>NC_141163.1:120752514-121068337 GCF_053477565.2 Lygodium microphyllum
GATTTAGTTTTCTAATTAGGTCCTACCACATTTATGTGCGACACTTAAAATTAGCTTTATTAATTAAGCCTTTTAGGAAACATGGTTCATTTGCGTAATTTACAACACAGACGCAAAAACAAAACAAGCAGTCCTTTTGACAAACAAGTTCCTTAACTTATCTTCAAGTTAATCTTTGTCTTTTTCCCATATAGGAGAATTATGTATGCCTTCTGTCCAATAGAAGTACCTGGTCCAAATCACATGGTACCAAAATTTCCATCCTTTATCTAGAATAGGATCTTCCAATGTCCCAGACGTTGGGCTCATGGGGATCTCCAACTCCATCCTAGACAGGCAAGGGGTGTCCAGGGCTCCACCTGATCCACAAGCACTCTAGGAGTGAGATGCCATTTCATGGTTGGCCTTTTCATCACTCAACGTTCGACCCGAGAATCGAGTAGTACCCTCTTAGGATAATCCACTATGCGATCTTGGAGATAATCCACCCGTGAAAATATCCTTGAACCTTAATTAACCAATTAATAATCAAGCATAATCAAGCCAATCACTCCTAATATCATCTTCTAGGAAAACATTCCTTTATTCCCATGGCAACTTGTCATTACGGACCCCTGCCATGCATTTGCCAAGTCCTAGGTCACTTGGGGTCAGTGGAGCTCTAGACACCCCTTGCCGAGTGCGGAATGGAGTTGTAGACTATTGTGAGCTCAATGTCTAGAGGCGTTGGAAGATCCTATTCTAGATAAAGAATGGAAATTTTGGTGCCATGTGATTTGGACCAGGTATTTCTGTTGGACAGAAGCGATACACAATTCTCATGTATGGGCAGGAGACTAAGATTAACTTGAAGATAAGTTAAGGAACTTGTTTGTCAAAAGGATTGCTTGTTTTGTTTTTATATCTTGTATGGCCAATCACAGAAATGTGTCTCTCTCCTAGGTCAATTGGGGTCAGTGGAGCTCTGGACACCCCTTGCCGAGTCCGTAATGGAGTTGTAGACTGCCGTGAGCCCAACATCTAGAGGCATTTGAAGATCCTATTCTAGATAAAGGATGGAAATTTTGGTGCCATGTGATTCAGACCATGTACTTCTGTTGGACATAAGGGATACATAATTCTCCTGTATGGGCAAAACATAAAGATTAACTTCAAGATAAGTTAAGAAACTTGTTTGTCAAAAGGACTACTTGTTTTGTTTTCATGTCTATGCTATAAATTACGCGAACGACCCTTGTTCCCTAAAAGGCTTAATTAATGCAGTTGATTTTAAATGTCGCACATAAATGTGATATGACCTAATTAGAAAACTAAAGCTATCAAGGGAAGCACATGGATGGAATCCCCAATGGGTCCGTCCTATGGCAGGGTGGTCCCAAAGAACTGGAAGGCTTCTTATAAGGATTTATCGCCGAGTTGAATTTAGGCATTGTTAAGTTAGAGCTTGATTCATGCCATTCTAAGGGACTTGAATGGGACAATGCGCTACGAATACAGAGGTTGAGCAGCGCATCCCTCTCGTTTTTCATTCTCTTTGAACCAAGTGCGGTATGGATCTGCTTCGGATTGGATATCTCTCTATAAAGTAGGATGTTCAAAACCCGATGCTAGAATGCTGTTAGGAGACCTTCACAACTAGGAACCCAGATTTCAAGTCGATCCTAGTGGGTTCAGTTCTGTGAGCGTTTCGTTGCGAGGCGGAATTGGAAAACCCTAGGTGACATACCCCGGAACATTCCATGGGAGTGTCGGGCGGCAATGCTTAGATTCGTTTCTCGATGGACACCTAAAATGTGCTTAGATAGCCAATAAGTGGGCATGTTACAGTTAATACCCTTGTGAGAAGCCTCACAGTTCTCTGGGACCACCCATCTGTACGACGGAACCATTGGGGATACCGTCCACCCACTTTCCTTGATAGCTTTAGTTTTCTAATTAGGTCCTACCACATTTATGCGTGACATTTAAAATTAGCTTCATTAATTAAGCCTTTTAGGACACAGGGTTCATTTTTGTAATTTACAACACAGACACTACAAGTAGTCCTTTTGACAAACAAGTTCCTTAACTTATCTTCAAGTTAATCTTTGTCTCTTGCCCATACAAGAGAATTATGTATCCCTTGTGTCCGGTAGAAGTACCTGGTCCAAATCATATGGCACCAAAATTTCCATCCTTTATCTAGAATAGGATCTTCCAACGCCTCCAAACGTTGGGCTCATGGTAGTCTACAACTTCGATCCAAACTCGGCAAGGGGTGTCTAGAGCTCCATTGACTCCAAGAGACCTAGAAGAGAGATACACTTTTTGTGGTTAGCCTTTTCACCACTTGACCTTCGGATCGTGAATCAAGTAGTGCTCTCTTGGGGTAATCCACGGTGTGATCTTGGAGATGATCCACCTATGCAAATATCCTTCCTTAATTAACCAATTAAGAATCAAGCATAATCAAGGCAATCAGCCCTAATATCATCTTCTAGGAAAACATTCATTTATTCCCATGGCAACTTGTCATTACAGACCCCTTCCATGCATTTGCCATCAACACAAGCCTTGGAATATTTATCAATATCACAATGCAACAATCAATTGATTGAAAGAAAAACAATTAGGGTGTTGTTCAATTAACCAACAAAACTAATTGCAATTTTTCCAGACAATACAAGAATAGACACGTAATAATTGCATCACATATTCGCTTTTCCCCTAGGGATCAAAGAGTGATTCAATGCAAAATTTACTTAATACTTGTATGCACAATTCTTAATGTCATTGTTTTTACGATTCTACTATTTATAGCCCCTGAACGATTGCTCTACCAATGAATAAGCCATATGCAACTAAGTGCAATTAACTTTCCTATATGTGTATGCCTTTGCCCAAAGCTTCGTTGTTGGTTGTAGGATTGACATCCGCACACGACATTCTTTGCTTGTAGGCCATCGTCTACAAGTAGACTCTAGAGATTAAGAAGGCAGAATAGATTCGAGATGGTAGAGGGTAAGAGAAGATGGCTAAGTCGAGAATCGAGATAGAGGGAACTATGCAGCCTCTCGAGGTAAATCTTTTCTCTCTCTCTCTCTCTCTCTCTCTCTCTCTCTCTCTCTCTCTCTCTCTCTCTCTCTCTCTCTCTCTCTCTCTCTTTGTGTGTGTGGGGGTCTCCTTATGCTCTTTTGTGCCTCCCCATGCCTCATATTTATAATGAATTAGAGAGGAGGGGATAAGGCTGAGAACAAGAGTGGAGGGGCTCTTGGAAGACTCGATGATCTGATGCTCAGATCATGAATCTGATGGTTGCATTGGCTTCAAAAGGGGGGTAGAACCCCAAGACACTTGATTAGAAAGCTGTTAGTTCACTCCTTTTCTATGTTCGAAGTGCTGTCTACTGTATGTAGAATGTGATTGCAGCGTGCGGGATTTCGCCAGTTACTTTTCTTTATTTTTTTCTTTTTGTAAAATCTCCAAAACTAACTAAAACATCACTTGTCTTTTCTTTTGAATGACTTTCAGTTCTATCTTTTTAGGATAATATCTAAAATATACTAGTTTTTTTCTGCCCAAAAATCTAATATTTTTTGACCATCCAAACTAGCCACATACCAACTCTAATGTGCCCATCTATTGGCTCTCCAAGCATGTTTTAATGGTCCATCAAGAAGTGAATCTAAGCATCGCGGTGCGGCATTTCCATGGAATATTCTGGGGTTTGTCGCCTAGTGTTTCCCGAGTCTGCCTCATAATGGAATGTTCACGGCCAAACCCACTAGGATCGACTTGAAATTTGGGTTCCTAGTTGTCAAGGTCTCCTAACACCATTCTAGCGTCGGGTTTTGGGCATCCTACTTTACGTAGGATACCCAATCCGAAGTGGATCCATACCATACTTGGTTCAAAGAGAATGGGAAATGAGAGGGACGCGTTGCTCAACCTCTTTGCCCATAGGGGATAGTCCTATTTCGGTCTCCTAAAATGACATGAATCAGGTTCTAACTTAACAATACCTAAAGTCAACCCGGCGATAAATCCTTGTGAGAAGCCTTCCAGTTCTTTAGGACTACCGTGCTGTATGACAGACCCTTCGGGGATTCCTTCCACCTCCTTCCCTTGATAGCTTTAGTTTTCTAATTAGGTCATATCACATTTATGTGCGACATTTAAAATCAGCTTCATTAATTAAGCCTTTTAGGAAACAAGGTTCGTTCGTGTAATTTACAACACAGACATGAAAACAAAACAAGCAATCCTTTTGACAAACAAGTTCCTTAACTTATTTTCAAGTTAATATTTGTATTTTGCCCATACAAGAGAATTATGTATCTCTTCTATCGAACAGAAGTACCCGATCCAAATTACATGGCACCATAATTTCCATCCTTTGTCTAGAATAGGATCTTCTAATGCATTAAACGTTAGTCTACACCTCAGTTTTTCGGACTCGACAAGGGGTATCAAGAGCTCCACAACCCATGAGTGAGACACACTTTTTGTGGTTGGCCTTTTCACCACTTGATATTTAGCCCGTGAATCGAGCAATGCCCTCTTGGGGTAATCCACGATGTAATCTTGGAGATAATCCACTCATGCCAAATATCCTTCCTTAATTAATCCCATAAAGAATCAAGAATAATCAAAGCAATCAACTGTAATATCATCTTCTAGGAAAACATTCCTTTATTCCCATGGCAACTTGTCATTACAGACCCTTGTCATGTATTTGCCATCAACAATGCAACAATCAATTGATTGAAAGAAAACATTAGGGTATCGTTCAATCAACCAATAAAACTAATTGTATTTTTCCAAACAATATAAGAATAGACGCGATAATAATTCCATCACATATTCGCTCTCCCTCTTGCGATCAAAGAGCGATTCTATGCAAAATTTTCTTAATACTTGTATCTACAATTTTTAATGTCATTCTTTTTACGATTATGCTATTCATAACCCCTAACCAATTGCTCTATCAACAAATACGCCACACACAACTAAGTGCAATTAACTTCCCTTAAAACATGCATTTTGCAAATTCTATCTTTCAAATATGTGAGAAGAGGCCTATCCCTTCCCATGACCTATTCTCTTCCATCATAGTATGGAGCCTAATGTATCTCATATGAGAATCAAAACAAGCATCTATCAATTTGAAAATACATTACTTACGACCAGTACCGCAATTGGATTGACAGTGATGCCTTCGCCCGAAGCTTTATTGCTGGTTGGAGGACTGCCATCCGCACGTGATATTCTTCACTTGGAGGCCATCATCCACAAGAAGACTCAAGAGATTAAGAAGGTAGAATAGATTCAAGATGGAAGAGGGTAAGAGAAGATGGCTAAGTTGAGGATCATGGAGCCCCAAGAGGAACACCAAGGAAAAGGGAATTCTCTTGCAAGAAAATCTATCTTGTAACATCAACAAGCTTGTTTATCATGTTTTATATGATCACAATGAAGAAAAGAACACCATGCACAACAAATCTTCATACAGCATCATATAGATCTCCCACGGATTTGATAGAATCAACCATATTCTTTAATATTTTCACAAAATCCATCAATAGAACAAAGAAAGCAAAGGAATACACCATCTTTGAGTGAAAATACATCACATAGTATTCATCTTCAATATCTTCATAGTCTTCTCTCTCAATCTCTCATAAACAATCACTTTGTTTCAGTAGAATTGACTATCTCTGACTCTCTCTCTCTCTCTCCATCAATAATACATCATATCCTCACTATAATCTCTCAAAAATCACTCTCAATAATCCTTCTTAGGTCATGGATACCCCTCCCAAGAGGTATGTCTGATATGAAGAGTCACCAGAGCCACTACAGTGTCCTTTCATAGCTCACTACTGTCACTTCACTCCAGTCTTCACTTGAGTCTTCAGTAGCTACTTCTTTCACTTCTTTCAACTCCTTTGCACTTGTATTCACCTCTTTCCAAGGCTAGAAAACTTTCCCAAGCTACACTCTCATCCATCAGAACACATATAGAAGCATACAGAACAGTCACAGAACAGTACCAGAACAGCTACAGTACAGAACAGAACAGAACAGAAATAGAGGCTCTACAAAAGACCTACAGAAGGTTACAGAAGGTCATCAAAACCACATAACTCATTCTCAAACCATTCCAAACTCTCAAAAACCATTCAATAAACTTTCACAAGATCTCAATCTTCATCAATCAATAATCCCTCCCTCCTTACAGAAGACAATCAGAACAAAACAGACCAAAACAGACCAAAACAGAACAAAACAGAAGGTATATAGAACCTATCAGAACATCACAGAACCACATATCTCCACTGATAAACATCATGAACTTCCAAAACAAAATCAATATCATCCAAAACACTCTCAAACCACTTCCAAACCAATCAATCATCTCATAAAATCAACCATTCAGCTCTCAAAAACAACAAAAATCATCCAAAAAAAACAAGTCATTTCAACACTCAACATATCCCCACACTTAATAAGGAAGCGTCCTCGCGACCCAGGAAAAAGGGAATACAAGTTCAGGTAAAAAGCTCAACTTTGATCGTCAATATATCTTCAAAAAGAATCCATCCACCACGACCCCAACTTATAACCTGTTTCTGATATAAAAATACAAAGAAAGGAAAACCTTGTATACAGTAACACCTCTTATCAAACTAGAAAATCACAACAAATTTATAAAGGATATAAGAGTTTTCTTCTTCTTCATCAGTATCAGCTTCAACTTTGCAACCACGACCCCATCTCCACAATTCTCCAAAATGTAGTTTGCACGAAAGCCAATCCAATAGGAAACCACCACGTTCGTTTTACATAAATGAACTCACAACACAAGCACTACACATAACACAACCATCTGAATGACTTCTCCAAAAAGAGAGATTTTCATTAAAAAGCATCCACCATACATTGGAAGGGTATCAATGAAGATGATCCTTCTTGAAAAATTGATGTTGTCGGAAATGATCCATAGACAAGGATTCATCTACATAGGTTT
This sequence comes from Lygodium microphyllum, assembly GCF_053477565.2. Classification (NCBI taxonomy): domain Eukaryota; kingdom Viridiplantae; phylum Streptophyta; class Polypodiopsida; order Schizaeales; family Lygodiaceae; genus Lygodium; species Lygodium microphyllum. The sequence continues at coordinate 120,759,524 of NC_141163.1, forward strand.
TAGGAGGATTTTGAAAAAACTGAAGACAGCACATCCTTTCCAACAGGACCAAGTATCTCCTAGGCAAACAAAGGGCATGAAAATACAATATATCCAGCTGTTGGGAATCAATGCTCACATTGACATTCACACACAACTTTGGAATAAGCTTGGAATCATTATGAGAGTGCCTATGCATATACGCCAAATACCAAGCAAAGTGAGCAGTTAATCTCACTGAAGGATCTGCAGACTGTGAATACTGCTGAGCAAAATGAACATAGTTCTGATAAGCTTGACTGGCAGCTGTCCATTCTCCTGGAATTACTGGCCAATTGATCTGAGGTCCTGTAAGGGAATCATCCGAACTCCATCCCCTTCTTTGGAAATCTGATTATCAAACCCGTCACAATCACTAACCAACTGAGGTGGTTGAGATATAGAAGTGTTAGGAGAGGGTAATGGAATAAGGAAAAGCGGATGAAGTGAGGGATAGGCAAAATCATAAAAGGAAGAAAACTTTAAAGAAGGAGTGGCAGAAATTTGGAGGGAATCACTAAGGAAGGGTGTTAACTGGTAAATAGGAAATGTGGAGGGTACATGAATGGATGGAGAAGGACATGGTGGAGAAGGGGAAAATACTCGATCCTCGATAAAAGAACAGTATGTGAAAATGGGAATTTGAGGGAAAGATGAAGGTTGGAAAAAAAGGGGTAAAATAATTGTGGAACTAGATTGACAAAGGGAAAGATATAGAGCATATCGGTGAGCCATCTGTTGGTAATACAGGAGGGTAGGAACAGAAGGTTCTAAGAGAGATCGTCTATGATAGGCATCAAAGAAGGTAGCATCAAACGGATTATATTTTGAAAGATAGGCTAAGAGATCCATCCTCAGTTGATTAGTACTCTGGGCAGAGGTAGGAGCTGTGTTCTGTCTTTGATTTAGGACCACATAATCAATCATGGGATGCAAGGAATTATCATGACAATCAGCCACTTTGGAGGAATAACTCTGGAATATGTCAGCTATGTGCAACTCCAAATGGTTGACATACAAAATAGCTTGTAATACCACATCCCCCACATACCATGCCATATCCACCTCATCTGGAATTAACAAGTCTCCTCGTAGATACATGTATGACATCAACATGGTATCTGGCGTGACAGAATCTTCAAACACCATCCTTACCACCTCTGTCAGCAACTCAGCAGACCAAGCCCCACTCCATCCATCCTCTGGAAGAGGTAAATCCATCGTGGAAAGCTTCATGTAGAAGACCAACTTCTATAAGTGGTAGTGGACAAAGAAAGAATGGTCGGGTGGAACATATTCCTGAAACTGCTCAAATGTAGACCATAACAAGTCCATTCTGGACTGCAATCTTTCCACTTTATCTTGGAATAGAGGACACAAAGTAGCCTGTCTCTGAAGAGCAGCCAAGTCCTGTTGTGAAAGAGAAGGAATCAAGGGAACATTAGGGCTTGGAGGAACAGAGTGTGACTTTGCCAGTTGATCTTGCAACTGCTTGATTTGGGAGGCTTGGGATGCCACTATGTCATTAGCAGTCTGCAAGGCTGAAAGTTTGTCATCTAAGAGAGTTTGGAACTCCTACGCTTCTCTGGACATCCTCTCCTTCTCCTCTGAAAGGCTAGTAACCTGGGATTGAGGCTCTAGTAACTGGATCTTCAAAGAAGAGATCTCATCGCTTTGGGTGGCAACCAGGTGGGTTTGTTATTCCATCTGCTTAAACAAATCTGCTAGGGTATCCTTAGCAGAAGCTAACTCGGATGTTGCCTGATGCAACTGGTCTTTAGATTGCATGAGCTCTTCATAAAAAGATGCGTACAGCTGTTGAACACAGGCTGTCACTGACAATTCAATGGAACTTTGAATATCTTTACAGAGGAAAGGAATTGCATCTCCCGAGACTAGACTATTCAGGGAGGGAACTAATATGTCCAATGATCCTTCGTGATGTGCTTTGAACAGGTTATTACAAGTGAGATACCCAGGGAGTTCACTACCAGAGGTAGCAGGGATGGGTACTGAAGGAAGTACTGAAGGAGCTTTATCCGCTACCCGCTTCAAGCGTTTGCGCTGTATGACCAAGGGAGGCGGAGAATCATCATCCTCTATGTCAATAGGTTCTGACTCATCTGAAGGTGGAGGAGGAGGTACTGGATCTGATGGAGGAGGTGGAGGCACGGTCTTCTGTAAACCTGAATAGGTCAAGAAGGCAGACAAATATGATCCATATGTGACATTGGTAACATTACCCCTGGTGACTTTGACGAAATGTTGAGCCATTTTAGTGAGGACGTAAGTGCTCCAATCAATAGCAACTCCTTTCAACACCATCCTAGAAGCTGTGAAAAGCTCTTTGGACAAGTACTAGGATGGTGTTTTGGCAGGCATAAACCTGTCCTGGAGAAATTGACAAACCATCTTCCATACGGGATCAGTGATCATAGAAAAGGAAACTCCTGAAGAGTTAATCACCTTCTTAACATCCAGCATTTCCCTTGTCTGCTTTTGCAACAGCTTCAGAATCTCTTCATTAGAGAAAAGCTGACGAGTGGTCACAAAAGGTTCACCTTTGGAGGGAAGAGACAGAGCCTTCCCTAGGCCTCGAGGTGTCAAAGTCATAGAAATGCCCTGGACTAGTCCTGACTTCTTGCTGTAGGAGGCCAAAAACTCATCACACAACGATGGATCCTCTGGAAGCAATGGAAAGGAGGTAGCCACAAAAGCAGCGAGTCCCGCCTTCGTGAGAGGCTCAAAAGTGAGTAGGGAAGAGTAATCCCTACTAACTAATGGGACATACTAGATAGGGGGAGGAGTGTGAGAAGGTGCCATTCAGATGGTTACACACACACCACAAACATAGACAATCAAGGAGAATGCCTACAAAGCAACAGACAAAAAACCAAGGATAAGAGAACAACCAAAACAATAAAACATGACTCGACCAACTAACCCCAAGCATACCACAGCCTAGAAAAAATTCGACATGACCTCTAGACATATGCGACCGAAAGCTTCATGCTATGCATCAAACAAACACCCAGAATCCCGTATCAGGCAAGAAAAGAAAAAACTACACATCGTACCCTTAACCGTAATAAAGACAGGAAACCAAAACAATACCACATCCGACACATATCAAGACGACATCGTTGATAAACCAGTGTTTGACCATGGAAATAACTCCAATGACTACGCATACCCATCCCACGAAACGGGTTCGTTAAAAAGGGGAATTAAGTGTAGTGAGGGGGAATTAATTTAATGAAAGGTTTATTTTAAGAAATTATTAAGACATGGGTGAAGTTTTATTAAGTGATAAACCTTAGCAAGAAAACGGAGGTTCCTTATTATAAATTTAATTACCAATTATTAGGTGAAAATGGTGCATTAATTCGAATCCCGGACTGTGACACCTAGGCTGGGTCTCTAAATGCAAGTTCATTGATTACAAATTAAGGTGATGTGGAGAGCTTTTTTGCCAGCGCGTGCTCGTGTGACGGCTGGCTTATTTTAATTAAAAATTAAAGTGCCTCTGTAGCGCACGTAGCGCGTGCTAAGTGAACGACGGGTTTATTTTAATTAAAAAAAATACGGTGTGTGTAGCGCGAATGCGCGTGGAAATTGTGGGTGAATAAATAGTTTATTTTAACAATTAATTGGTGATTAAGGGAGAAATGAAAATAAATAAAGCACATAAAATAAATACCTGGAAGGGGTGTGTATGTAATGACCTAAATGCACATGGAAGAGTCCCCCAAAAGGAGTGAATCTAGGAAAAGAAAAGTAAAGACCACTGACGAAACAACAAAGACAACACCTTAATGGGTTTGTTGATTTTGAATGTATTTTTAATTTGTTATTGTGGATGGGAGGGGGGGTATATTTTAGGAGTGTTTGTGTTGGGTTTATAGTGTGGTTTCGTTTATTTGTTTTGTTTTGTTTTTTTTTTAAATTTTAATTTGTTATTATGTATGGGTTGTTTTTGTTTTTGTGTTTGTTTGTTTTAATAATAATAATAATAATGAAATCAAGATATATAGCACATGAATAGGTGATGAAGGGAAAAAATGAAAATTCAGCCATGGAGGAAATATCCACAATTTAGGGTATGAAAATAAGATGGAGATTTATGGTGAATTTTTGTTTGTTGGTTTTTTTTAATAGAGGTTCCATGTATAAAAATATTTTAAAGTAAAAAATAAATGGAAAAAGGGCAAGGGGGATGAATGGAATTTTAAAGAATTTTTTAGAAAATTTTGGGTATTTTTTACTAATTTAAATGATTTTTTTACATTTTTTGGTAATTTTGGGATAAATTGGGAAGTATTGAATTTTCAGAAATTTTGGGGGTGGAAATTTCCAGCTGAAAATTTTCCAAAAATTTGCAAAAAGTGAAAGGAATTTTTAGAAAATTTTCTAAAATTTTATGAGGTGGAAATTAATTTATAAATTAATTAAATTAGTTAAATCAGGAAAATCAGCTTAGTTTGGTAAGTAAGGTCAAATTAAGTCAGCTAAGGCATGGAAGTCAGGGTAAGTCAGATAAGTCAAGCTAGGGTAGGTCAGGTTAGTCAAATGGAACTAGGTTAGTCTGGGTTAAGTCAGATAAGTAAGTTAAGGCAAGTCTGTGGAGACTAACCTAAGGGGGGGTTAGTGGAACTAAGCTAGGGTTAGTGTAACTAGGGAATGGGGTTCAACTAACTACAGTGGGGTTAGGTTGACTTAGGTTGGGTTAGTTCAACTCAGGTTGGGTTAGACTAACCTAGGGTGGGTTAGTTTGACTTAGGGGGGGGGGGGTTAGACTGAACTAACCTAGGTTAGGTTAGTTGGGTGGGGGTTAGATTGAACTAACCTAGGTTAGGTGACCTAATTAAGGTTAATAAACTGCATGCAGGTTAGTTGAACTAACCTGAAGGGTAGCTAGGAGGAGGAGGAAGGAGGAGGAGGAGGAGAGGGGCGGGGGAAGGAAGGAGGATGAAGGAGAAAGTAGAAGGAGGGAGGGAAGAAGGGAGGGGATGGAGAGACAGCAGATGGGGGAGATGGGGGGGAGGGTCGGGGAGAGAGAAAGAGGGGAGAGGAAGAAGAAGAAAGAGAGAGAGAGAGAGAAAGAGAGAGAGAGGGGGAGGGAGGGTGGTTGAGAGTCGAGGGGGTGTCCGTTGGGGGGAGGGGTGTGTTAAAAAAAATGCAAAAAAATTTAATTAATTAATTAATTAATTAAAAAAAGGAAAGGTGAGACGCCCATGTCCCGCGCGCATGCGCGGGGCAGGGGTAAAAAAATTTGCAGTGACGGAAGGGAAAGGGCGCCTGGATGCAGGGACGGAGCACGCGGACACGACCGGGGCGCGTTAAAACGCGTAAAATTGAAAAAGGGCGCATTCACGCACGGGACGGAGCGCGTAAAAACTCATAAAAATAAAGAAAAATGAATAACTCCAAATCCGAACGTCAAAACGAAAGGATGTAAAAATAAAAAGTGGGCAGGACGACAGGCGGAAGACAGAGAAAATATACGACGGAGGTTCCAGGAGGGGTAAAGGGCGGTCACGTGCAAAAAACACAAAAAATGAACAAAAAAACGCAATTAAAAATTAATATCGGAAGATTCGTGCATCGGAACAAAGTGCAGGAAAAAGGACAACTGTGCAGAAAGACATGCCCGACAATCCTATCACATCAAAACATAATTCCAATGGAGATAAGACGCGTTCACGTGGGAAAACCCCAAAAAACAAACCCAAAAATGGGATAAAAAATTAAGACTGGACGAACCATTCACCAGAATGGCATGCAGTAAGAAGGAAAAATGTCCGCAGGAAGGAGTGGCACAGGGTTGTCATGTTAAACCGCAGTTCCGGTGGAAGTAGGAGGGGTTCACATGTAAAAAACTCCAAAAATACACTCAAAAATTCATTGAAAAATTAATAAGTAAAAATCTGGAAGTCGAAAGAGGGGGGAGGAAAAAGGAAAAAGGTGGGGGAAGACACGAGGGACACGGTAGTCAAATCAAATTGGAATTCTGATGCAAACAGGGCAGGTTCACATGGAAAAATGTCAAAAAGACGCACGAAAAAGTCGTAAAAAACCGAAAAATTAATAATGGACAAACCGTGTATCGGAATGACTTGGAGTAAAAAGGGAAAATGTCAGGGGAGAAGTGGTTAGCAGGGCTATGATATCAGATCATGGTTCCGAAGCAAGAAAAGCGCATTCATATGGAAAACTGGCTAATTTGCGTAAAATGCTTCAAAAATTAATAACTCAAAAACCGTGCACCGGGACAGGGATAGGTAAAAAGGAAAAATGGTCAATTCAAAGAGAGGAACAGGGCTATAAGGTTGTATTTGAACTTCAATGAACATAGGATGCATTCACATAGCAGGACCTCAAAAGCAGGGAATGAAGGAAAACTGCAAGGGAACAGTCCCAAGGGTGGGTGGAAAATGAACGAGTAGGGGTGAAGGGACCCCATCAAGGTAACATCAAGTCATGGCATAGAGGCATTAGCAGGTTAAGGCATATGCAAAAGGATATGCAATGTAGACGCACAGGGACGCATCCCCACACTTAAGACCTCAATGGATAGGGTTAACTGAGTAACAGGGACCTAGGACCACACCACAGGCCATCCACTAACATCCCCACACTTAAAACATGATTGTCACTAAGAAACAGAAGGTGTAGGGTTAGAAAAACTTGGCCCATTTTGTCAAGAATCACAGTTGATTGTCGATGGCACGTCCTGTATTGTTGTCAGCTGCTGGAGGTACCAAGGCATCTTCTCGGCACACGTCCTTCATGGTAGGGACCATGCGGCAGCACCCAGGGAGGTAGCTAGTTGAAGGAATCGTAGGAAATTCGTCGATGATGAGGGATATTGCACTCAACTCACAATCACTCAAATGGAATGAAAGAACAGTCACTCACCCCATGACTAATATCACTCGAGGAAAAATGATTAAAAACCATATCTCGTACCCAATTTAGGAAGCAACAGGGGAATGGTGCAGAGGGAGTATGCCAAGGTGCACAGTTGATGGTGCATTAGTGCATCCAACCCGTTTGGCATAAGTGCAAGGAGAAAGGCAAGGGAGCCTTACAGTGCAATGTACAGAACAGGGTGATGTGTCTTGTGATGATGGCAAAGACCCATCCGTGGGTGCATAGGGAAACGCAAACATACCTTACTCCAAGTATCGTAACGTCCCTCAATCTCACCTCTCGGTAATTGATTGAAGAAACTCCAGTCACACTCAACCCACCCTCTGTCTCACGCTCGGTTGATAGATACAGGAGGGCAGCCTTTTCTTGAAACCCATTGATGTAATCCTCACAGTCACTTATGCAAAGGTTGTATGTCTTGTGCGCATTTGATGGTGCAACTGTGCATCCCGCCCTGTGCCGGCATACAGTGTGAGAAGGAAGGCCAGGGAGCCTTATGGTACAGTGCACAGAAACAAATTGTGCTTTGTGCATTGAGAGGCCCATCCCGTGCGTGCAACACTTCATTCACACTTCTCACCTCTCATTTGATTTGAAAGGAAAAGACTGGTCACTCGGCCCACCCTCTGTCTCACTCTCTGTTAATAATTACAGAGGGCAACCCATACTCACGTCCCCATCCGATTAGGATGAAAGCTCACATCACTCAAGGGGTTGTCGATGAAGATCGCGTCGTTAGTTGTTGAAGAGGCATACCTAGGGAGGTAGCCATCAAATCGAATGTTGTGTTGGATAGGAACATGTCGTCTACTAGAGGACAATTAGACACTTTGCAGAGAGACCCAGGACATAGCGAGCCAAGGGAGGTAGCTTCGGAATTGGATCCTGGGGATTTCAATCGATGAATTCACTTTCTGGACTGCTGGGTGTTGCCACCTTTTCCACAGCCAGCTTCGTGCCCAAGGGTGTGTGCCACCTTTTCGTGGAACGAGGCTTGCTATGACAGGGAATTGCTTCCTTTTCTCCCAAAGCAGTTTTGTTTTGTTTTTTTTTTTCTTTTTTCTTTTTTTTTCCCCTATTCCCGAGGGTGTTTCCACCTTTTCTCGAAGAATAGGTCGGCATGACAGGGACCTAAGTCCTTTTCTCCCATGACTAATATGTATATTTTTTCTTCTTTTTTTTCTTCGAAATAAGCAAGGGAATGGTAGAAAGACCATTTGTCAGAACCCACCTCGCCACTGTCGCTGGTGGAAAATAGAGGATAAGAGATCAAGGCTGGAAGGTAGGGTGGAGGGGACAAAGGGTTGTGTCCACTTCATCAAGAGTGGCTAAAGAACGGCTATCAAAATTAGTATCATAAGAAGTACAGTGCCGCGCCAACGAGGGAAAGGATCAGGTAACCATGATTGTCAGGATCCCCAAGGAGGGAAGTACTTCTTCAGGGGATATCCATTGATCAGGAAGGGATCATCAGAGGCATCAACGGTCTGCACTTGGACAGAGCCATTAGGGTTGACGGCAAGTACCTTATATGGGCCCATCCACCACTATTGGAGCTTGCCAGGAAACTTGCCAAATCGTGAATCATAGGCTAGGACCAAATCACCTTCTTTGAACTCCTTCTGTTTGATGAAGCTGTCGTGGTAAGCCTTGCGTCGAGCTTGTGTGGCTTCCATGCACTGTAGAGCCATCCTGCGAGTTTCGTCCAAACATTCCAAGTGCAGGAGACGGCGTTGTAGTGAATCATCGTCCCCCAAACGCTCTTTGATAGCCACTCTCAAAGAGGGTAATTCCAGTTCAACAGGAAAAACAGCTTCTGTACCATACACCAGCTGTGGAAGGGTGTCTATCATGTTGCTACCTTATGGGAGGTTCTGTACGCCCAGAGGGCCTCTGTAAGTCGATCATCCCAATCACGACGATGTGCGGCAATCGTTCTTGTCAGAATCGAGCATAGGATGCAATTGGTGACTTCGACTTGGCCGTTGGCTCTGGGGTAGTAAGGAGTGGACTTGCGATGGCGGATCTTATACAACTCTGTCAACTCTTCCATGACTTTATTAATGAAATGAGTGCCTCTGTCACTTACCAGCTCTAAGGGACTGCCAAAACGGGTGATGATATTCTCGTACATGAACAGGGCCACGCTGTTACCATCGTCCCGCTTTAGGGCTTTAGCTTCACACCACTTTGTGACATAATCCGTACATACGAGGATGTATCGGTTTTGTTTCCTTCTGGTAGGAGGATCGATTGGACCTACGAAGTCGATGCCCCACTTCTCAAACGGCTTTAGGGGAAGGATAGGTTGCAGTGGCATGGCACTTGTCTTGGTGGGTTTCCCCATTCTCTAACAAGCATCACATCTTTTACAGTAATCATAGGCATCCTTATGAATGGTAGGCCACCAGTAACCTACTAGCAAAGCCTTCCTAGTTGTGGCTTCTCCTGCAAAGTGGCCCCCACATGACTCGTCATGGCAAGCCTTCAAAACAATCCCAATCTCATCTCCTGCAACACATCTTCTGAGCACTTCATCTTTGCCTTTCTTGTACAGTGCACCACCTAGCAGGGTGTAGGGGGCTGATTCTAACATAAGCTTCTTCCTTTCCCGACTAGAAATGCCAGGAGGGTATTGTTGGGTTGCCAACAGATTGGCAATGTCTGCATACCAAGGGGTTACAGTTTCTACCAAGAATAGGGAAGCATCAGGGAGGTCTGGATCATCCTGCTCCTCGTTTGCAATTTGTGGGATACGCGACAAATGATCAGCCAAAACATGGGAACGACCAGGCTTGGTAATTACCTCAAAGTCGAACTCCTGAAATAGAAGGAGCCATCTCATCATTCGTCCTTTCACATCTGCTTTGTTCATTAGGAAGGACAGGGCCTCATGATCCACATAAAATTTAAAGTGGGTGGATAGGAGGTAATGGTGGAACTTCTCTAGGGCAAACACCATTGCCAAGCATTCCAGCTCTGTCACTGTTTAATTCCGTTCTCTATCAGTGACTTTTCGGCTTGCATAATAGATCGGTTGATCCAACTTTGAGGAACCCTTTTGGCAGAGGACATCACCTAAGCCTTCAATAGATGCATCAGTGTGTACATGGAACTCTTTCGTCCAATCAAGAGGTTGCAGAATGGGTGCCTCAATCAGACATTGCTTCAGAGTGTGGAAGGCTTTGTCACATTCTTCCATCCAAGTAAACTCTGCATCTTTCCTCAGAAGCTTGTGCAAGGACGTTGCCTTTGTTGCAAAATGGGCTATGAACCTTCTGTAGTAACCCACATGGCCTAGGAATCCCCTCAACTGTTTGAGGTTGGTGGGTGCTGTTAGAGCTGCAATCTTTTTGATCTTTGCAGGATCTGTTGATATCCCTTGTGCAGAGACAATGTGGCCCAACAGAACTCCAGAAGAGACCCCAAAGATGCATTTGTTGGGGTTGAGGGAAATCCCATACTCCCGGCATCGGTCAAAGCATTGTTCCAAGTGTCCCCAGTGTTCACAGATCAAACTATAGACACAGAAGTCATCCAAATATACCTCAATAAAGTCGTGCAAATGATTTTGGAATGCGGCCATCATGACTCGTTGGAAAGTAGCAGGGGCATTGCAAAGCCCAAACGGCATCACTCGATAAGCGTAGGTCCCCCATTCTGTGGTGAAGGTCGTTTTGGATTGGTCCTCTTCTGCGATTTGGTCTTGGTTGTATCCACTGAATCCATCCAGAAGGGAATAAAGCTCATGTCCAGCCACTGTGTCCAACAGTTGGTCTGTGAAAGGGATAGGAAAGTGATCCTTCTTCGTCTTGGAATTGAGCTTGCGGAAGTCCACACAGATTCGCAATTTGCCATTCTTCTTGGGTACAACCACGATGGGTGAAACCCATTCACTATTTGCCACTGGATAGATGAACTCGGCTTCCAGAAGCTTCAGCAGCTCCGCTTTCACCAATGTGGAATAATTCGGGCTCATTCGCCTCTGTCGTTGCCGTACTGGCTTGGCATCAGGCGCCAAGTCAATATGATGTTGGCATATTGTGGGATCAATCCCCTTTAGGCCTTTGTAGGACCACGCAAACACGTTCAAATTTTCTTTCAACAAGTTGTACAAGGTTGACAACTCCTCTTCTGGGAGGTTGCTACCCACCTTCAAGTGGCGTTCAATGCCTTCTGCATCCACAAAGGTTAATTGCCTTTCACCTTCTACTTCACGGATGAAGGTCCCACGGACTGCTTCTAGGTACAGATCCGACTCCTTCAAGGAAGTGATGTCCTCTTCCGATGTCCCACTAGAACCAACTTCTTCTTTTGGTGGAGACTTAGGTTGCTCCTTAAGATGTTGAAATGGGATTAGAGCCGTTTCGGGTTTGGTTTCAAAATTAATTACCTCTTGGCTTGAAGACTCCTCTTATGAAGATGACACATCCAAGAACGTCACATAACAGGGACCCTCTGATGCCTGTTGGGTTGGTGGTACTGGTGCTTGTTGGCACGGTGCATCATCATCATCTTTCTTTGGCAAGGATGGGTGAGGACGGTAAGAGCCACTGTTGAAAGACGGCTTGTTCTTCTTAATCCATTTCTTATAAAGATTCTGCATGTGAGAAGATCCATTTACCAGACCAAATGGTACCATCGTCATTCTGTCCCATAGCATGAGCTCATCTGCTTCTGATGCTTCTGGAACTTCTTCTTCAAATGTATCCTCTGCAGGTGGGATAGATTCTTCTGGCTCACTTTCATAACCTTCTTCGTCCATATCATATTCATCCTCTTCTGTCTCTGTCTCTGCTTCTGCTTCTGTCTCTGTTTCTGTCTCTGCTTCTGTCTCTGCTTCTGTCTCTGTAGGAGCTCTGTAACAGAAGAACAGATTCTCTGTTTCCTTTTCTGCCTCTATCTCTGTCTCTACTATGGCCATGTAACAGGGAGAGCAGTACATCCATGCTTCTATCTCACTGTCAGAAGTGATTTCGGAAATCGTTCCTAGTTTAGGCAGGAAGTATTCACCCATTGATAATGGCTTTGCATCTTTTGGAAGTCGGCTTACAGTATCCAGTGTTAAGGAACGTGCCACTGTTTTCTTGGGAAGGATCTGTTTGACAGTATCTTCATCTGTTGATGTTCCATCTGTAGCCTCATTAGGGGAGTCAGAAGATAATTCCAAGGAGGTGGATCTATGTTCTTTTTGAGAACCATACAGTTTCAGCACCACTTTGTTCTTTGGAACTGTCTCTGTAACTCTTTGTGGCACTGTAGTGCTCTGTACGACACTGTTAGGCTCTGTTCTATTCTGTTCTTCTGGTGGAAGATTGAACTTCACTGTTCTGGCAGGAGGGTTATTTTCTTTCTGGATAGTGGTTCCTTCTACGTTGCACAAGTGATGGCAGCAACCTCCAATTCCACTAAATTGGAGGTAGGCTCTTGGGCCTTAGCCGGACTATCAGTAGCACTGTTTTTCACTGGGGCTGGGCTTGGACAGTCTTTTGCAGTGTGGCCTTCTCCTTTGCATCGACTGCATAAGGGCTTGTAATCCACTGACCTTCTGGGATTTGGACAATTTGGTGAAATGTGTCCTTTTTCTCCACATCTGTAACACTCCACTTTTGATCTCTGACCATCGCCAGACTATCTTCCTCTGTAACTTTGAGAGGGAGATCTTCTGGGTCCGAAATTAGGACCAAACTCTCGAGGCTTGGATCCAATATCATGTGTTGTCATTTTGGATTCCAACAAGTTGAATCTTGCGTCTTCTTCCTTCCTTCTCCTATCATGCATCTCTTTCAGAGAGCAAATGTCCTCTGTATGGTTCTTCCGTAAACAGTAGGAACAGAAAGTGCCAGGGATGGTTGGTTTGCGTGTACATTCGGTGGCTAAATGGCCTGCCTGATGACACTTACCACACCAAGTATTTGACCGCATCACATCTCTTCCTGCTCCTGTAACGTTGGATATGCTAGCGGTATTCACTTTCAGCGTGTGTAGCTGCTCTGTAATCACATCCATCAACTCCTTTTTGATATTTGCAACTGAGTTGGATAAGTAATCTTTCAAGCTTTCTCCTCCGGAGGTACTGGCAGGAGGATTTTGAGGAGTCTCTGTAATCATTGCATAATTTGGCATTGAGGAAATTGGTTGGGACCATTGTTGTTGTGGTTGAACCATAATTTGAGGCATGGATTGTGGCCACTGTGGATTTGGTGCACTGTACTGTGATACTAGGGGCATCTGTTGGTAAGGGTAGGGGACAGTCCCTGGGACTGCATTTGGTGGGTATATCATTCCTGGCATCAGAGGAGGTAGGACTCCTCTTCCTGTATTCATCGCTAATCTAGCTTCCACTTCATCGTACCTTCTGTTGCAGCTTGCAATGTGGCTGGTCTTTGCAGCTCCACAAACTTATGGACTTCTAGTTGTAATCCTCTGAGAAACACCCCCTTCTGAATACCATCATCTAAATTATGGTTAGTCCATCTCTTCAGGATGGATTCCATTCGTGAGACATAAGCTTTTACTCTTTCTCCAAAGGACTGACTTAAATTCATAAATTCCTCTCGCATCCGCTCTTCAAAACCTTCACGCCTGAATTTAGTGAGGAAGGCCAACTTCAAGTCGTCCCATGTGCCAAAAGTTCCTGCTGCTTGTCTCTCATACCACTGAAACGCCGCGCCCTTGAAAGTGGCAGGGAATATTGCCAACCAATGCTCAGGGGTTTTGGCATTGTTAGCCACACATGCTATCATAAACTCTGCTACATGAAGATCGGGGTCTTCATTGTACTCTCCCTTAAAAACTAGCAATGGGACTACATTCACTGGCCTGTCATCAATATTTCCAGGACGGATCTGGCTTGGAAGTGGACCTCCAGCAGGAGGAGGAAGGGCTTGATGTGCCATTGGGACTTCTGTAAAGAGTTTCGCAAGGGCGTCAAAGGCGGCTTCTGCTGTGAGCTCGTTCTCAGCCTTGATTTTTGCTTTCTCTCTTCTCACGTACCTTTGGACTCGTTCTAACGCTTGCCTCTTTATTGCGTCATTCATCAGGGGGTTGGCTCCACTATGTTGTTAGTGCTCCACAGAGGGTTAACAGAAGGCTTCAGTCTCTTGCCAACATTTCTTCTACTTCTTTCTTTTCAACATCCCTGAATTCTGCTTTCATTCCACTGCACAGAGGAAGGTATTCGGTTCTGAAGGTGTCAAAATGCATACGTCTAAGCATTGTGGTGGTGCCATCATCATAGTAATGCCAGCTTCTGATGGTTTCAACAGTGTATATTGTGAAAAACACTCTGTCTACCAACTTCCAATGGGTTGCCAATTGAACAAGTAGAAGATTATCAGTACACCAAGCATCCCATGTATCTTGCTGTTGAACATCCACGAACAAATTCCAACTCTTTTCCTTCTTGTCTTTGTGAACTTCTACAGACCAAGATTCCTGAAGCTTCTTCACAATCTCCCACTTGATGTTGTCTGGAAACTTCTCAATGAATGCCAAATCTTCCATGGATGTTCATTCTCTCTGTTTCTGCTCTTCAGTTTATTCCCAAACAGTCTGCCACCAAAATGCAAGTTTCTAATGCTTCAACAGGAAGAGGAAACTGTCCACCACATAGAGCATGCATCATGATGGTGATGTGTTTCCGCCATTGTGGGATGAACTTCTTGTGGAAAGTGGCTTTGATTATGAGAAATTTCAACTCTTCAGTGGAAGAAGAAACTTTACAAACATCCATTGAATTCTTCACTTCTTGGCAATGCCATTTCCTTCATTTTCAGCCTCTTCTGGTGCTTGTTGATGGCAAGCTTCCCCGGCTGCGCACCAAAAACATGGAGCCCCAAGAGGAACACCAAGGAAAAGGGAATTCTCTTGCAAGAAAATCTATCTTGTAACATCAACAAGCTTGTTTATCATGTTTTATATGATCACAATGAAGAAAAGAACACCACGCACAACAAATCTTCATACAGCATCATGTAGATCTCCCACGGATTTGATAGAATCAACCATATTCTTCAATATCTTCACAAAATCCATCAATAGAACAAAGAAAGCAAAGGAATACACCATCTTTGAGTGGAAATACATCACATAGTATTCATCTTCAATATCTTCATAGTCTTCTCTCTCAATCTCTCATATACAATCACTTTGTTTCAGTAGAATTGACTATCTCTGACTCTCTCTCTCTCTCTCCATCAATAATACATCATATCCTCACTACAGTCTCTCAAAAATCACTCTCAATAATCCTTCTTAGGTCGTGGATACCCCTCCCAAGAGGTATGTCTGATATGAAGAGTCACCAGAGCCACTACAATGTCCTTTCATAGCTCACTATTGTCACTTCACTCCAGTCTTTACTTGAGTCTTCAGCAGCTACTTCTTTCACTTCTTTCAGCTCCTTTGCACTTGTATTCACCTCTTTCCAAGGCTAGAAAACTTTCCCAAGCTACACTGTCATCCATTAGAACACATACAGAAGCATACATAACAGTCACAAAATAGTACCAGAATAGCTATAGTACAGAACAGAACAAAACAGAAACAGAGGCTCTACAGAAGACCTACAGAAGGTTACAGAAGGTCATCAAAACCACATAACTCATTCTCAAACCATTCCAAACTCTCAAAAACCATTCAATAAACTTTCACAAGATCTCAATCTTCATCAATCAATAATCCCTTCCTCCTTACAAAAGACAATCAAAACAAAACAGACCAAAACAGACCAAAATAGAACAAAACAGAAGGTATACAGAACCAATCAGAACCTATCCGAACATCACAGAACCACATATCTCCACTGATAAACATCATGAACTTCCAAAACACAATCAATATCATCCAAAACACTCTCAAACCACTTCCAAACCAATCAATCATCTCATAAAATCAACCATTCAGCTCTCAAAAACAATAAAAATCATCCAAAAAAAATAAGTCATTTAAACACTCAACAGATCAAGATAGAGGGAATTGTGCAGTCTCTCGGGGTAACTCTTTTCTCTGTCTCTGTCTCTCTTTCTCTCAAGCTTTCTCTCACAATCTCTTGCAGGGGTATTCTTCTCTCTACCTCTCTCTCGCAGCCTCTCGGGGTCTCCTTATGCTCACTTTTGCCTCCCCATGCCTCATTTATAATGAATTAGAGAGGAGGGGATAAGACTGAGAACAAGAGTGGAGGGGCTCTTAGAAGACTTAGTCATTTGATGCTCAGATCATAAATCTGATGGTTGCATTGGCTCCAAAAGGGGGGTAAAACCCTAAGACACTTGATTAGAAAGCTCTTAGTTCACCCCTTCTTTTCTCTGTTCGAAGTGCTGTCTACTACTTGTAGACTGTGATTGCGGCACGCATGATTTTGCAAGTCACTTTTCTTTATTTTTTTCTTTTTATAAAATCTCCAAAACTAACTAAAACATCACTTGTCTTTTCTTTCAAATGACTTTTAGTTTTATCTTTTTAGGATAATTTCTAAAATATACTAGCTCTTTGTTTTAGCCCAAAAATCTAATATTTTTGGACCATCCAAAACTATACACATTAATACTAGTGATTATGGCTCATAAGTCTTGTTCACATTGTACTTTCCGTGAAGAGTGTCTACGGTCCTTGTCAATCCAAGAAAAATGTCAAATTACGACTCTCGGTTTATTTTAAAATATAATTTTAATTAAATAAAAATTATTAGTTATTAATATTAGTTAGTTTTTACCTTAGTTAGTCTTTACTTAGTAAATTTACTAACTTATTAATTAACTAACTAACTAACTTTCAAACTAACCAACTAACTTTTATTGCGTGGAAATATTACATCCTCCTCCCCTTAGAGAAATCAAGATGTCCTCATCTCAAGAGAAACTAGGGAAGACAAACATTAATGGGGCTTCGAGCCTGTGGGTTAAGACCCACCATGCATCCGTTGTGCTACTCTTAATGTCTCAAGTAGTGCACTCATATTATTCCAATTAACCATAGGTACAAGAGTAGGATTCATTCTCAATTGTGTTACATGTTGATTAAGCTTCTAGGAATTTTAGTCATCCTGAAGAGGTGTTGTAGGTTATAGGTCTTCGTCTTCATCTGATTCCTCTATATATCCATAGACTGCACTTGTGTAGCTTCGTTTTCTTGGAGGCTCAATGTCTTCTAGACTTAAATCAAGGTAGTCTACTTGGATGTGTCCTAGCTCATCACAATGGAAGCATTGACGGTAGGGACATCTCCTACATGCTCTTGCCCTGATCTCGAGAGTCATCTTTGCAAAAATTACCCGATTTAAGTTCTTGTATGATTGGATTCGCTTGGAATAATGCAT
Organism: Lygodium microphyllum; assembly: GCF_053477565.2. Lineage (NCBI taxonomy): Eukaryota > Viridiplantae > Streptophyta > Polypodiopsida > Schizaeales > Lygodiaceae > Lygodium > Lygodium microphyllum. The sequence continues at coordinate 120,776,793 of NC_141163.1, forward strand.
CTTGCAAGTCGATTGGATGCATTCCTTCAAGATAGTTGTTCAGAGGAGTGTTCAGGCCATGGCAAAACTTGGATACTTGCTGTGCAATATCCATAGGTGGCGCATATTTTAGTAGGGTTATAAGCTTTGAGTAGTAAGTTTCCAGGGTTAATTCCAACTACTTGAGCTTGAAAAACTCATTCATCTCCAAAGTCTAGTAGGTCGGCGGAGGGTATCATCCACATACAACATCTTTCAACTGATTCCACATAACAACGATTTCAGAAACAACTTGATCTTTGCACCATTGCTTCCACCATAACTGAGCCTGGCCAACTAACTTCATTTTTCCAATCATTGCTTGATTCATAGAGGCAGTTCCTGAAGTAGAGAAATAATCATCCATCGACTCAATCCATATCTCCGCCTCTACTACGACGTGTGTTCCTTCTCCATCAACCTCGAGTGCCTTAATTTGCAATTACTTGTGTGTGGCTTATTCATTGATAAAGCAATTGGTCAGGGGTTATGAATAGCATAATCATAAAAAGAATAACATTAGGAATTTTGCATACAAGTATTAAGTAATTTTTTCATAGAATCGCTCTTTGATCCCAAGAGGGAGAGCAAATATGCGATGGAATTATTATCGCATTGATTCTTGTGTTTTTTGGAAAAAATATAATTTGTTTTGTTGGTTGATTGAAAAACACCCTAAATGTTTTGTTTCAATCAATTGATTCTTGCATTGTGATTTGGATAAATATTCCAAGGCTTGTGTTGATGGCAAATGCATGGTAGGGGTCTATAATGACAAGTTGCCATGGGAATAAAGGAATGTGTTCCTAGAAGAATATTAGGATTGATTGCCTTGATTATGCTTGATTCTTAATTGGTTAATTAAAAAATGATATTTGTATAGCTAGATCACCTCCAAGATCGCACCGTGGATTACCCCAAGAGGGCATTGCTCAATTCTTGGGCCGAAGGTTGAGGTGAAAGGGCCAACCACGGAAATGGCATCTCACTCCTAGACCACTTGTGGGTCAAGTGGAGCTCTGGACACCCCTTGCTTGTCCAGGATGGAGTTGGAGAGCTCCGTGAACCCAATGTTTGGGATGTTGGAAGATCCTATTCTAGATAAAGGATGGAAATTTTGGTGCCATGTGATATGGACTAGGTACTTTTGCTGGATAGAAGGGATATATAATTCTCATGTATGGGCAGGAGACAAAGATTAACTTGAAGATAAGTTAAGGAAGTTGTTTGTCAAAAGGACTGCTTGTTTTGTTTTCGTGTCTATGCCGTAAATTATACGAACAAACCATGTTTTCTAAAATGCTTAATTAATAAAGTTGATTTTAATGTCGCATATAAAGTTGATTTTAATATCAAGGGAAGCAGGTGGACGGAATTCCTGAAGGGTCCCTCCTATGACAGGGTGGTCCCAGAGAACTTGGAGGCTTCTCCACAAGGATTTATCGCCGTTCGACTTTAGGTGTTGTTTAGTTAGAACCTGATTCATGTCGTTTTAGGGGACCGGAATGGGACTATGCCCTATGGGCAGAGAGGTTGAGCACGCATCCCTCTTGTTTCCCATTCTCTTTGAACCAAGTGCAGTATGGGTTAGAATCCGATTCATGCCCTTTTAGGGGACCAAAATGGGACTATACCCTATGGGCAGAGAGGTTGAGCATGCATCCCTCTCATTTCCCATTCTCTTTGAACCAAGTGCAATATGGATCTGCTTTGGATTGGGTATCTCTGCGTAAATTAGGATGCCCAAAACCCGATGCTAGAATGCTATTAGGAGACCTTGACAACTAGGAACCCAGATTTCAAGTCGATCCTAGTGGGTTCGGTTGTGAACATTGTGTTGCGAGAAAACTCGAGAAACCCTAGACGATAAACCCTGAAACATTCCATGGGAGTGTCGAGCGGCGACTCTTAGATTTGTTTCTTGATGGACCACTAAAACGTGCTTAAATAGCTGATAGGCGGGCATGTTATAGTTGGTATCAGAGTAAAACTTCATGATGAATGAATTCTTCAAGCTCAAGCAATTGGAATTAACCCTGGAAGCTTACTACTCAAGGTTTGTAACCCTACTAAAATATGTGTCACCTATGGATATTTCACAACAAGTATCCAAGATTTGCCATGACATGAACACTCCTCTGAACCATCGTCTTGAAGCAATGCGCCCAACGGACTTGCAAGATGCATTACTTTAAGCGAATCCAATCGTCCAAGAACTTAAATTGGGTTATTGTAGCAAAGATGACTCTCGAGATCAGGGTAAGAGATGCCATACGTGTGAAAAGATAGGCCACATCCGTAGGAGATGTCCCTACCATCAATGCTTCCATTGTAATGAGCTAGGACACATGCAAGTAGACTGCCCTGATCTAAGTCTAGAAGACATTGACCCACCAAGAAAACGAAGCTACACAGGTGCAATCTATGGATATATATTGGAATCAAATGAAGACAAAGACCTATAACTTATTACACCTTATCAGGATGACGAAAAATCCTAGAAGCTTAGTCGACATGTAACACAATTGAGAATAAATCCTACTCTTGTACCTATGGTTAATTGGAATAATATGAGTGCACTTCTTGAAACATTAAGAGTAGCACATCGGATGCATGGTGGGTCCTAACCCAGAGGCCCTAAGCCCCATTAATGCTTGTCTTCCCCGGTTTCTCTCGAAATGAGGACGTCTCAAGTTCCCTAAGAACCCAGATTTTAGGTTGAATATAATATTTCCATTCAATAAAAGTTAGTTGATTAGTTTGAAAGTTAGTTAGTCAATTAATAAGTTAGTAAGATTACTAACTAAAGACTAACTAAGGTAAAAACTAACATTAATAACAAGTATTTTTTATTTAATTAAAAGTATATTTAAAAAAATCAAGAGTCATAAATCCGATATTTTTCTCAGATTGACAAGGACCGTAGCCACCCTTTACAGAAGTTACAATGTGAACAAGACTTATGAGCCATATTAATCACTAGTATTAATGTGTATAGTTTGGATGGTCTAAAAATATTAGATTTTTGAGCAAAAAAACAAGTATATTTTAGATATTATCCTAAAAAGATAGAACTAAAAGTCATTTAAAAGAAAAGAAAAGTGATGTTTTAGTTAGTTTTGGATATTTTATAAAAATAGAAAAATAAAGAAAAGTGACTCGTAAAATCACGCGCATCGCGATCGCAATCTACAAGCAGTAGTAGAGAGCACTTTGAACAGAGAAAAGAAGAAGGAATGAAGTGAGAGCTTTCTAAACAAGTGTCTTGAGGTTTCACCCCCCTTTTGAAGCCAATGCAACCATCAGATTTATGATCTAAGCACTATATCACTGAGTCTTCCAAGAGCCCCTCCACTCTTGTTCTCAACCTTATCCCCTCCTCTCTCATTCATTATAAATATGAGGCTTGGGGAGGCACAAGAGAGCATAAGAGGAGACCCCGAGAGGCTGCGAGAGAGAGATAAAGAGAAGGATACCCCTTGAAGAGATTGAGAGAGAGAGAGAGAGAGAGAGAGAGAGAGAGAGAGAGAGAGAGAGAGAGAGAGAGAGAGAGAGAGAGAGAGAGAGAGAGAGAGAGAGAGAAGAGTTACCCTGAGAGGCTGCACAATTCCCTCTATCTCGATCCTCGACTTAGCCATCTTCTCTTACCCTCTCCCATCTCGAATGTATTCTTCCTTCTTAATCTTTTCAATCTACCTGTTGGACGATAGCCTCCAAGCGAAGAATGTCACGTGCGGATGACAATCCTACAACCAGCAACGAAGCTTCAGGCGAAGGTATCACTATCAATCCAATTGTGGTACCGGTTGTAAGTAATGTATTTTCAATTTGATAAATGCTTGTTTTGATTCTCGCATGAGATACATTAGCCTCCATACTATGATGATGAGAATAGGTCATGGGAAGGGATAGGCCTCTTCTCACATATTTGAAAGATGGAATTTGCAAAATGCATATATTAAGGGAAGTTAATTGCACTTAGTTGTGCATGGCTTATTTGTTGAGAGAGCAATCAGTCAAGGGTTATGAATAGCATAATCGTAAAAAGAATGACATTAAGAATTGTGCATACAAGTATTAAGAAAATTTTGCATAGAATCGCTCTTTGATCCCAAGGGGGAGAGCGAATATGCGATGGAATTATTATCACATCTATTCTTGTACTGTTTGGGAAAACTAAAATTAGTTTTGTTGGTTGATTGAACAACACCCTAAATGTTTTCTTTCAATCAATTAATTGTTACATTGTGATTTGGATAAATATTTCAAGGCTTGAGTTGATGGAAAATGCATGGCAGGGGTCTGTAATGACAAGTTGCCATGGAAATAAATGAATGTTTTCTTAGAAGATGATATTAGGGCTAGTTGCCTTGATTATGCTTGATTCTTAATGGGATTAATTAAGGAAGGATATTTTGCACACGTGGATCATCTCCAAGATCACACTGCGGATTACCTCGAGAGGGCACTACTTGATTCACAGGCCGATGGTTGAGTGGTGAAAAGGCCAACCACGGAAAGTGTGTCTCACTCCTAGGTTGCTTGGGGTTAGTGGAGCTCTAGACACTTCTTGCTGAGTCTAGAACGAAGTTTTATATTACTGTGAGCTCAACGTCTAGGGCATTTGAAGATCCTATTCCGATAAAGGATGGAAATTTTGGTGCCATGTGATTTGGGCTAGGTACTTCTGTTGGACAGAAAGGGATACATAAATCTGTTAGAATATCAAGCTCCATTATTCTCCTGTCATTATGTATGACCAACATTAGCGGTGTCCACCTGTATCAGCAAGTGTGGGACATTAAATAAGTCGGTGGTCTTAGACCCAATGTGAATGGTCCTACGGACCTTAGTACTATTGTATACATTTATGTTATGTGTGTGGTCAATGAGATAATGGAAGAAGTAGAGAGCACTCAGCTCTTTACTCTTGTCTCTGTCTCTGATTGTTAACATGGTATTAGAGCACCCATGACTGGGCTTTGTGGAGTGCATGTGGGAAGAAGACTTGAAGACTGACCTGCCAAGGTTGAAAAGAGAAGAGGGTTGCCTGTCATTTCTCACCATTGCTCACACAGGGTATGCATTGTTTTCATTTGGTCTTGATCTTGCTCAAGAGTTGTTCCTGTCTTGGTTGGAGTATTTCAAAGGCTCTATTGAACATCTTGGAGAAGGCATTGAACATCATCGGTGAAGAAGCTTGCTGCTGTGAACTCCTCAGGCTACCAGCGTGTTTGCGCCAGGTCAGAAGGCTGCCTCTGTTGGCTGAAAATCAAGCCATTGATCATCTACAAAGTGCTATAAAGCATGCCTGCACTCTTTGGAAGGTAGTTGAAGACTACAAGAAGCTATTGCTTGTGTTGGATCTTTGTTATGAGCTGGAATCAGAGTATACAAATATGTAAAATAGTCCTGAACGGTTGGGAAAGTGAAAGGATAGCTTGCATTTGAACATCTTTGAGCTACAGAAGCTCCTGGTCATGCCTAAAAGCATCAACAAGACTTAGACATTTGCTTGGAGGCCGTATGTACATGTTCTCATGTGTTGGAGCTGATCTGTTATGACTGAAATATTCTGATTTGGAAGCCATCGAGAGGCTGAAAACTGTCATTGAATGTGGACAGCAAGCATCATCTTCTACTGAAGCATGTAATGACACTGTTGATCTCTAACAACTGTATGCTATTGGGAATATGTTTGGGAATTCTTGGAGCATTGAATCGGGCATTGAGCATGATTAAAAACTAAAATATGAAGCTAAAATTGAATGCATTTACATTGTCTTAGCTAGGTACAAACTGTAAATGCAATGTATGCCACTAGCTTTTGAAGACAAATTGTATATGGGGTGCCCATATGGTCATGCAAGCAGTGACCTTGATATTTCAAAGTGGATGTATGGCAGGTTTTTTGAGCTATTTTTTAGAGCTAAAAAGGCTTGATTGTACTGAGTATTTGCTGACTGCAATCAATGAACAAGTTATTTGACAACCGTACTTGCTGGTTATGCATTGTTTTGTATCGGTATGCTTATGTTTGGACTGCCACATGTACCAGCAAATATTCTGGAGGGTTTGGGACATGTATGACATGTATACACATTGATTTTGGCCTTGAAATTGCTACTGGTTACTCACAGTTTACAGTTTTCAGACTGTATGTATTTACCCTAGTAGTGAGGTTGTAGGAGTTTAAGCTGAAGCAACTACATAGCATATGTATTGACTATTATACCTACGGGTTAGATAACTTGTTTGTGGACTTTTTTGAGCTATCATTGGGCTGAAATACCTTGGTTTTTTATTGAAATTAATTGTAGAAAACTATCATAAACAGTTGAGGATTGAACTCGGCCAGTCATACTTGTTGGCTTGTAGGAAGTCAGGCGGTGACTAAATATTGTCTGGTACAATATGGCTAATGCAGAGAGGACTAACAACATAACCCAGATAGCGGGGGAAAAGATTGACAGTAACAATTATGCAATATGGAAGTTTCGCATGGAGAACTTCTTAATAGGGAAAGGCTACTGGGAGTTGGTGACTGGAGCGGAAGCTGAACTTGAGCTCCCAGATCGACCTACGGTTGATCATAGATGATTACACCGAGCTTGGACAGAAAGAGCTCGTACAGTCTTGCACTGGATCTCTTTATGTATCTGAGATACCATGGTAATGTAGATAATGAACAACAACTCTCCTAAGAATGCATGCGACATTTTGGTCAAGTACTATGGCACAACCACAAGTGCCAGGAAGATACAGTTGAAGCAGAAGTTCAACAACATGGAGAGAAAGAGCAGATCTATACAGGATTATGTCACGGAGGTTAAGACCATTGCAGATCAGTTGGCATCTTTGGTTCACAGGTTGAAGATGAAGACATGGTTGCTGTGACTTTGAATGGTTTGGGGCCTAAGTATAAGTCTTTTGACACTTCTGTGTCTGTGAGGGCTGAAATGCCTGATTTTAATGAGCTAGTTGCATTGCTTATCCATGAGGAGGTTAAACTTGGCTTGGCTACAGGGTCAAGCAGTTCTAAAAACAATGATGCAGTTTTCTATTCCAATCAACGCGGCCGTGGTAGCCATGGTAGAGGCTATAAATCTGGCTAAGGAGGCCAGCAGAATGCATCCTATGGCAATAACAACGAGCAGGTATCAAACACAAGAGGTGGTGGAAACTTTAGAGGCAAGGGGAGATCTAGCCCTAGAGGTAGAGGCTCCTGGCAACAACAATGTCCATCTGACAAATCTGAACAAGGATAAGGATTGTCATTACTGCGGGAAGTATGGGCATATTGCCAAGGATTGCTGGAAGAAGCAGGGCAATCAAAAAGGCAAACAACATGGACACTTTGCTATGTCTAGTCAAGCAGATGATACTTCATGAGATAGATTTTTTGCCATGCAGTATGTAAAAGACAGAGTTGCTGAAAAATCCACTGATGATGCAGTTTGGTATATTGATTCAGGGGCATCAAACCACATGACTCCTCACGATGATTGGTTCATTGATATGGTGGCTGAAAAACATGGCTATGTCTATACAGGTGATGACACACAACATATCATTGAACATAAAGGCAAAGTGCCTCTTGTGGTTCGTGATGGCAGAAAGAAAAATTTGCATGATGTATTGCATGTTCCATCGATTACGAAGAACTTATTGTCTATCGGTCAGATGATGGATTAGAACTTGCAGGTTAGATTCAATAAGCATGGTTGCTTTATTGAATAGTTTAGTAATGGATGCAAGTTGATAGCTCGCGGTCACAGGAATGGCAGAATGTTTACTCTTAATGCTACCTTGCCAGAGCTGAATTCAGCTATGTTTGCCCATGGTTTTGGCACTATCAGAGATTTGGAAATTTGGCACAAGAGAGTGGGGCATGTGAATTTGCAAAGGTTGCTAATTATGCAAAAAAAACAGCTTGTTACAAGTTTTCCCAAGTTCCAATATTCAAATATTGGTCATGTATGCGATGCTTGCCAGTTTGATAAGCAGTCAAGGTTGCCATTTTTTAGGCATGTAAGGTAGAGTACGCGTCTGTTGCAGTTAGTGCACTCTGATGTTTGGGGGCCAGCCCATAATGCATCCATTGGAGGCTCAAAGTATTATGTGACATTCATTGATGATTACAGTCGCTATACTTGGGTTTACATTCTGAAGACAAAGGATGAGGTGTTTGTTGTTTTTCAGCAATTTAAAAAGCAGGTTGAAAAGGAATTTGATTACTATATCTCTTGCTTGAAATCAGATAGCGGTGGGGAGTATGTGTCAAATGAGTTTGATAACTTTCTGGCTGAAAATGGCATATGCAGGCAGCTTACCTACAGCTACACTCCTCAACAGAATGGGATAGCTGAAAGGAAGAACAAGGTCTTGATGGAAGCTGCTCGTGCCATGATGAATGAGAAGAAGATGCCACTCTACTATTGGGCTGAGGCTGTTATGACAACCATGTATATCTTGAATCAGACTCCCACTGCAGGTATTCATGAGATGACACCGTTTGAGAAGCTGTATGGCTATAAGCTGAATGTAAGTCACATGAAAGTCTTTGGCTGTCTTGCTTATGTGCATATTCCAGATGAAAAAAGGAAGAAGCTGGATCCAAAAGCGCATAAGTGTGTTTTCATTGGATATTCACAGGAGAAGAAGGCATACAAATGCTATGATCCCTCTACCAGGGAGATTTTGGTGAGCAGGGATGTTATTTTTGATGAGATGGGTTCTTGGTATGTATCACCAGCTACAGTGCCATCGGATATGCCTTCCACTCATGTATCTATATTTGATTTGCAGCAAAGCACTGCTATGACAGGACCTCGTAGTCAGACAGTATCTCCATGGACAGGGAGATTGAGGAGCTCACCATCCACTGACACCAATATGTCAGTGAGGGGGAGATATGATGTCTTGGATAGCAAAGGAAAAGAGAAAGCTACTGACGATGCATCTGGTATGATGACACCTAGTAGAATGACTTTTGGATATGAGTCTGCTGACACTTTAGACAATGAACTTGGTATTCCGACTGTCTATACGCCTGGCACAAGGCAGAGTAGGTACATTCTGCCTCATGAGAGAGGGGAATCGAGCAGTGCACCACAGCCTAGATGCTCACACAGGGTCGATACCCTATTGACAGGTTGACATACAGTGGCTACTCTGCAAAGCATTCTGCTTACATGACATAAGTGATGGAGATCAAAGAACTAGGTACATATGCTGAAGCAGTGGAAGATGAGAACTGGTGTGCAGCTATGGATGAAGAAATGAATGCCTTGGCTCAAAATAAGACATGGGATCTTGTGCCACTGCCTGAAGAAAAAAAAACCATTGGCTGCAAATGGGTCTACAAAATCAAATGCAAGTTAGATGGCAGTATGGAAAGGTACATAGCCAGGCTGGTTGCTAAGGGGTATGCCCAATAGTATGGACTTGATTATGAGGAAAATTTCAGCCCTGTTGCCAAGATGGCAACCATATGCATTATGATTGCTTTGGCTGCTGCTAGAGGCTGGAAATTGCAACAGATGGACGTTAAGAATGCATTTCTTAACGGTGACTTAGCAGAGGATGTCCATATGGTTCATCCAAAAGGGTATGTTCACCCTGATTTTCAGCATTATGTATATAGGCTAAAAAAGGCATTGTACGGGCTGAAGCAGGCTCCGAGAGCTTGGCATGCTAGGATCAGTAACTACTTGCAGAGATTGGGATTTGCTGTTGGTAGGGCTGATCACAGCTTATTTACAAAGAAGACTGACAGTGGCTTGGTAGTGCTGGTCATATATGTTGATGATTTGATAATCACTAGTGATGATGACTTGGGCATACAGTATGTAATGAAGATGCTGAAATCTGAATTTGACATGAATGACCTAGGAGAATTGAAGTATTTCTTGGGCATTGAGGTAGTTCCAGCTGAAAATGGTTTATGGCTGATGCAGAAGCACTATGCTATGGAAATGCTGAAGAAGTATGGCATGGCTGAATGCAAACCATTGGATACACCTCTTGATCAGAATGGCAAGCTAGACATGAGCACTAGAGCTGAAGTAGAGAATGTGACTATGTACAGGCAGATGGTTGGCAGTCTAATTTACTTGACCATCACTAGGCGTGACTTGAGCTATGCTGTAGGGCTCATAAGCCAGTTTATACAGAAGCCCCGAAAGCCGCACTTGAATGCAGCTAGATGCATTATGAGATATGTTAAGTCCACTGTAGAGTATGGGTTGTTCTATGTCATAGATAAGCCCTTGAAACTCATTGGATACACAGATGTAGATTGGGCAGGATGCTCATATGAACTTAGATGTACGAGTGGATATGCTTTTGGATTTGGTAGTGGCATGATTAGCTGAGCAGCAAGAAGCAGCCTACGGTTGCGTTGTCTAGTACTGAGGCAGAGTATAGGGGTGCTGCATTGGCAGCATGTGAGATTTCATGGTTGCTCAAGCTTATGGCTGATTTGGATATTCAAGTGGATGCTCCAGTAACCTTATTATGCGACAATCTCAGTAGTGTGCTCTTGGCAATGCATCTAGTATACCATGCCATGAGAAAACACATAGAGGTACACTACCATTTTATCAGAGAGATAGTTCTTGCAGGGAGAGTAGATCTTATGCATGTGAAGACTGATGAACAGGTTGTAGATATCTTTACCAAGTCTTTGGGTAAAGATAAGTTTAGTAGTCTCAGATAGCTACTTGGAGTTTAGTAGATGATTTGAGCTTGAGGAGGAGTGTTAGAATATCAAGCTCCATTATTCTCCTGTCAATACGTATGACCAACATTAGCGGTGTCCAGCTGTATCAGCAAGTGTGGGACATTAAATAAGTTGGTGGTCTTAGACTCAGTGTGAATGGTCCTACAGACCTTAGTACTATTGTATACACTTATGTTATGTGTGTGGTCAATGAGATAATGGAAGAAGTAGAGAGCACTCAGCTCTTTACTCTTGTCTCTGTCTCTGATTGTTAACAAAATCTCCTGTAGGGGTAGGAGACAAAGATTAACTTGAAGATAAGTTAAGGAACTTGTTTGTCAAAAGGACTGCTTGTTTTGTTTTTGTGTATGTCCTGTAAATTACGTAAATGAACCCTATGCCCTAAAAGGCTTAATCAATGAAGCTGATTTTCAATGTCACACATAAATGTGGTAGGACCTAATAAGAAAACTAAAGCAGGACCTAATTAGAAAACTAAAGCTAATAAGGGAAGCGGGTGGACGGAATCCCCGAAGAGTTCGTCCTATGGTAGGGTGGTCCCAGGGTGTTTGTGTTGTAAATTATGTGAACAAACCGTGTACCCTAAAAGGCTTAATTAATGAAGTTGATTTTAAATGTCACGCATAAATGTGGTAGGACCTAATTTGAAAACTGAAGCTATTAAGGGAAGCGCGTGGACGGAATCCTCGATGGGTCTATCCTACGGCTAGGTGGTCCCAGAGAACTGGGAGGTTTCTCACAAGGATTTATCACCGGTTGACTTTAGGTATTGTTAAGTTGGAACCCGATTCATGCTGTTTTAGGGGACCAGAATGGGACTATGTCCTACGGGTAGAGAGGTTGAGCAGCACATCCCTCTTATTTCCCATTCTCTTTGAACCAAGTGTGGTATGGATCCACTTCAAACTGGGTATCTCTGCGTAAAGTAGGATGTCCAAAACCCGACGCTAGAATGCTGTTAGGAGACCTTGACAACTAGAAACACAAATTTTAGGTTGATCCTAGTGGGTTTGATTGTGAACATTTTGTTGCGAGGCGGACTCGCGAAACCCTAGGCAACAAACCCCGAAACATTCCATAGGAGTGGCGGGCGGTGACGCTTAGAATCATTTCTCAATGGAGCGCTAAAACGTGCTTGGAGTGATCTAATGCTCAGATCATAAATCTGATGGTTGCATTGGTTCCAAAAGGGGGGTAAAACCCCTAAACACTTGATTAAAAGCTCTCAGTTCACTCTTTCTTCTTTTCTTTGTTCGAAGTGCTACCTACTGCGCCTATAGACTACGATTGTGGCATGTGCGATTTCGCCAGTCACTTTTCTTTATTTTTTTCTATTTATAAAATCTCCAAAACTAACTAAAACATCACTTGTCTTTTCTTTTCAATGACTTTCAGTTCTATCTTTTTCGGATAATATCTAAAATATACTAGTTTTTTTTCCCAAAAATGTAATATTTTTGGACCATTTAAACTATACACATTAATACTAGTGATTAATATGGCTCATAAGTCTCCTTCACGTTGTAACTCCTATGAAGGGTAGCTACGGTCATTGTCAATCAAAGAAAATGTCGGGTTACGACTCTCGATTTATTTTTAAAAAATTAATTAAATAAAAATTATTAGTTATTAATATTAGTAGTTAGTTTTTACCTTAGTTAGTCTTTAGTTACTAATCTTACTAACATGTTAATTAACTAACTTACTTTCGAACTAACCAACTAACTTTTATTGCATGGATCGGGACTTCTGTTGGACAAAAGGGATACATAATTCTCTTGTATGGGCAGGAGAAAAATATTAACTTGAAGATAAGTTAAGGGATTTGTTTGTCAAAAGGTCTGCTTGCTCTATTTTCATGTCTATGCTGTAAATTACGTGAATGAATTGTGTTTCCTAAAAATCTTAATTAGTGAAGCTAATTTTAAGTGTCGCACATAAATGTGGTAGGATCTAATTAGAAAACTAAAGCTTTCAAGGGAAGCGGATGGGCAGAATCCCGGACAAATATGTCCTATGGCTGGGTGGTCCCAAAGAACTAGGAGGCTTCTCACAAGGTTTTACTGACGATGACTTTAGGTATTATTAAGTTAGAACCCAATTCATGCTATTTTAGGGGACTGGAATGGGACTATGCCCTACGGGCAGAGAGGTTGAGCAGTGCATCCTCTCGTTTCCCATTCTCTTTGAACCAAGTGCGGTATGGATGTGCTTCGAATTGGGTATTTCTGCGTAAAGTAGGATGTCCAAAACCCGACTCTAGGATGCTATTAGGAGACTTTGTCTACTAGGAACCCAAATTTCAGGTCGATCTTAGCAGGTTCGGCAGTGGACGTTCCATTGCGAGGTGGACTCGGGAAACCCTAGGCGCGACAAACCCCGAAAATTTCTATGGGAGCGTCGGGCGGTGACGCCTAGAATCATTTCTCGATGGACCGCTAAAATGTGCTTGGACAGCCGATAGGCGTACACAATAGAGTTGAGCAACTGTAACATGCCCGTCTTTGGCTACCCAAGCGCGCTTTAGCAGTCCGTCGAGAAACGAATCTAAGCGTCGCTACCCGGCACTCCCATGGAATGTTTCAGGGTTTGTTGCCTAGGGTTTTCCGAGTCCGCCTCACAATGGAATGTTCGTGGCCGAACCCACTAGGATCGACCTGAGATCTTGGTTCCTAGGGATTGAGGTCTCCTGACAGCATTCTAGCGTTGGGTCTTGGACATCCTACTTTACTCAAGGATACCCAAGACGAAGGAGATCCATGTCGCACTTAGTTCAAAGAGAATGGGAAACGAGAGGGATACACTGCTCAACCTCTCTGCCCATAAGGCCTAGTCCCTTTCCGGTCCCCTAAAACGGCATGAATCTGATATTACCTAAAGGTTGTTTGTCTGTAGAACCTTGTGAAAAGCCTCCTAGCTCTCTGGGACCACCGTGGACCCATCAAGGGCTCCACCCACCCACTTCCCTTAATGGTGTTCTTTACTTACCTAATTAATATCCTATCACATTTATGTGGGACATTTAAAAACAGCTTCCTTAATTAAGCGTTTTAGGGAACAGGGTTTGTTTGCATAACTTATGGCACTGACACAAAAACAATCCTAGCAAGTTCTTTGGATTAAACTTTATATTATTATCTTAACTCAAATACAAGTCTCATCCAAAATGACAGATTCTGAAACCTATGGGGATGCATCTTATTTCCTCCAAGTTTTTTGCCCTTGCACTAGTAACAGGCCTCGAGAATCCATCTCGAGTCATGTCGATCATTTGAGTAGGACCCAAAAGCACAAAATTTACAGCTAGAGTCCCCTCTTGCATCCAAGCATCCTCTTACATTTAAACTAACCCATGGGGAGAGACCTATCATGGTGGGTTTCGTCCATGTTCCCGCCACGGTTATTTGGAACCCCCTGAGCTAGGGTTGGCGGCCAACTAGGGGTATCTTGGCCTACCCTCCTTGAATTCAACATGATTCATTATTCAATTTTCTGTTGTGAGCTTGGGTCATTCATTCCTTTCACAGATATTGAACCTAGATTTACAAGCACAAACAAACCATGAAGGTGAATGCTCTCAAGACATCTGCTAAGGTGGAGCCCTCGTCTTTGACACTAATGTCGCCTTTCCTAATCATTCCTGCCTTGACATCATTTTCTATTATTTCCCAGGGGACGGAGAAAACCCTCTGCTCGACCTCACTACTATGTATTAGGGTAGAGCAATTACACTATATTTTCAAATGATGGCTCCCTTGGTTTACTATCCTTTGGTCCCCCTATCTTAATTTTTTGGTCTAGGGTTTTGTTGGGTCAATTGGTAGTTATCTTTTCCATCTTCGAACTCTATTGGGTTTTAAGTTCACCCTAGGGTCTCCTCGTACTCAAGATAACGAAAACTTGTATTTACTCCTTTCACAAATCAAGCGTAAATCAAGTTTATTTACCATTCCGAAATAGTTATGAGTATCGAATGTAGCTTGGCGAATAGTCATTCTCCTTGTGGGTACTACATTTGAACTTCCTTGTATTAGCATTGGGATGTTTCATATTCTAAAAATGATATACCTAAGTGTGTTTTGGATTCATCACTACTGGCTATCGAGTTAGAGGCCAAAGAGTGTGTTGACTCCAATTCAAAGTATGGCCGATAAGGACAATTTGATTTATTTTTAGCCCTCTTAGGGAGGGGGGGTTTTATAAGGGTGAGGTGGGTAAAGATAGGGGGGGTATTCTTGTTAACATCCTCGTGGTGTGGTGATCATCAGCCTCCTTTGCTGCCAAATCACTTATTGTGATCTCCTCCTCTACCCCCGTCGAATGCCAGTCATCTCTACTCTCACCTTTGTTATTTCTAAGTTCGTCCCCTCCCTTTTGTTATCATCAACACGCCCTCCTACCTCGTTAACCTCAGATCGACTCCCCCCTTCATCTTGTAGTTTAACTCCCCCTCCCACCACCCACTCATGGCGGTGACAGGGGGGAGAAAGTTAGTAAAAAATATTCATTTTTATTTAGTAAATAAAGGGGGGGGGGGAGGAAATGACGACGATGATAGCGGGATCAAAAGGGGGGGCGATGTCATTTAATATTTCCACGCAATAAAGTTAGTTGGTTAGTTTGAAAGTTAGTTAGTCAATTAATAAGTTCATAAGATTACTAACTAAAGACTAACTAAGGTAAAAACTAGCTAACAATAATAATTAATCTTTTTTATTTAATTAAAAATATATTTTAAAATAAATCGAGAGTCCTAAATTCGATATTTTTCTCAGATTGATAAGGACCGTAGCCACCCTTCACGGAAGTTACAATGTGAACGAGATTTATGAGCCATATTAATCACTAGTATTAATGTGTATATCATGGTCTAAAAATATTCCGTGATATACACATTAATAAAAGTGATGTTTTAGTTAGTTTTGGAGATTTTATAAAAAGAAAAAATAAAGAAAAGTGACTAGCAAAATCGGGCGCCCTGCAATCACAGTCTATAGGCAGTAGATAGCACTTCGAACAAAGAAAAGAAGAAGGAGAGAACTAAGAGCTTTCTAACAAGTGTCTTGAGGTTTTACCCCCCTTTTGGAGCCAATGCAACCATCAAATTTATGATCTGAGCATCAGATCACTAAGTCTTCTAAGAGCCCCTCCACTCTTGTTCTTAGCCTTAACCCCTCCTCTCTAATTCATTTTAAATATGAGGCATGGGGAGGCACAAGGGAGGATAAGGAGACCCCGAGAGGCTACGAGAGAGAGGTAGAGAGAAGGATATCCTTCCAAGAGTTGAGAGAGAGAGAGAGAGAGAGAGAGAGAGAGAGAGAGAGAGAGAGAGAGAGAGAGAGAGAGAGAGAGAGAGAGAGAGAGAGAGAGAGAGAGAGAGAGAGAGAGAGAGAGAGAGAGAGAGAGAGAGAGGAGTCACCCTGAGAGGATGCAAGGAAGAGAGTTAGCTCCATTCCCTCTATTTCGACCCTCGACTTACCCCTCTCTTACGCTCTCCCATCTCAAATCTATTTTGCCTTCTTAATCTCTTGAGTCTACTTGTGGACGATGACCTCCAAGCAAAGAATGTTGCGTGTGGATGGCAATCCTACAACTAGCAATGAGGTTTCGGGTGAAGGCATCACTATCAATCCAACTGCAGTTTCGGTTGTAACTAATGTATTTCTAAATTGATAGATGCTTTCTTTGATTCTCACATGAGATACGTTAGGCTATGTTCTTTGTTATGCTAGAATAGGTCATTGAAAATGATAAATTGCATCTCAAATATTCAAATATGAAGTTTGTGAAGTGCTTTATCAAGGGTAGTTAAATTGCACCTACTTGCTATGCGATGAATCCATGCATAGCATAAGGAGCATATGGGACTCTAAAGTATTGAGTATCGATGAGTCTTTGATTAATCTTTACTGAGGACAATATTGTTTAAGGTTCGCAAACGCATATAGACATTACATACATGGGAGAGATAATGTGAACTTTACATCAATGACATGCGACTCCTTGCCTTAGGAGAAAGGAAGATAAAGCCAAGATAAAATGATGCACAGTAGGAAAAGGCTAAAAGATAAATGTCACTTAGAGAAGAGACATAAATGCTCTTGCTAGATTGATTAATTTGAATCAGAATGATAGGACTTACGCCATGTATAGTATTTGAACCTTTAGTATATGCCTTAGCCAAAAGGAGGAAATGTTAGGTAAATTTTACTCTTTGGTCACAAGGGGGAGAGCAAATATATGATAAAATTGTTATCGCGTCTATTCTTGTATTGATTGGAAAAAAATACAATTAGTTTTGTTGGTTGATTGAACAACACCCTAAATGTTTTCCTTTCAATCAACTGGCTATTGCATTGTGATTTGGATAAATATTCCAAGTGCTTGTGTTTGTTGGCAAAAGCATGGCAAGGTCGGTAATGACAGGTGCCATGGGAATAAATGAATGTTTTCCTAGAAGGTGATATTAGGGTTAATTGCCTTGATTATGCTTGATTCCTAATTGGACTAATTAAGGAAGGAGATTTTGTGAGCGTGGATAATCTCCAAGATCGCACCACGGATTATCGTGAGAGGGCACTGCTCGATTCACAAGCCGATGGTTGAGTGGTGAAAATGCCAACCACGGAAATGGCATCTCACTCCTAGACCGCTTGTGGGTCACGTGGAGCTTTGCACACCCCTTGCCTATCCAAAATGGAGTTGGAGATCCTCGTGAGCCCAACGTCTGGGATGTTGGAAGATCCTATTCTAGATAAAGGATGCAAATTTTGGTACCATGTGATTTGGACCAGGTACTTCTGTTGGAAAGAAGGGATACATAATTCTCCTGTATGGGTAGGAGACAAAGATTAACTTGAAGATAAGTTAAGGAACTTGTTTGTCAAAAGGACTGCTTGTTTTGTTTTCGTATATGTGTTGTCCATGTTTTCTAAAAGGCTTAATTAATGAAATTGATTTTAAATGTCGCACATAAATATGATAGAACCTAATTAGAAAACTAAAGCTATCACGGGAAGTGGGTGGATAGAATCCCCGATGGGTCCAAGATACCCAATACGAAGTAGATCCATACCGCACTTGGTTCAGAGAGAATGGGAAACGAGAGGGATGCGTCGCTCAACCTCTCTACTCGTAGGGCATAGTCCCATTCAGGTCCCCTAAAACAACATTGAACCACACTCTAACTTAACAATACCTAAAGTTAACCCGGTGATAAATCCTTGTAAGAAGCCTCCTAGTTCTTTGGGACCACCCAGACGCTCCCTTCGGGGATTTCTCCCACCCGCTTCCCTTGATAGCTTTAGTTTTCTAATTAGGTTCTATCACATTTATGTGTGACATTTAAAATCAGCTTCGTTAATTAAGCCTTTTAGGGATCAGGGTTCGTTCGCGTAATTTACAGCACAGACACGAAAACAAAACAAGCAGTCCTTTTGACAAACAAGTTCCTTAACTTATCTTTAAGTTAATATTTGTCTCCTGCCCATGCATGAGAATTATGTATCCCTTCTGTCCAACAGAAGTCCCGATCCAAATCACATGGCACCAAAATTTCCATCCTTTATCTAGAATAGGATCTTCCAATGCCCTAGATGTTGGGCTCACGGGGATCTTCAACTTCATTCTAGACAAGCAAGGGGTGTCCAGAGCTCCACTTGACCCACAAGCGGTCTAGGAGTGAGATGCCATTTCCGTGGTTGGCCTTTTTACCACTCGACTATCGTCCTATGAATCGAGTAGTGCCTTCTCGGGGCAATCCACGATGCAATCTTAGAGATGATCCACGCGTCTAAAATATCCTTCCTTAATTAATCCAATTAAGAATCAAGCATAATCAAGGCAATCAGCCCTAATATCATCTTCTAAGAAAACATTGCTTTATTCCCCATGGCTACTTGTCATTACTGACCCTCGCTATAATTTTGTCATTAGACATAAGCACTTGGAATATTTATCCAAATCACAATACAACAACAAGTTGATTGTAAAAAACATTTAGGATGTTGTTCAATCAATCCAACAAACTAATTGTATTTTTTCCAAACAATACAAGAATGGACACGATAATAATTCCATCGCATATTTGCTCTCCCCCTTGGGATCAAATAGCAATTCTATGCAAAATTTACCTAATACTTGCATGCACAATTCTTAATGTTATTATTTTTACAATTATGCTATTCATAACCCCTGATTGATTACCCTATCAATGAATAAGCCATATGTAACTAGTGCAATTAACTTCCCCTGATACATGCACTTTGCAAACTCCATCTTCTGAATATGTGAGAAAAGGTTTATCCCTTCCCAGGACCTATTCTTGTATGTCATAGCATGGGCCTAATGTATCTCATGCGGATATCAAAGCAAGCATCTAACAATTTAGAAAATACGTTACTTACGGCTGGAATTGCAGTTGGATTGATCGTGATGCGTTCGCCCGAAGCTTCATTGCTGGCTATATGATTGCCATCTGTATGCAACATTCCTCGCTTGGAGGCCATTGTCCACAAGTAGACTTAAGAGATTAAGAAGGTGGAATAGATTCAAGATGGGAGAGTGTAAGAGTAGATGGCTAAGTCGAGAATCAAGATGTAGGGAATTGTGCAACCTCTCAGGGTAACTCTTCTCTCTCTCTCTCTCTCTCTCTCTCTCTCTCTCTCTCTCTCAAGTTCTCTCTCACAATCTCTTGGATGGGTATCCTTCTCTCTACCTCTCTCTCGCAGCCTCTTAGGGTCTCCTTATGCTCCCTTGTGCCTCCCCATGCCTCATATTTATAATGAATTAGAGAGAAGGGGATAAGGCTTAGAACAAGAGTGGAGGGATCTTGGAAGACTCAGTGATCTGATGCTCAGATCATAAATCTGATGGTTGCATTATATTTTAGATATTATCCTAAAAAAAGATAGAACTGAAAGTCATTTAAAAGAAAAGACAAGTGATGTTTTAGTTAGTTTTGGAGATTTTCTAAAAAGAGAAAATAAGAAAAAGTGAGTGGCAAAATCATGCGCACCGTGATTGTAGTCTACATGTGCAATAGACAACACTTCGAAGAGAGAAAAGAAGAAGGAGTGAATTGAGAGCTTTCTAACCAAGTGTCTTGGGTTTTTACCCCCCCTTTGGAGTGCACTTGCTTTAAAGAGAATGGGAAACGAGAGGGATGCGCCGCTCAACCTCATTGCTAGTAGGACATAGTCCCATTCCGGTCCCCTAAAATGATATGAAGCGGGCTCTAGCTTAACAATAACTAAAGTCAACCCAGCGATAAATCCTTGTGAGAAGCCTCCCAGTTCTCTGGGACCACCCTACCTTAGGATGGACCCGTCAGGGATTCCGTCAACTCGCTTCCCTTAATAGCTTTAGTTTTCTAATTATGTCCTACCACATTTATGGTGACACTTAAAATCAGCTTCATTAATTAAGCATTTTAGGAAACATGGATCGTTTTCGTAATTTACAGCACAGACACGAAAACAAAACAAGCAGTCCTTTTGACAAACAACTTCCTTAACTTATCTTCAAGTTAATCTTTGTCTCATGCCCATACATGAGAATTATGTATCCCTTCTGTCTAATAGAAGTACCTGGTCCAAATCACATGGCACCAAAATTTCCATCCTTTATCTAGAATAGAATCTTCCAATGTCCCAGACGTTGGGCTTACGGGGATCTCCAAATCCATCTTGGAGAGGCAAGGGTTGTTCAGAGGTCAACCTGACCCACAAGCGGTCTAGGAGTGAGATGTCATTTCTGTGGTTGGCCTTTTCACCACTCGACCATCGACCTATGAATTGAGCAGTGCCCTCTCGGGGTAATCCGTGGTGCGATCTTGGAGATGATCCATGCGTGCAAAATATCATTCCTTAATTAATCCATTTAGGAATCAAGCATGATCAAGGCAATCAACCCTAATATCATCTTCTAGGAAAACATTTTTTTATTTCCCATGGCTACTTGTCATTACTGTTCCTTGTCATGCTTTTACCATCAAACCAAGCACTTGAAATATTTATCCAAATCACAATGCAACAATCAGATGATTGTAAGAAAAACATTTAGGGTGTTGTTCAATCAATCCAAAAAAACTAATTATATTAGTCCTAAACAATACAAGAATAGACGTGATAAAAATTTTATCGTATATTCGCTCTTCCTCTTGGGATCAAAGAGCAACTCTATGAAAAAATTACTTAATACTTGCATGCACAACTCTTAATGTATTCTTTTTACAATTATGCTATTCATAATCCCTGATTGATTGCTCTATCAACAAATAAGCCATACGCAACTAGTGCAATTAACTTCCCTTGATATATGCACTTTGCAAACTCCATCTTCCGAATATATGAGAAGAGATTTATCCCTTCCCATGACCTATTCTTGCAAGTCATAGCACGGGCCTAATGCATCTCATGCGAGAATCAAAGCAAGCATCTAACAATTTAGAAAATACATTACTTACCGCCGGTACCGGAATTGAATTGATAGTGATGCCTTCGCCCGAAGCTTCGTTGTTGGTTGTAGGATTGCCATCATCCGCACACGACATTCTTCACTTGGAGGCCATTGTGTGCAAGTAGACTCAAGAGATCAAGAAGGTGGAATAGATTCAAGATGGGAGAGTGTAAGAGAAGGTGGCTAAGTTGAGGATTGAGAAGGAGGTAATTGTGCACCCTCTCGAGGTAACCTCTCTCTCTCTCTCTCTCTCTCTCTCTCTCTCAAGCTCTCTTTCACTATCTCTTGAAGGTGTATCCTTCTCTCTATCTCTCTCTCGTAGCCTCTTGGGGTCTCCTTATGCCTCCCCATGCCTCATATTTATAATGAATTAGAGAGGAGAGGATAAGACTTAGAACAAGAGTGGAGGGGCTCTTGGAAGACTTAGTGATCTGATGCTCAGATCATAAATCTAATGGTTGCATTGGCTCCAAAAGAGGGGCAAAATCCCAAGACACTTGATTAGAAAGCTCCTAGTTCATTCCTTCCTCTTTTTTCTGTTCGTAGTGCTGTCTACTGCTTGTAGACTGCGATCGCAGTGTGCACGATTTCACCAGTCACTTTTCTTTATTTTTTTCTTTTTATAAAATTTCCAAAACTAACTAAAACATCACTTGTCTTTTCTTTTAAATGACTTTCAGTTCTATCTTTTTATGATAATATCTAAAATATAGTAGTTTTTAATCCAAAAATCTAATATTTTTGGACCATCCAAACTATACACATTAATACTAGTGATTAATATGGTTCATAAGTCTTGTTCACATTGTAACTTCCGTGAAAGGTGGCTATAGTCATTGTCAATTTGAGAAAAATTTCGGGTTATGACTCTCAGTTTATTTTAAAATATATTTTTAATTGAATAAAAATTATTAGTCATTAATGTCAGTTAGTTTTTACCTTAGTTGGTCTTTAGTTAGTAATCTTACTAACTTATTAATTGACTAACTTGCTTTTGAACTAACCAACTAACTTTTATTGCATGGAAATATTACATCCTCCTCCCCTTAGGGAAATTGAGATGTCCTCATCTTGAGAGAAACTAGGAGACAAGCAAGGACCCACCATGCGTCTGCTGCGCGCTACTCTTAATGTTTCAGGTAGTGCAACTCACATTATTACAAGAGTAGGATTTATTCTCAATATAAGTTGTGTTACATGTCGATTAAGCTTCTAGGATTTTTAGTCCTCTTGATAAGGTGTAGTGGGTTCTAGGTCTTTGTCTTCATCTGATTCCTCTATATATCCATAGACTGCACATGTGTAGCTTCGTTTTCTTGGTGGCTCAATGTCTTCTGGACTTAGATAAGGGCAGTCTGCTTAGATGTGTCCTAGCTCATTACAATGGAAGCATTGACGGTAGGGACATCTCCTATGGATGTACCCTATCTCTCCGCATGTATGACATCTCTTACCTTGATCTCAGGAGTCATCTCTACTACAATTTCTCAATTTAAGTTCTTGGACGATTGGATTCGTTCGGAGTAATGCATCTTGCAAGTTTGTTGGACACATTGCTTCAAGATGGTGGTTTAGAGGAGTGTTCAAGCCATGGCAAAACTTGGACACTTAATGTGCAATATCCATAGGTGACACATATTTTTATAGGGTTACAAACTTTGAGTAGTAAGCTTCCAGGGTTAATTCCAGCTGCCTGAGCTTGAAGAATTCATTCATCTTCAAGGTCTGGTAGGTTGGCGGAAGGTATTGTCCAGGTAGAGCGTCTTTCAATTGAGTCTAGGTAATAGCAGCTTTGAAAATACCTTAATCCTTGCACCATTGCTTCCACCATAACCGAGCCTGGCAAACTAATTTCAACTTTTCAATCATTGCCTGATTCATGGAGACAATTCCTAAAGCAGAGAAATAATCATCCATTGACTCAATCCATATCTCCGCCTCTGTTGCGATGCCTATTCCTAATCCATCAAACTTGGGTGCCCTAATTTTCTTGAGAAGAAAATTTTTCTCTTGCATGTCAGCATTCGTGGGTACAGAAGGTGCCTGACAATCAAGCCATACCATCCAGGTTATTTCTATTTAGGATATGTCTATGAACCAAACATTAGTCAATCACGCATCAAAAACTAGGGTTTGTCACCTAGGGTTTTCTGAGTTTGCCTCGCAACGGAACGTTCGGCCTGAACCCACTAGGATCGACTTGAAATCTGGGTTCGTAGTTGTCAAGGTTTCCTAACAGCATTCTAGCATCGAGTTTTGGACATCCTACTTTACGCAGAGATACCAGATCTGAAGTAGATCCATACTACACTTGGTTCAAAGAGAATGGGAAACGAGAGGGATATGCTACTCAACCTCTTTGCACGTAGGGCATAGTCCCATTCCGGTCCCCTAAACGGCATGAATCCGGCTCTAACTTAACAATAACTAAAGTCAATCTTTGTCCCCTGCCCATACAGGAGAATTATGTATCCCTTCTATCCAATAGAAGTACCTGATCCAAATCACATGGCACCAAAGATTCCATCCTTTATCTAGAATAGGATCTTCCAACGCCCTAGACGTTGGGTTCATGGGGATCTCCAACTCCATTCTGCACAAGTAAGGTGTGTCCAAAGCTCCACGTGACCCAAAACCGGTCTAGGAGTGACATGGCATTTCCATGGTTGGCCTTTTCACCACTCAACCATCGACCTCTGAATCGAGCAGTGCCCTCTCGGGGTATTTTGCAATGCGATCTAGGAGATGATCCACGCGTGCAAAATATCCTTCCTTAATTAATCCATTTAGAAATCAGGCACGATCAAGACAATATGTAATATTTCCGCTCGAAATATTAAGTCAACCTTAAACCCCACACACCCCGGACAATAAGGCACCCCAAAGTGATCTCCCACATCAAAAAATGTTGGCAGTTAAATGCTTACCTCGTGCGCACGATAATAATCCTCATCCGCGTTGTGCAAATAAGGCCGAGGTTAAAACCCGCAAACTGCACGAGAACACCCCTTACGGAAAGGTAAATGGATAATGGGTGATTTTGGTGTAAATTTTTTTATTAATTACCCCTCCCCTCAGCCGATGCATGGCAAGGGGAGAGGGAGTGTGAGAGGAGTAGTGTTTATGTGGAGAGCATGGGGGAGAGAGGGGGCATGCAAGCCATCCACCTGTGTGGATCTCCCCCCCCCTTACACACTATAAGACCTCCCCCTTGGAGCTTGGGAGGGAGGCACAAAGAGAGAGAAAAGGGAGACTCCTCTAGTGCCATCGCCATCTCCACGCTAGGGAGCTGCTGCCGTGAAGTCCGCCTGCTACCACCGGGTGCTGCACTGCAGCCGGCTACCCACCCATCGTCATCATCATCACAATTATCATCATCTTCATCCTTATCCTCATCATCATCTTACCTTCTCTCTCCACGCCACGTTACTGTAATAGAGGACAAGAAGCTTCTTTAGAAGCTTCTAAAGACAAAGCTTCCATAAGCCTTGTCCACACAGCTTATCCCCGGTTTCCTAAAATCCATGTCTTGTAAAGGGCATTCCTGCGCGAGGGAGAAGTAGGCAAATTTTTTAGGCTGATTTGCCAAAGCTTGGAGGAAGTTCAGAGATCGCATAGAGGCAAGGACAAACTGCAGAGTCCAAATCCACTACATCAACAATGGCTTCAAAACAAAAGATGCAAGGTGCACACACGGAAGTCTCCAACCCAAGTTTACACGTGGACATCACTACGAGTCCTCATACCTAGGTTCTTAGAAGTTTAATTCCGCATAAATGGAATGCATTGGGCACGTTTAAATTTCATAAGGAATTTATGAATACAAATTACTCATTCGTCTTACGAGTTTTAATTGCATGTTGCTCTTTGCTTGCATTTCCAAAGTGACAATTCCAATTGCATATTGCATAGGCTAAAAGGATGAAAATTTGTTTAAATGCATCCTTGTCTACCTTGCAAGAAAGAACAAGCACTTAATGCATTTAGGCAATGATTCCCTAGATGTGCTTCGTAGGAAATAATCATCGACGTCCATAAAAATGTTGTGCAAGTAATTGCCCTACATGGAAGAGATTTATGTACCATGCATATTGCATGCGATGTTAATTGCATCCTAGATTCGTTAAGTGTCGTAGGACAAATTAAAATCATTAATAGTCTCATGATATTCATGAACTTCTTTTATCAAAGATGTTCTGGAAAAAGATGCATTTCATGTTAATCATGAATTCAATGCATTGGAAAAAGGGTTTATAGGAATAGTTCTAATTGAAACTCAACGTAGACTTCTATACGAGTTAGTTTAAATTGTCAATCACTATGATTTAGGCTAGGAAAAGAAATGGATTATTGCAAGCCTTATAGTAGCAAAGAAGGTAAAGTCTATGATTCGCATACTCACATGGAATGTTGCATTTTGGGATTATTTACATCTTTTTAGGGAAAAAGTATTAGCATCTTAAAGAAAGATCCCTTCTTGTTAAGACAATTAATTCGAATAGGTAATTCACTTGCGGTAGAGTAACTCAAACGGTGATTATCTCAATGCGCTAGGTAGAGTTTAGTACGTTAAAAATTCTACCTAGTATCATACTTGGGATGCCAAGTCGAGACTTCCAAACCCAAAGGCCCTCCCCACATTCATGAAATGTGTGGGTTAATTGGATGCCCATACAATAATGATCTAGGGGTTTTACCCCAAAGATCGAATGACCTAACACCAGACTTCCAATTAAGTTTAGAAGCCCTAGGGCCAAGCGTCATGACCTAGTAAGGTTAGGGCTGGGTTGGGTCAAGAGGACTCCCAAACCCTACATCTTGTCCAAACGTATTTCTTGACCAAGAAACACCTTTTGATGGGAGAAATGATCCCATGAGTTAGGTGCGACACATGTGCAACAAGTTGCAACGTCGCATGGCTTTGTGTTTAAATCACAAGATAGATTTGCCACACCTTGGAACAAGGTTGGCCGGTTCCAAGTACAAGCTTAAATTGCAAGAGGATGAGTAGTCATCCTGCTACTGAGTTGCCAAGTTAGGATAACAAGTAGTTGACAAATCAAGTTAGGGCGATGAGGATTGCCCAGGATTTACTGTCATAGTTAAGGAACCTAAGGTGTTTGCTAATTTGGGTTGACAAGGTATAAACCCTAACCCAAGGATAAAAGGGTAAACAAACAAACCCTTGGGGATATTGCCAAGTCGAAATTGATCCCGGATTGCTTATGCGCAGAATCAAGAGTCGTTAATATTTCGTTGCGGAAATATTACAAGTGTACCCTCTGAAGTAGAACCATTAGGGAATATCTCATCCACCAGTGGAAAGATTATCCTGAAGAGGATGCCACTTGGATGGATGAAGATACTCTATGCAAACAACATCCCCAGTTTCTTTCATAATGAGGGACTAGAGCCCATTGAAATCTTAAAGGTGATTAGAAATCTTAGAAAGTACTTCACGAGATGTAATGAGCCCTACATTTGTCATGAGAACTACATTGCAATGGCCATTTTACATTGTCTCGATACTCTAAAACTTTTATGTAAGAGAAGGGGATTTAATAATGGGGAAATACTAGCTACACTGGCTTGTATATAAGGTGTTAGGCACTGATTTTTGGGCATCAGAGAATAATACAAGTCTCCTTTCATCTTCACCTCTCTCTCCAAGCTTTCATGGCTTCTTCCTCTCCCTTTCTGTCTTTCTCTCTCCTTTTCTAGTATTTCTCTCTCTTCCTGCAGCCTTTCTCTCTCTTTTGCACTCTCCCTCTCCTCTTCTTCTCTCTCTCTCCTATCCCCCTCCTTGACAAGTGGTATCAGAGCTTAGGTATTTGGTTTGTCTTCCTTCTCTTTGCTCACATCTAGTTATATTTTACAAAAAAAATCCCTAGTTTATATAGGTACAGTAGGGACATGAGCTGACAGGAGTTGTAAGGAGCAGTGTTGGAGTACGAATGACAGCTTTCTTGGAGACCACAGCAAAAGCTTTACTGTGCCTATCTATGTTGAGAATCAGAGTTTGCAGCAGTAGAATGTGTGCACAAGAGGGAGAAGAGAGCTCAAAGTACAAGAATGAAATCTTGCTTACTAAGTTGCTTAGAGTACAACTTGGGTACACTCTCTCACACATGATAGTGACCCATAGGCTGTTTATATAGCCCTTTGCCAGCTAGGGTTAGGGTTTCCCCTGCCCCTAGGGCTATTCACACTCATCTGCCCTTATAATCCCTTGCTTACAGTGGGTTTCTATGCCCATCTTCTAACACCCCCCCTCAATGCCAGGGTGGCATTGGATTACAAGGCATGTAAGAGATTCCCCCCCTTTTTGGGATGCCTTTATAAATCAGGCTTACAAGGTTGTTTTAGGTAGATGATTTAAATAGTCAAAACAATCGATCTTCAGATGAATTGGAGACATAGTTGGTCACCAATTCTTTGGGTATTTCAGGAGTGTTGGGGCATTTACTAGTGATATGCCCTGTCTTCTTGCATTTGTTACATTTCATCTTCTTGGGATACTTCTTCCAGCAGTTGTTTACAAGATGTCCTTTTTTCTTATAGAAAGAATATTTAGTGAGAACTGTATGAACCAATACTTGTTCATGGGAATTTGAAGTTGCCTGACTATTGCTGCTTTCTTTGTGGTTCCTCTTTTCTTCATCCAAACATGATTGAATGGTACTTTCCAAAGTAGGATCTGGAATGTTGGTGAGAGTGGTTACAAGAGTAGGAAACACCTGTTTTACAGCTTTTAGGAGAATAGCAATAGCATCTTCTTCAAGTATTGGAGCTTGTACAGAAGCAAGCTATGCCATAAGTCCCTTCATATGAGAAATGAATTTTCCCAAATCTTCTCCTGAACGATATTCCAAGCTAAAGAATTCAATTTTAAGGAAGATTTTAGTATTTTTGCTAGTGGCTCCATAGAGCTTTTCAAGCTCATCCCATTTTTCTTTAGTAGTGTTTAGTTGATCAACATGATGAATCAGGGATTCATCTAAGTGTAGCATTATGATTGCTTGAGCACGTTGGTCATCCTCTATATCAATCATATTTGCAGAGTTTACAGCTCTACTGCCTTGAATAAGAGGCCAATACCCTCTCTCCATCATTTTGTATTTTATAAGTACCTACCATGGATGGAAATCCTTACCATCAAACTTTCGAATTTGAGGACGGACATCAACATATGTTGTGGTCATTGGGAAGGTCTTACCACTTGTTAGGACAAGGGTAGTGTCTAGTCCCTTACAAACTTTTCACTGAGTGCGGAAGCAAATTAGACAAAGTGAAGTCAAAGTTGCAATGAAGAGAAAGGCTAAAAATCATATAAGTGTAATATTTCAAAGTATGACTTTGGTGGTCCTTTCTTATGTGCAAGCTTCTTCCGTGGTTTAATAGTCTTTTTAGGTTTTAATGAAGTAAACCTAGATTGGACTTCAGGCTCCTCCTTGTGGTACAACTTAGTGGATGAAGCTTGTGTTGGGCACGGTTTGTGTATGATCTCAGTGCTTGTTGCTGATGATTCCGAGGAGAGTATGATGACACTCATGCTATTGATTTCACTGACCAATGTACTTGAGACAAAGTCACTCACGGTATGCAATACACTTCTTGTGCATGATGGTCTATGTGTTAATTTTACACATAACCTTACAACAATATATGAGGAGGAATAAAAAACTCATTGGGTTTTAATGAATGCCCAGCAAGCAATTAACCTGATGACTTATGATTAGTGTTTAAAAGTACACTATTGTCAAGCTTAGTGAAGTGCTTGAATGGAACCCGATTGGAAGTTGGCTTCCCGATGCTTGGTGATATCCATTGAGCATGCCCAAGAGCTTCAGACTCTAGAATAGGGTTCAGAGACTCTGCTTTAGTGATTAGAATCACTGTTTATGAAGCTTAGAGTGTAAAAATGACAAAATGTCAAGCTTGGAGCTTGTTGGCTATGGCTGCCCAAAAAAACACAGTTAGGGTTTGGCTTGTAGCAGCCAGCAGAGGATGAATTTCTCAGAGTCCTCTTAGCTGAGGATAGCCCACTTGGGGGGCTATCAAAGCCCTATGGTGGTGGCTGAGATTGCACCGCCTCCTGCCCGCGCCAGGTCAGGGGACGCCACACTATCAGAAACTACGCCGTTTCTGGGATCTTGACAATGCTGGCCTCAAACGTGGACAATGTCAGGGTTTGAATTGACGAGGAGCTGCGCCCTGATGTGGGGAAAAGATCTCCAGAAGAAAGCTCAGGCTAACATGGCCTCCTTTTTCCTCCTCAAGTCCTCCAATGGAGGTAGGTTGCAGGCAGCTATGGAGGAAAGAAGGATAGGATGAAGAAAATGACAACTCATGTGCACTTAGTGATAAGTGATGCTGAGGGAAGCTGCGGAGATCAGAGATGGCTCTGATACCATGTTGAGAATCAGAGTTTGCAGCAGTAGAATGTGTGCACAAGAGGGAGAAGAGAGCTCAAAGTACAAGAATGAAATCTTGCTTACTAAGTTGCTTAGAGTACAACTTGGGTACACTCTCTCACACATGATAGTGACCCATAGGCTGTTTATATAGCCCTTTGCTAGCTAGGGTTAGGGTTTCCCCTGCCCCTAGGGCTATTCACACTTATCTGCCCTTATACTCCCTTGCTTACAGTGGGTTTCTATGCCCATCTTCTAACAATCTACAGCTTTCTCTCTCTTCCTTCAAAGATGATAGTAGAGCGCTAATCAAAATGTGCCTTGCACTTGAAGGTGCAGAAAAATGAGCTTTCTTGAACAATATTATAGACCTCCATTGGCAAGTAAGTTGGCATTTTTTGGTTTCCCACTTTCAGACATGGAAGCGCAGTATTACGGATAGTATATTCGCATGTTTCTTGAAAATACTCTACTGCAGACTTCATTGTCCCTTGCTCGTTGACCAAAAAGGTCAATTCATGGTTTGGATGTAAGGTTAATCTAGATATCTGATACTTCCTCCGCATTGATCCAAGGAACATGCAAATTGTTGGAATCATTGTTGATGATTACACCTACATTGGTTTGTTTCAATTGCATTTTGCGAGGATGACCGCGACCACAGGTGACTTCTGAGAGCTCATTGGACTGGCAATGTCAATGGCCTGAGCAGATGAGGAAGATGTAGAAGCTTGGGGTGCAGACGATCGAGAGATAAGTCAACTATGATATGAATTTGGGCTTTTATTGGCATTAGACTTGTACCAAGATCAAGTCGGCAAAAGAATATGATCAAGATAACCATTTGTGCCCTGGATTCCAAAAGCTACAATTTTTGATTCACCTATCTGTCAAAACATCCTTGTGAGAGTGGCATATGCAAGGAGTTGGATGTCCCTTTATTTGCAGTATGCAAGCATTTGAGTAAGGGCCTCCTGTCAAACAGAGCTTGTCAAGATTGTGGGAGAGAAGGAAGGAGTCTCACTTGAAGCTTTCTTGCTTGCACACTGGGGGAATACACACAAGGGTGGAGGCTGAAAACAGTTTTCCTCTTCTTAGTTGTGTAAGCCAAAAGAACTCAAGTACAAAGAAATAGAAGAACCCTATATATGGGTCTCAAACCAAACTCAACTAACTAAGGTGGCATACTAACTGAGCCATGAACTAGAGTAGATAAGGATAGCTATCATATAGCTATTATTCATGGGCGGTGTACCAACCGCGTCTGCAACTGACAAGTCGGTGACATAAATACACAACGGTTACCCTGGCGTATCACGAGTGGAGCTCGATATCTCAACACTCCCCCTTGAGCTCAATCCCAATTCCTGCACACCAAGCAGGTCTCTGAACTTGCGCAGCTTCTCTGCACCCAATGCCTTCGTGAATATGTCAGCTACCTGATCCTCTGTGCTGACATAAACTAGATCAATAAGACCTAGTAAAACCCTCTCCCGCACATAGTGATAATGCACCTCAATGTGCTTTGTTCTAGTATGATAGACTGGGTTATTTGCCAAGTGTATACTACTCATGTTGTCACGATAAATGACAACTGGCCCATCTGTAGACTGATGCATATCATAAAGTAGCTTATGCAACCAAGCTACCTCACATGCAGCCATTGCTGCACCCCTGTACTCAGCCTCTGTGCTCGACAAGGCAACTGTAGGCTGTTTCTTGCTGCTCCAAGTGACTGCAGCACTCCCAAAAGAGAACACATATCCACTGGTAGATCGTCTATCAGAAATACTACCAGCCCAATCAGCATCAGTGTATCCATGCAACTGTATCTGAACCCCAGTCTCATAAAATAGTCCATAGTGCAATGTGGACTTCACATACCTGAGTATGCATCTAGCCGCATCCAAATGTGGTTTCCTTGGAGCCTGCATAAACTGACTTACCAATCCAACAGCATAGCTCAAATCTGGCCTGGTAATAGTCATATAAATCAAACTTCCTACTATGCGTCTGTACATAGTAGGGTCTTCTAGAAGCTCACTTGCATTTGTGCTCAGCTTCACATTCTGCTCCAAAGGAACTGAAATAGGCTTACAGCCTGTCATCCCATATTTGGACAGCATGTCCAATCCATACTGCCTCTGCAAGAGCTGTATCCCACTTGGTAATCTAATCACCTCAATGCCCAAGAAATAACGCAGCTCTCCCAAATCCTTCATCTCAAACTTCTGCTTCAATAGCATTTTCACATGAAGGATATCTTCATCACTGTCACCTGTCATAATCAAATCATTAACATAAATGACAAGCAGCATAATACCTTTCTCTTTTTTTCTCACATAAAGTGAGAAATCTGCCTTGGAAATCTGAAATCCAATAGTGACAAGATACTGTCCTATCTTGTCAGACCATGCTCTAGGTGCTTGCTTCAATCCATACAAGGCTTTCTTCAACCTACAAACAAACTCAGGATGAACAACATGCACATAACTTGGTGGCTGCTCCATATAGACCTCTTCTTGCAAATCACCATGCAAGAAGGCATTCTTTACATCCATCTGATGTAAAGACCATCCCTTTGATGCAGCCATAGCAATGACTGCTCTTACGGTTGCCATCCTTGCAACCGGACTGAATGTTTCTTCATAGTCAATGCCATATGTTTGTGCATACCCCTTGACTACTAATCTTGCCTTGTATCTGTTCATAGAACCATCTACATTGTGCTTCACCTTATAAACCCACTTACAGCCAATTGCATTTTTACCTTTAGGCAAAGGTACCAATTCCCATGTAGCATTTGCTTCCAAGGCATCCATTTCTTCATCCATGGCTTTCTCCCATTTTTCTTTTCCCATGGCTTCCTCAAAAGAAGTGGGTTCTGATTCCTGTATCACTCTAACCATATATGCATAGTGAATGGCTGTAAATCCATCATATTTCAGCCTATCCACAGGATACCTAGCTCTCGTAGACCTGCGCAAAATAGGTTCACTCCTAGGTGCTCTCAAAACATCCCTGGTCTTCCTTACTCCAGGTGTAACAATAGAAGGAATACCCAACTCATCATCAATGCTCTGTTCTGAGCCACTGGATTCACCATCCACATAAGAGTGACCTGCATTCACATCAAACATGGGCTGATCAACCTTCTCTTTTCCTTTTCGTGATACCTGCATACCACTATCTGCATTACTTTGAGAAGATTCTCCTAATCTCAATCTGCCTGTCCATGGCGAAGAATGTGAACCACTGCTAGAGGACGCTCCAAGTCCACTAATATTTTGTGATTGTTGCTGTGAATTCTGTGCAGCATTACCATTTTGTGCATCTACATCATCAATCACATTTACTGGTTTATACCAGCTACTCATCTCATCAGAAACAACATCTTTGCTCACTGTAAACTTACGAGTAGAAGGGTTATA
Source organism: Lygodium microphyllum (assembly GCF_053477565.2). Lineage (NCBI taxonomy): Eukaryota > Viridiplantae > Streptophyta > Polypodiopsida > Schizaeales > Lygodiaceae > Lygodium > Lygodium microphyllum. The sequence goes on from NC_141163.1 coordinate 120,809,858, forward strand.
GCATCTATACCCTTTTTGCTGCAGAGAGTAACCAATAAAGATGCACTTCTCAGCTTTTGGATCCAACTTGGATCTCAACTCATCTGGCACATGTACATAGGCAATGCAACCAAAAATTTTCAAATGAGAAATATCTGGTTTCCTACCAGTATACCTCTCCTCTGGAGTCATTCCATGTATTGCTGCAGTGGGAGTCCTATTCATTATGTAGACTGTTGTAGCAACTGCTTCAGCCCAATAAAAATCTGGAAAGTCTTTTTCATTGAGCATGGCACGAGATACCTCTCCAATATGCTTGTTTTTTCTTTCTGCAACTCCATTTTGTTGTGGGGTATGACTGCATGAATATTGCTGCTTTATGCCATGCTCCTACAAGAACCTTGCAAACTCATTTGAGAGGTACTCTCCCCCTCTATCTAACTTTAGGCATTTTATTTGCAGGCATGTTTCTTTTTCAACCATAGCTTTAAGAGTTTTGAAATGCCCAAAAACTTCACTTTTCTTTTTCATAAAATACTCCCAAACTTTTCTGCTATAGTCATCAATAAAACTGACAAAATAATGACAGCCTCCAAGAGATGCAGCTTTAGTAGTCCACACATCAGAGTGGATTAATTCCAATGGCTTCTTACTCTCTTGAACATGTCTAGGAAATGGTTTCCTTGCCTGTTTTCCAAACTGACAGGCTTCACATACCTTATGCATTTCTGCAACCTTGAATTTGGGCAATCCTGCAACAATATTTTGGGCCTGCATTGATTTAAGTCGCTGTACATTAACATGACCAATGCGTTTATGCCAGATATCAATATCTGCAACTACACCGGTCCCATGTGCAAACATTGCTACACTCAATTCAGACATGTCTGCATCCAACGTAAACATTCTGCCCTTCTTCTTTCCTTTTGCTATCAAGCGGCCTTTATTTTTCATATCCTCAACAAAGCATCCATGAGGATTAAATCTGACCTGCAAGCCCTGCTCAACCATTTGACCAACTGAAACCAGATTCTTGGTGATATTTGGGACATGAAATACATTAGACAAGTATTTCTTTTTCCCATCCTGCATAGACAAAGGAATTTTTCCAATCTGCACAATAGGATGTGCAGTATCATCACCAGTCTCCACGAATCCTGGTTTTTCCATTTTTCTTGCATCCTCCATCCATTCTGCATGACCTGTCATGTGGTTTGATGCACCTGAGTCAACATACCATACATCATTGCTTTCTTCTACACTTGTCACAGAATTGTTCATGTGCTGCACCATAAACAAGTGCTCATTTCTGTCATCACCCTGTCTACTAGAAGATGCATAATTCCCTTGTTGCAGTTTTCCATTCATGATGTCATTCTGCTTTTTATAGCAGTCTTTAGCCATATGACCCATTTTACCACAGTAGTAGCATTCAATATTACTGTTTGCATTTTGGCCTCTTTGCCATCCACCACGACCTCTTTGGCTCCCCCTGCCTCTAGAGTTACCACGTCCTCCTCCATAGGACTGGTTTTCTTGAGTTTGCTGCATATTCTGATTTCTGCCACGGCCTCCAAATTGGCCTCCTCTACCTCTGCCTCTACCTCTTCCAGCATTTGAGTAGAAGACAGCTTCTTTTGAAGTTCCTCCTGAAGAAGATGCACCACCATTTCTCTGCTCCTCAGAAATTAGAAGAGCAATCAACTCCTCAAAATCAGGAAATCTTTCACGGACGGAAATGGATGTTCGGAACTGTGCATAATCCTTTCCTAGACCATTCAAGGTCACGGAAACTAAATCATCATCTTCCACTGGCAACCCAATGGAAGCAAGTGCATCTGCAATCTTCTTCACCTTCATGTGGTAGTCATTGATGCTCATACTTTCTCTTTGCACATTATGCAACTCTTGCTTGAGCTGCATTTTCCTGGCTTGCGTATTTGTGCTATACATTTTTGACAAGGTATCCCATGCCTCCTTTGGCGTACTTGCATCCTAAATATGCACAATCATAGAGTCTGAAATACTGATAGACAGCCAATACATAACTTTCCTGGCTCTCTCATGCCATGTTTTGAATGCCTGCATTTGCTGTTGATTGGGAACATTAGGAAGAACTGGTTCTTCTTCATTTCCTGCAACAAATTCCCAATATCCTTTTCCCATAAGGAAATTCGTCATTCTAAACTTCCATGCTTGGAAGTTGTTCTTGTCAAGCTTTTCAGTGACAATCTGTGAAAGAGAATCAGATGCCATTACAGAACACTGCAAAAAATTCTGTCACTGCAAAAAAAAACACAGCTTCACCCTCACAAGGGAAAATCTGCAAAACTGGTGAAAGTGGTATTTGACCACACAGTCACTTCCTAGTGACGATTTTGCATCAACAGGCAATAGGAATGATTCTGTAACTCCCAATGTCTCTGCGCACAAGCATACGATGCAATTTCTACAGTAACTTTTCACCGACCTATAGAACGGTGGCTGCACAGCATAAAACTGGGCCTTTTCCTGAGTGTGTGCAGAAAACTTCCGCCTCCAAAACAAGCCCCGAAATGGCCTCAAATAAAAAAAATAAGGTCGCCATGGGCTAAAGCCCTCACCCGCAGCATATACTGCCCTCTTGCTTCACCGTGAAGGGCGTCTCAACCTGAGACAATGCACTCCTGCACTTTTCGGCTGTGCTACCTGCTGAGATCTGCTCCCAAAACAGAAAATGAAAGCAACACTGCTCCTCTTACCAGACCACCGCGAGCTTGGCTTGCTTTCTTGAGCTCCTTACCACGAACAAGGCTCTGATACCATGTCAAGATTGTGGGAGAGAAGGAAGGAATCTCACTTGAAGCTTTCTTGCTTGCACACTGGGGGAATACACACAAGGGTGGAGGCTGAAAACAGTTTTCCTCTTCTTAGTTGTGTAAGCCAAAAGAACTCAAGTACAAAGAAATAGAAGAACCCTATATATGGGTCTCAAACCAAACTCAACTAACTAAGGTGGCATACTAACTGAGCCATGAACTAGAGTAGATAAGGATAGCTATCATGTAGCTATTATTCATGGCCGATGTACCAACTGCGTCTGCAACTGACAAGTCAGTGACATAAATACACAACGGTCACCCTGGCATATCACGAGTGGAGCTCGATATCTCAATAGAGCTTTGAGCTTGTTGTTAGCTTCAGAAGTTTTCATGCTTACCGTTAGCTCGAGGAAGAAGGCCTCCGAACCTACTCCTGCCCAACTAGGAACTCTACCTAACAAACTCTTGAAACAACTCCCATTGATCAAACTAGAGTAGCTATCTTGGACAGGAGAAGAAAAAATAATATTGCCTCTTCTGTAAGAATTGGACTAAAGAAGCTCCTGCCCAACTGAGAACTCTGCCTAACAGACTCCTAAAACGACTCCCATCAATCAAACTGGAGGAGCTCTCCCGGACAGGAGAAGGAAAAACAATATTGCCTCTCCTAAATGCTTTCTTGTATATGAGAAGATTCTAAAGCTCAGACTCCTAATGTATCTGATGAAAGACCTAGTGCAAACATCCTTCTTTTACAATAACTTCTTCCACCATGCACATGATTAGATCTGCTAGTCTCTAGTAAGAGCTGGACCAAAGAACTGTTACCTCTACCATTTAAGTTGGGACTAGAAGCATTCAAATTAGGCCTAATGGGCCCAGTTTCTCCTATCCTGGTAGGAATGCTTTCTCATCTACGAGAAGATTTTGAAGCTCGGAATGCTAATGTATTCGATGAAAGACCTGGCGCAAACATCCTTCTTTTACAAGAACTTCTTCCACCATGCATATGATCAAATTTGCTAGTCTCCAGATAATCCACAGAATCACATGCAAGGCTCCCAATTTGAATGGCACCTTTATCAACCTATTCTAGCTGATCTGATCTATTCTCATCAGGGTCATCACTGCCAAACAACTGATGGCATCTTAACAAAGCTCCCAAGACAGAGCCTAAGATATCGATTGAGAGCTCAATCCTCCCATCCCAATTGAAGAATTTTCTTCTTCAAGCTCAAAGATTCCTCTCTTGGCTGAGCATTGCAACCACGGAGCTTATTGGAGCATAATGGAGCATCTTGGAGCACTCAACAAATGTTGAATCATTGTTCAATTAACATCTCCATCAAGCATCATAAGGTACTTAGTTCTTGAATTCTTATTCTCTCAAATTCATCCTCTTTTGCTGAGCCATAACCAATTTCTTGAGAGAATGCAATAGCTCAAGTAGGCATTAGGAGATAAATCTGATGCTTGTCTACTGCTATCCAATTCGTCACAGTCATTTTTCTTCAATCTCATTATATTGGAATGGGTAAATTCATGCTGAAACTCATTGAGAAATATTTCTTTTGTTTACCTTAACCAATTGAGTTGTTGTTTCTTGACTAAGCCACTTAAATCTTTAAAAAATCCATTGTATAAGGGTAAGTCAATAGTGAGTCACTGCTTGGTAAGCCACTACCCTTGACCCCAATTTTCTATTCCATGCATTTCATGAAAAGGTTAAATTCCTACTTTTGAATGCATCTCATTCTGGGTGTTTAATTAATAAATGTCTGCCATGTATATTCCAGGTGAGGAAAAAGCCCGATGCTAGGCAAGGTGGCAATACAAAAGAGGGGTGACCCCCCCTTGCCATCAAAGACCCTGAAGGGGTGCACAACTCGGTCCGGGGGGAACTTGCCCCACCTCCCGGTGATCTGGAGCCTGAAGTTGTTTGCAGGTGTAGGTACCCACTTGAAGAACTGAGATATTGACTTGACACTAATGTATGGATGTATTATTGGCTGCAAATGTATGGAAAATACTACTAAGGATGTATTTGCAGACATGAGAATACATATGTAGTAAATGGCAGTGAATACGATGCTTGGAATGTATAGGAGATGCCTATGCATGGGAAAATTATGCTAAGAGATGTTTATGACATGCTCAATTCTGGAATAAGGGTGTTGTAAGCAATCTGCTCACATTTACAAAAATGTACCTACTCCTAGGAATTGAGGTGTAGGTCTTGCAACATGCCCAAAGGTCCTACTAAGGGCCTTGATCAGTCTTGAAGCTCTAGTTGGATCCTACAAGATACTTACAGGTCAAAACAGGCCTCCTACAAGTGTAGACAGGGTGTTGGACTGCATAGTACAACAACACTTTTCCTATTACATAGTTTTTTGTATAAAACCTGGGAGCACGTGATTATGCTCAATTCGAAGAGGACATCCTTGGCTTCAACCTAAAAAAAGATAAGTCAATCGAAGCTCCCTAGCTCAAGTTATGAGTAAAACAGTGAGCGGGGTCTAACGGGATTGTGCTTAACCATGGCAGAGAATAAGGGAAAAACTAAGGCAAATGATGACCTCCAGCAACAAATAAGGGATGCACACACCCCGAGGGATGAAACTAACCATGGGGTGGAAGATGAAGATTACTCTCATGACGTGGGGAGCCTCAGCGCACCCACTAACACCCTCAATTCCCATAAGACAAGGCACGCTGAGAGCCATAGAGAATTGATGGAAGGCATTGGTCAAATGAAGACCACTATGGACACCCTTGCTACCTAGCTCACTAAGTGGATGGAATTCCAAATGAAAGGGAAGGAATATGAAGATAGATTGGGTATGCATGCTGACAGTGTGACTGGCCCATCAGTGAATGCAGCAAATATGAACTCCCAAGGAATTTTTGGGAGAGCGGGCATCCCTAGCAACACTTTTGAACACGAAGAGCCCTCACTTAGGCAAGAGGAGCCCATGAATAATGCAATGAGGGGTAATTTCTAGCCATCACAAGGGCCCATACCATCTATGCAAGTTCAGCCATCTTTTGGCAAGAATTACAACAATGGTTCATTTTTGGACAGCCACATGGATCAGCCTCAATTTGGATATATGGGATAGCCACCTAATCATGAAAGAGAGTTGAGAGACAAGATTATTTTCTCTAAATTCAATGGTCAATCATCATCTCTAGCTAAACTCAAAGAGTGGCTTTCCAAGCTTGAGGATTATTTTGACATCTTGCCCCGTAGTGATGACCAAAAGATCCATTTTGCAACCATCCACTTGGAAGGATTTGCACATACATGGTGGAGGTACATTAAAAGAGAAAATCAGCAACAAGTAGACTCATGGAAAGCATTCAAGGCACTCATGGTGCAAGTATTTGTCTTGCCGGTGGAGAAAGAAAAGCTTGCCCTACCAATGGTATGGCCTTGAACAACATGGTCTTGCTGTTAGAGAATACACAAATTTGTTCCTCAACCTTACCATGTATGTTGAGTCAATTAGTGATGATGCCAAGTTACACAAGTATGTGTATGGGTTGGATCCCCAACTCTCGGCTAATGTTTCAACTCAAAATCCATCGGATTTGTCCAAATCTATTGAGTTAGCTAAGAGGTACTCTTGTAAGTATCGCCTGGATGCTTCATTTCACCATGGACATTAAAGAGGGGCGTCTCAGCCAGTGTTTGGGTAGCAAAGAGGACCTATGTAGTCACATTTTGGGTAGCAAAGAGGTGCTGTAAGGCTAGGATAGTTTGGGGCAAGTTAATGTGATGGTAACATGCCATTCAACACTCTTAAGATCCCTACATACCCCACTTTTAATGCCTCAATACCACAAAGTAATTTAAGGACAAGAAACAACTCGAGAATGGACAATAGGCAAGGGGAGGACAACAAAAATAAAAATGCTTCAGCCTTTGGCAGTCCAAAGTCCATCCCCAAGGATTTGTATAAAGAAAGAAAGGAAAAAGGGCTTTGTTTCAAGTGTGGCAAGAAGTATACAATTGATCATGCCTTAAAATGTGCTTTTAGAAATGCTAAGGCGTGGGTTCACAGCATGTTGGTATTTGAGAACTCAGAGGAGGACCTTGAGGATGCACATGTTTTTATATTGGTAAAAAAGAAGGATGGATCTTTCAGGATGTGCATAGACTATAGGGATCTTAATAAGATCACCATGAAGAATAGGTATCCCATTCCACGCATAGATGACTTGCTAGATGAGCTTAAGGGGGCTAAGTAATTTACAAAGATAGATTGGAGGTCAGGCTATCACCAGATCTGCATGAGGGCAAGGGATGAGATCAAAACAACATTTCAGACTGATCGAGGGCTTTATCATTTCTTGATTATGCCTTTTAGGTTAACTAATGCACTGGTCACCTTTTAGAGCTTAATGAACAAAATACTTCAGCCCTTTCTTTTCAGATTTTTGTTGGTTTTCTTTTATGACATCCTCACCTATAGTAGATCACTAAAGGATCACCTTTTGCATATGAGGCAGGTGTTTGATGTTTTGAGGCAGCATAGACTCTTTGCCAAGGAGACAAAATGTTCTTTCATGCAGACAGAAGTGGAATACTTGGGGCACATTATTAGTGAAGAGGGAATTAGGGCTGATCCTAAGAAAGTGCAGTGTATAAAATACTGGACCACACCTACAAATACCACTTCACTTAGAGGATTTCTTGGCCTCTCATCATTCTATCGCACATTCATTAGGCATTATGCCACTATTGCAGCTCCCTTGACAAATAGGCTTAAGAAAGAGGCATTTTTCTGGGATGCCATAGCTGATAAGAGCTTTAATCAACTCAAGGAATTGCTTACCTCAGCTCCCATCTTGGTTTGCCCAGATTTTTCAAAAGAATTCACCATTCAGTGTGATGCCAATGGCAGAGGTATAGGGGCTATATTGTTACATGGGCATGGGGTTATAGCATTTGAGAGCCGCAAACTTGCTGAAAATGAGATGACCATGAATGTATATGACCAAGAGATGTTGGCCATCCTTCATGCAATTAAGAAATGGCACCACTACTTGTATGGCATCAGATTTAGGGTCGAGATATTCCATAGGGCCCTCAAGTATTTCCTCTCTCAGTCTAAGTTTACTCCCAAACAACGCAGATGGGTAGCTACATTGTAGAACTATGACTTTGACATTACACATACGCGGGGAAAAGACAATGTAGTTGTTGATTCATTATCTAGAATGTGGGCTTGTAAAGTTTTGGCCATCATGGAACTTCACAATGATGGGATAGAAGAGCTTCAGGAGGCCTATTTGTTATATGCTGATTTTAGCCACATTTTCCAAAAATTATAGCAAGGTCATATGGAAGAAAACTCTCCATATTAGCTTAAGAACGGTCTCTTATGGTTTCAGGGTAGGATTGCCATCCCATACACTTCTCCATTGAAGCAAAAGATCATGCAAGAGATGCATTCCTCACCTACAGTTGGTCATTTGGGCATATTTAAAACCTATGAAAAGATTGCTAAAATCTTTCATTAGAAGGGCCTATGGAAGGATGTAATAGATTTTGTATTGAGCTACGTGCCATGTTAGCAAAACAAGGACAACACCTTAAAAGCTGCAGCCATTGCCTATGCCCAAAGGCGAATGGACACACATTACTATGGACTTCATTACCGGCCTATCGATGACCAAAAAGGGATGAAAAAGCATCTATGTAGTTGTGGATAGACTCATTAAGGCAACCCATTTTATTCCAACAAAGACTCAATATAATGCTTCTCAAGTAGCCAGCCAATTCATGGAACATGTTTTCAGATTACATGGCTTACCACAGGTCATTGTGCATGATTGGGATGCTAAGTTCATGAGTAACTTTTGGCAAGTAGTTTTCAGCTCTATGGACACTTAGTTAGCCCCTTCCACTACTTACCATCCACAGACCGATGGCCAGACAGAGAGGGTTAACAAGTGGCTGGAAACTTACTTGAGGCATTTTTGTTATGATGTGCAGCATGCTTTGGACTCATGGTTGCATTTTGCTGAGTTTGCCTATAATAACTCTACACACTCTAGCATTGGAGTTTCACCTTTTGAGGCATTGTACGGCTATAAGGTTCCCCTTCCCACGGTTATCTTCAGTGATAAAATAAACCCGCAAAGCAAGGAGGAGTTGGATAGAATGTAGGCCTTACTTCAGCATTGTAAAGTCAACTTGAAGAAAGCTCAGGATCAAATGAAGCTTTATGTTGATGACAAAAGAAGGGATGTTGAGTTCCAAGAAGGGGATTTGGTGCTTTTGAAGGTGCCCAAGTCTAGATATGCCACCCTTAAGGATGGGTCCAGCAATAAGTTAGCTCACAGGTTTTATGGGCCATACCAGATTGTCAAAAGAGTGGAAGACTTGGCATATCGGTTGGCACTGCCCCCATCCACGAAGATTCATAATGTCTTCCATGTGAGTCAATTGAAGCCCTTCATTGGATCATCAATGGATTATGTTGAGGAGCTACCACCGATAGATGAAGAAGGCATCATTCAATACATACCTGAGCAAGTCATAGGACAAAGGGAAAATAAGCTTTTCTCTCACTCCATCATGGTATACTTGATTAAATGGTGAGGTTTAACACTTGACGAGGCTTCTTGGAGGAGTTTTCATACCTATTAGAAGCAGATTTGGTTGAAATCTAGCTAACTATGGTCCTATTTTCTCTCAGATACTGTAGACAGCTCTTTGTTTCAAAGCAGATTTTATTATGTACTATGGACAGTAATGGACATCATACATGGGCTGAAAGTACTCCTTGAGAGCTCCGTTTTGATATATAGCACACCCCGATTGGAGTCTCCTACAGAAAGTTATGACACATTTACTACAACAGGGTCCTGTAGTAAACAGTTTGTTGTCCACTGTCTGTAGCTCGCATTTACTTAAGATACTTGGGTCAAAAATTATTTTTATAGTTCTCCAATAAGGCCCATGTATTGTACATAACCCAATGACCCATCATACACAATAATACCTCTTCATTCATCTGTATACCCTTGTAATAATGCAGTAGAGTAGTACTCTGATCTGCTCCTGCCTAGTTATCATAAGTGCCCAAATTGTTTTTGAGGGAAAAAACCTTCAGGTGGGGATGGAATGTAAGAGAAGGGGATTTAATAATGGGGAAATACTAGCTACACTGGTTGGTATATAAGGTGTTAGGGACTCGATTTTTGGGCATCAGAGAATAATACAAGTCTCCTTTAATCTTCACCTCTCTCTCCAAGCTTTCATGTCTTCTTCCTCTCTCTTTCTGTCTTTCTCTCTCCTTTTCTAGTCTTTCTCTCTCCTCATCACTCTCTTTCTCTCTCTTCTTATAGCATTTCTCTCTCTCTTGCACTCTCCCTCTCCTCTTCTTCTCTCTCTCTCTCTCTCTCTCTCTCTCTCTCTCTCTCTCTCTCTCTCTCTCTCTCTCTCTCTCTCTCTCTCTCTCTACTGTCCCCCTCCTTGACATTTTAGTGTTGTATGCAAACACAATAGTGTAGCAGAAGCATTGATCAATCCTAACCCATAAGCTCTAAGATCCTCACTTATGCTAGAATCAACAACCCCTAAGTTCCCTCCATATAAGGCATCTTGATTCCTCTAAGGGGGAAAGGATGTTGTAATATTTCCACGCAATAAAAGTTAGTTGGTTAGTTTGAAAGTTAGTTAGTCAGTTAATAAGTTAGTAAGATTACCAACTAAGGTAAAAACTAACTAACGTTAATATCTAATAATATTTATTTAATTAAAATATTTTATTTAAAAATAAAGAGTCGTAAATGTTATATTTTTCTTAGATTAACAAGGACCATAGCCACCCTTCACAGAAGTTACAACATGAACAAGATTTATGAGCCATATTAATCACTAGTATTAATATGTATACTATGGATGGTCCAAAAATATTCGATTTTGGGCAAAACTAGTATATTCTAGATATTTTAGATATTATCCTAAAAAGATAGAATTGGATGTCATTTGGAAGAAAAGACAAGTGATGTTTTAGTTAGTTTTGGAGATTTTATAAAAAGAAAAAAAATAAAGAAAAGTGATTGGCGAAATCGTGTGCGCCGCGATCGCAGTCTGCAGGTAGTAGACTGCACTTTGAATAGAGAAAAGAAGGAGTGAATTGAGAGATTTCCAACCAAGCATCTTGGGGTTTTACCCTCCCCGGGGGGATCCACTAGGGTTTACCGTATGGTACCACTTGAATGTAAGGGAGGGGGCTATTTAAGGGAAGGAAGGTACATTTTATATCATAAGGTCCCATAAATAGGGGGTAGATAAGGAGTATTCTTATATATTTCTTGCACGCAGGTGACGTCTCCTTATTATTACTAGTGAATCCCCCATGTACCCCCCCTTTTTGGAGTCAATGGAACCATCAGATTTATGATCTGAGCATCAGATCACTGATTCTTCCAAGAGCCCCTTCACTCTTGTTCTTAGTCTCATCACCTCCTCTCTAATTCATCATAAATATGAGGCATAGGGAGGCGCAAGGGAGCATAAGGAGTCCCTGAGAGGCTGTGAGAGAGAGGTAGAGAGAAGGATACCCCTCCAAGAGATTGTGAGAGAGAGCTTGAGAGAGAGAGAGAGAGAGAGAAAGAAAGAGAGAGAAGAGTTACCTTGAGAGGCTGCACAATTCCCTATATCTCAATCCTCGACTTAGCCATCCTCTCTTACCCTCTCCCATCTCGAATCTATTCCGCCTTCTTAATCTCTTGAGTCTACTTGCGGACGATGGCCTCCAAGCGAAGAATGTCGCGTGCAGATGGCAATCCTACAACCAGCAATGAAGCTTTGGGTGAAGGCATCACTGTCAATCCAACTGCGGTTCCGATCATAAGTAATGTATTTCCGAATTGATAGGTGCTTGCTTTGATTCTTGCATGAGATACATTAGGCCTATGCTATGATGTATGAGATCATGAGAAGGGATATGCCTCTTTTCACATCTTTGAAAGATGGAGTTTGCAAAGTGCGTGTATTAAGGAATGTTAATTGCACTTACTTGCGTATGGCTTATTCATTGATAAAGTAATTAGTCAAGAGTTATGAATAGCATAATCGTAAAAAGAATGAAATTAAGAATTGTGCATACAAGTATTAAGAAAATTTTTCATAGAATAGTTCTTTGATCCCAAGGGGGAGAGTGAAAATGCGATGGAATTATTATTGTGTCTATTCTTGTATTGTTTGGGAAAAATACAATTAGTTTTGTTGGTTGATTGAACAACACCCTAAATGTTTTTCTTTCAATCAATTGATTTTTGCATTGTAATTTGGATAAATATTCCAAGTCTTGTGTTGATGGAAAATGCATGGCAAGGGTTTGTAATGACAAGTTGCCATGGGAATAAATGAATGTTTGCCTAGTAGATAATATTAGGCTGATTGCCTTGATTATGCTTGATTCTTAATTGGTTAATTAAGGAAGGATATTAGCATGGGTGGATCGTCTCCAAGATCACACTGCAGATTACCTCGAGAGGGCACTCCTCGATTCACACGCTGAAGGTCGAGTGGTGAAAAGGCCAACCACGGAAAGTGTGTCTCACTTCTAGGTCGCTAGGGGTCAGTGGAGCTCTGGACACCCCTTGCAGAGTCCGGATGGGAGCTATAGACTGTCATGAGCCCAACGTCTAGGGCATTGAAAGATCCTATTCTAGATAAAGGATGGAAATTTTGGTGCCATGTGATTTGGACCAGGTACTTCTGTTGGAGAGAAGGGATACATAATTCTCCTATATGGGCAAGAGACAAAGATTAACTTGAAGATAAGTTAAGGAACTTGTTTATCAAAAGGACTGCTTGTTTTGTTTTCATATCTATGCTACAAATTATGCAAACAAACCCTGTTCCCTAAAAGGTTTAATTAATGAAGCTGATTTTAAATGTCGCACATAAATGTGGTAGGACCTAATTAGAAAACTAAAGCTATCAAGGGAAGTGGGTGGATAGAATCCCCGTCGGGTCCGTCCTATGGCAGGGTGGTCCTAGAGAATTGGGAGACTTTAGGTATTATTAAGCTAGAACCCGATTCATGCCATTTTAGGGGACCAGAATGGGACTATTCCCTATGGATAGAGAGCTCGAGCAATCTCATTTCCCGTTCTCTTTGAGCCAACTTCGATATGGATCTGCTTCAAATTGGGTATCTCTGCATAAAGTAGGATGTCCAAAACTCGATGCTAGAATGCTGTTAGGAGACCTTGGTCCTAGGAACCCAGATTTTTAGGTCGATCCTAGTGGGTTGGCCGCGGACATTCCGTTGCGAGGCGGACTCAGGAAACCCTAGGCAACAAGCCCCGTGACATTCCATGGGAGTGCCAGGTGGCGTTGCTAAGACTCGTCTCCTAATGGACCGCTAAAAGCATGCTGAGACAGCCGATAGGCATGCATGTTATAGATGTGAAGTCACCAAAAAATCACATACGAAGAGGGGCTTATTAATAAGATTATTAAACCTTAGTAACTTTTGAAAAATAAAATAAATTGCCTTCAAACAATTTGACAAACTGATCTTTGCTACTGCCTCCTCTCTATCATACCACCATCACCATTAGACAGAACATTCACTATCTTCAATCATAATACCATCGATTATAGTGCCATCACCCTTATTTTTGGTACAACTCATAGTTTCAAAAATCCAACGATAGGAAAGGAACACAATGATCATGCAAAAACCATTCGCTCCAAAACCTTAATATTAAGGCTATAAAGAGCCTTAATATAGGCTCTTTGATCCTATAATAGGGAAGGAACCTTAAAATGAATGCAATGAGCATGCAACAACCATTCACTCCAAAGCCTTAATACTAAGGCTATAAAGAGCCTTATTATAGGCTCAAAGAAAGTTGTTTTTACTTCCTTATTGCATGAGTTGCTATTAGGAGAGAGAGAGAGAGAGAGAGAGAGAGAGAGAGAGAGAGAGAGAGAGAGAGAGAGAGAGAGAGAGAGAGAGAGAGAGAGAGAGAGAGAGAGGGAGGAGGAGGAGGAGGAGGAGGAGGAGTGAGAGGAAAAGAAATAGGAGAGGGGAGGAAAGGAAGAGAAAAGTGAGAGGAGACCATCACTATCAGTGGCGGTAACCACAAGGAATCATGACTCCAACTTGCGGGAGCTTCGTCCACCTTGCCTCTAAGGACTCCTTCACTCCCATATCATAAGGAAACCTCCTAGCTACCCGAAGCTTCTAATCAAGGACCAATGAAGTTTGGAAGCTAGTGTACAAAGACTCCCTATTCATAATGGCCCCGAAGAGATGATATTCTGGAGCAAGGAGTGTGAGAGCTACAAATGCAGTCACGAACATGGATAACACACCATCACATGCAACTCCATCCTAGGTTCTTTCATAGATTAAATTTATTCAATACAAAGATTGGAAATATAAATAAAATAAGTTAAAATATTTAACAAATAATTTATAAAAAATATAATAATAATAATAAAATAAAATTTAATAATAAAAAATAAATTAGAAACCATTAATTTAGATTTTTATTTTTTGAAAGGTAGAATAAGATTGCACAACATCGTAATGCATTGAACAGTTGCATATAAATAAAATACATCAAAATAAATCAAATTCTAATTAAGGAAGGATCATTAGAAAAACCTATAATAATTTATGAATTAAGTATTATATATTTTTAAATCATGTAAACATAGAGAAATATTTTCTTGGCATTTATGATTCATTTAAAGTGATTTAAGAAATTAAAGTAAGTCACTAAATTTATTGAATTGAAGTACCCTCATTAGTAGAGAAAATTCCACTCTTATTAATCAAGTCAAAATTATTCGATTGTGTACTTACCAATTAGAAATTATTAAATGGCATAAGTAGCTATTAGAACTTAGGATATTCGAATCATCTCACTTGCCAACATGACAAAGTAAAAATATGAATCCTAGGATTGTGAAGCAACCAAAAAGGCGATATAATTCTCCTTTGAAAAAATAGAAGCCTAAAGTTCCTAAGGGAATACTAGCCTTGTTGGCTTACGTAGCTTCCAAAGTAAAAATCAAGATTCCAAGGTTCCAAATTGGTTTTCTCAAATTAAGATAAATTTTAACTATTTTCCAACACATATAGGACTATAGAAAAATAGTCAAGACTCATAGTAAGGTTAATCAACCAACCTTTGAAAAGGGTTAGGTAGAGGAAGACTGCAAGTAAGGACCAAAACAAGTTAGAAAATTTAATATTAACTAAGGGAAGATCCAACAAAGGAAGATTAATTAGAAGGAGACTTAGAAAATTCAAAGAGGACTAAGAGAAAGTCCAAAAAAAGAGGGTAAGACCAGGTTGAAAAGAATTGATACTAAGTTAAAAATCTTACTCTAATTATCTCCCTATTTTACATAGAATTATTGCTTGAAAAATAAGTGCTTATACTTGCGAAAGTGCATACAAGTTTACTTGATGCACTTAGGAAGTTTGATTGAATTAATCCATACCCTAATGTACCAAAATTACAACC
This sequence comes from Lygodium microphyllum, assembly GCF_053477565.2. Classification (NCBI taxonomy): domain Eukaryota; kingdom Viridiplantae; phylum Streptophyta; class Polypodiopsida; order Schizaeales; family Lygodiaceae; genus Lygodium; species Lygodium microphyllum. Next base: position 120,825,157 of record NC_141163.1, read on the forward strand.
GACTAAATGGAGAGGGCACTAGATGTTCCCCAAGGCTAGCTATGGACCCCTTTACTAAGAGGGATTGGTTTTTCCACCTCGAAGAGTTCGGATTGATCCTAATGGTGAGAGATCTCCCCATAGGGGGATTCTTGGGCAAGAGGAGTTGAGAGTGCCGGGGGGGGGGGGGCTCGGTCCAATAACCTCTTAGACTTCTAAGAATTGTCCAAACCTCTATATGACTCAGAATGGCCTGAGGGCCCAAGTACTAGTTAGGGGTGAAAATATTAGTAAAATAAAGACCTTCGGGTCATTTTTCCATATGGATGGAAGGTGAACACTTCTATAATATTTTCCATTAAATAAAAAAGTTGTTTTTTAGAATATTATCTTCATTGTTTGTGAGTGGTGACTTAAGTTACATGGACGAACACTATGATTAAAAGGGACTAATTAAGGAAGCTATTTTTATGTGTACAACATAAATGCGTCAAGTAAGTAGACAACTAAAACTACCCAATTGAGGGAAGTGGGAGGGCATGATTCTTTATGAATCTGCCCTAAGGGAGGGTGGTCTCGGTAAGCTGAGAGCTTCTTACAATTCGGTGCTTTATAACATACTAGGAAACATTAACCATATAGGATCAGATTCTGTATTATTTTAGGAAAATGGAGTGAGACTTTACCCTATGAGTAGAGGGGTTGACACAACCATACTCCCCCCATTTCTCACTCTCTTTGAAGTAAGTATGATATAAGTTAGCTTCAATTTGGGCAATCTAGAATAAGCAGTTGCTCAAAGACAGACATTAGTGAATCTGGAGGGATATGTAACTTTAGTTTACTCAAAACGTGAAATTTAAGTTGATTCTCGTGGAAATGGCCAAGATCTTCCATTGTGAAATGGACTCAAGAGAGTCTAGGAAGTAAACATCACGTTATTCAAAAGAGTACAGAATGACATCACCTAGAACATCATATTGATGGATCACTAAATTGTGCCGATAAGGATGTCTCAAGTAGGCACGTCACATTTTCTTTCTTCAAGACACATGTAATCAATCACCCATAACAAGCAAGATGCATCTTCAATATTGATGCACGGATAAGAAGAGTTGAGTATTTGATTTTTGAATTTTATATTTTACATTTTGCATTTGTGTATTTGTGCATTATCACATGGATTCTTCAAGTAGAGCTTGAATTTTGAGTTTTTGTGTCCTTTTTTAAGGTTTATAATGTTCGAAAGATTTAATTTTGTATTTTCTTCTACTCTAACATATCTAATCTTTCTTATCTCAATCTAATAAACTAATTTCTCCCCCTTTGGCCTTTCTATACTAGCTACATTTGTTTTGGAGTATACCAATTGTGAGCACAAATTATCTATATCCCATTGATCTCATCTATATTCAAATAGAAAAGCCTCACACAGTAAGAGTGTGACAACCTTGTTGGTTGCACTTTCCTTGGTTTGGATAACAAGACCAAAATGTTGGGCTAAATGCACAACTATTGAGATATTGGACAAATATCTATTCTTTAAGACATTAGAACTTCCTTTAATGACAATCTGTAATAAAGCATAAGTCACCTAAGTCTAGACTAGGCTAGGAGATTAAGTATAAAAGGGGGATATTTAACTTGTGAGGGATCTTTTTTCCATTTTAAAGTAATACATGCTTTGAGGTTCCTTCCTCTCACCATCTAAGAGGGTGCATGCTCTTAGCCACCAAGATATGGAGTGCATACCATGTCCCACCTTGATATGAGGTGAGTATTCATGTTGCAGCTTACATCTATGATTCTCAGCCTTCCATGGCAATACTATTTCATGCTTGGCTACCTTGATTATGGCTTCCTTGCAAACATGGTGTATTTCTTTGCAAGTATGGTGTATTTCATGAAGTTCCAGTTATATGTCTTGCTGTGAGAACTAGTATATTACACTGGTATCAGAGCATGGATTTTGATCCATGTGGCAAGTCATTTTCATGGTGGATCTAGTCACAACATGGTTACAGGGCAACCATGAGGCCAAATTTTGGTCACAGGGGGGCTTATACAATTTAAATCATGACTAGTGGAAGTGTTCTTCAGCAAGTTGGGACCAAGTTGGTGGAATTTGAAGGAGTCTGGCAGGAAAAATGGTGAGCTCAAGGCCATTTTAGTAGGTCGTGGTCCATTTGAAGGTCATTTTGAGTCTTCTTGGACAAAAGGATAATCTACAATGACTAAATGAGGTAAAAGAAGAGTTACTTTTGAGAAGTAGACTTTCTCTCTCATCTTCTCAAGATTTTCTCCAAGAAACCATGGCTTCCACTGTTTTAATCTTCTTCCAATGACCATTATTCAATGATGAGACACTAGAGCTTGACTCCTTGTGCTATGAGCTTCATGTAGAGTAGCCTATTGCTTAGCCTAGGTGATTTTTATCTTCCATTACAAGAGGAGCAGTTTGCACAATTTGCGTTGATTTCAGCCTCTCCTCCTTCATGAAAATTAGCAATATTATAATGAGGCTATAGCATAACAAGCTCTAGAAATCCTTATTTAAGGTTTTCAGTAAGCTTACATGGTTATTTCACACTTCCCTGATCATTCTTGATCATTCTTGAGCTTTCTAAACCCTGGTTATGGCAGATTTATGATAGAAGTGAGTTTTTTTTTTTAAATTTCTTCAAAGTGTCAGAGGGCTTTTGTTCTATCAAGTATTCTTGAGCTTCTTCAGCACTCATTGAACCGACATTTAAAATTCCTTGCAAGATTAGAGTACTTATTTTCTTGAAATGAGTTAAAATAGGGCAGCCACTTGAATTTTCAGAATTTTTGAACTTTGAAGGATGTTATCATGGGGATTTTGGTTCTTAATGCATCCTAAAGCTTCTATGCACGGGATTATATCAAGAATTCATGGTCTTGCTTCAATATTGCAAGGATAGGGCTTCTTCTTAGCATTGCAGTGTATGGGCAACATATGCACACTTATGTGCTTCAATGGAAGAGTTCTCTATCAAGGATTGAAGTCTTCTACCCTTGTGGATGCTCATCATTGATTCCCTTTCAAAGTTCTAGCCACATTTGGGCTACAAGGATAACTTCTACCATGCTTTTGGATATTGGAGCTTTCTTGAAGGAAAATTTAGAGTCTACGAGCTATATATTCATCATGGGGATTGCAATTTGAGGATATTCTTAGCTACATCAAGCAAGAGATCAAGAATTTCAAGTATCAAATGGTAATTGGAGCTTCCATACTCATCTACTCCAACAATGAAAGAGGTATTTCTAAATTTCACTCTTAATCCCTTTAATATCCAATTGTTTAAGCCGTCCAATTGTTGAAAAGGGAGAATTAAGAGTAGTCCCATTTAAGAATTGCCATTTGATTGCATTTAGACCCAACCTAGGGCTGAATGATGTTATGCCGAATTCTTTTCTTACTTCTCAAATAAAATTCAGAAGCCAATTATTAATAATCTCCTCCGTTTGTTGGAAACTTTATGCCTAATCCTAACCTTGATTGCTTGATGGATTGAATGAATTTTGGCTAAGAGTAGAATCAAGTGGTAAGTGGAATAAAATTGTAAAGTAGTGAGTCACTGCTATAAGTATTCCTTACCCATGCTCATTCCATTTCAGCCCTATTTCATCTCAATTCTTGCATATCATGAAATGGCAAGATTTTGATTTAGCCATGAATATCATGCTTTGATTGATAGAATACTAGCTTTGCCATGTATATTCTGATTGAGGAAAAAGGTGGAAGTTGGACAAGATAGCAAGACAATAGAGAGGTGACCCTCCCTTGCTATTTAAGACTTTGTAGGGGTCCACAACCTAGCCCGGAAGGAAATTTGCACACCTTCTAGAGTTTCAGAGCCCATTTAGGTGCCCATCCTACCATTTTATCCCTCACCACAGGTGGTGGACCACGGAAGACCACTTGGAAAAGAGTGGATGAAAATTTCAAGACTAGTGGTACTACCAAACAGGGCAATTTGTGACATCCTTGAACATATATACAGGTCTTTCCAACATGTAGCTATCAATTGCAAATGTTTCCTGGGTACCTACAAGTGCCCTACAGCCCATCATTGATCTATTAGTTATTTTCGGGATCTACAAGTACCACGAAACTCATTTCAGGGTGAAACAGGGCTTCCACAAGGTGTTTACAGGTTGCAAGAATTCACAAGATAGGTTCTCAGTTTCTATTACAAGAATTTTTGCATGATTTGATTTGGGAGCTTGATAGCTTGATTTGAAGAGGGGATATCAAAATTCAATTTGAATTAGAAAATTTAGTAATCGGACTCCAAGAGCAAAAGATATAGCAAATTTTCTGACAGGGGGTCTAGTGGGACCGCACCAGGTTGACACGGGTGCACTATTTGAGTTTATTTCACCCATATACCCTATTGTAAGATGAGAACTTGCTAAATTTGGAGTACCCCTACTATATAATTTTCCTTTGGATCAAGAAACCATTGGCATTGGTGCAATACTAAGCAAGTTATTGATAGGTTTCTTCCCCATAGTCATCTTTGATAGCACCTATCCATAATGGCCATCAGAGAATATGTCAATGATTAAAATAACACAAAAAAGGCCCTCAATCATGACCAACAAGATGATGTTGTAAGCATTGGTAATGCTCATAGTGCACAAGTGGGTAATGATGGAAATCCCTTGTCTCACAAACCTTTTGAAGACTTTCTGCTTTCAAGAGAGATGTGTATGCTGAACATTGGGATACATGATCATTATGAGAAACTATCCAAATCCTTGGAAAAGGTTGAGAACACATCCAAAAAATTGGATGAAGGACTTTAGCAGTTGGTCAAGTTTATGAAGAGTGGATTTGAAGATGTAGTAGCAGTTATCAAGGATTTGAAGACTCAAACCACATTTTTCCCACTAAATGTACCTCTTTCTCATATTGAAAACACTTCAGCCCAGCCCTCCAATATGAAAGGAAAGGGGATTGACCAGCCTATAATGTCAACCTTTGAGAAAGAAGAGCCATCAACATTGAAGAGTGCTCCTTATCAGCCACCAATGTCATCAAAGCATCATGCCCATCCTTAATTCAATTCGAGACGTGAGGTTGCTTATGAAGAAGAGGAGGACTTAAAAGAAGAAGAGAATGAGGAGTTTCATGGATGTGACCCCTTCAACAAATATTTTTTCTCTCAATCTACCATTAAGCAAAAAGAATTGGATTTTCATAATAAGAGTGGAAGATTTAATGAAAGAATGTCATTTCATGATATCACCAACAAAGACAAGTCATTTCATGGTCAGCCCACAAATGGACAGCATCATTCTTTTGGATTGGGACAACCGAATCAAGATGGTAATACTTCTAGACAAAACTCTTTTGAAAGAGATTCAATGAATAGAGATTCTTAGAGACAATCATCTCTTGGGCAGCACTCCAACCAACCTATAATGAAAGGGAGCACAAAGAAAAGATTACAATTTTCAACTTCAAGGGGGATGATGCATCTCCAATGGAGTGGAAAGAATGGGTAAACAAATTAGAGATATACTTTACACTTTTCCCTTGCCATGATGAAGCCAAGATCTATTTTGTGCCACTCCATCTTAAAGGCTATGCGCATACATGGTGGAGATATATGCAAAGAGTTAGTCACAATTTTGCTTCTTGGGAGGATTTTAAGAAGGCAATGTTGGAAGTTTTTGTCTCTCCAATCGACAAAGAAAGATTGCAAAGAAGATGGTATGGTCTTCAAAAAAGGGGCATGTCCATTTGTGATTACTCTAATATGTTCCTTAATCTTTCTATGTACATTGAAGGGATTGATGATTTCACTAAGTTAAAAAAATACATCTTTGGTTTAGATTCAGCCCTCTATTCAGAAGTAGATGCAATGTAGCCCACAGCCCAAGACAATTCATGAAGCCATTTTATATGTTGAAAGGTATGGGTAGAAATATAGAAGACAATCAGTAGGGGTTTAGCCAAAAAATGCAAGGTATTCATTACCTAATTAGCCTTCAAGGGTTGGAGAACATTTTAGCTAGCAAAGGGATATTTATGGGCAAGAAGGCAAGGGAACTAGTACCTACAACAGTAATTACACAAGTTGCTTACATATCCAACGGTCTATGGATCAAAAACCAAGTGGAGGAAATGGTTATAGACCAATGGCTGAAGCAAAACAAAGCTTTGCAAGGGCTAAAAATGCACAAAAGGGATCTCAAATCAACACTTACAGCAAAGTCCTTTCACATGAACAAATAAGAGACATGAGGACCAAAAGGTTATATTCCAAGTGTGGAGAAAAGTGGACACAGGGCTGAAATGCAAATCCAAAAATAGCAAGCTTAACTTTGTCATCATCAATAAGCTGGATGAGAATGAAAGTGAAGAGGGGAATGTATTTCATGTGGAAGAAAACCCTATGGTTGAAGAAATGCATGACGAGGATGAAGGAAATAATGATGAATTTTATGATATTGTGGACAGTTTTCCTTTTGATCTAGGTGGTTCTTTATGTGAAATCTCTCATGATGCATGGACCGGTTGTAAAGGAGAAAACACCCTTAGACTTGAGGGGCTGATCAATGGTAGAACGGTTCTGATACGGGCAGCACCCATAGCTTCATTAATACCAAATATTTGCATGGGTTGAGATTGCTTCCTCAACAAATGCAAGTGCTGATGAAGATTCAAGTGGCTAATGGAGCTTATGCATCAAGTAATGAAGTATACCTACATATTCCTATTACTCTATCTCCTTCATGTATTATTGAAGTGGACTTGATCACTTTGGAAATGGGTCCTATAGATATTGTCATTGGATGTGATTGGTTGAAAACCATTGGAAATTTTTCTTTGGACTTGCAAAACATGATGATGGAATTCCAATGGAATGGATAGCCTATAATATTGAAGGGCATTGGTCAAAAGCAAACGGAACTCATCTCTATGAAGAAGATGCATAAAGAAATCAAGGCACGATCATGCATATTCACTCTTTTGCTTGCAAAAGTGGATGAAGAGCAGTCACCAAATAAGCTATCATCTTCTTCAAAGCAAAAGGATTCAAGAATGGAAGAGCTATTGGAGGAATACAAAGATTTATTTCAACAACCATCATCTTTGCCTCCAAAGAGAAAGGTAGACCACCCTATTGACTTGCTGCCCAACACAAAACCCATCAACAAACCTCCCTATTGCTTGTCAAAGTTTGAAAAGGAAGAGGTAGAAAGACAAATTAAAGAGTTGTTACAAATGAGTTTAATTTAGCCAAGTCAATCTCCATTTCCCTCTCCTGTGCTCTTGGTTAAGAAGAAAGATGGTTCTTTTTGCATGTGCATTGATTATAGGGAGCTTAACAAGTCCACGGTGAAGAATAGATATCCGATTCCTTGCATTGATGACCTCTTGAATGAGCTCAAAGATGCAAAGGGCTATATCACTTCTTGGTCATGCCATTTGGGCTTTCAAATGTGCCCACTACTTTTCAAGCACTCATGAATAAGATATCACAGCCTTTCTTGTTCAAAATAGTCCTTGTATTCTTTGATGATATCCTCATTTATAGGAAATCCAAGGTTAAGCATTTGATGCATGTTTGAGAGGTCTTTGACACATTAAGAAGACATACACTCTTTGCCAAACTGTCAAAGTGTTCTTTCATGGAAGATGAAGTGAAATACTCGGGTCACATTGTGGGAGAGCAAGGCATTTGTGTGGATCCTAACAAGGTGAAATGTGTCAAAGAGTAGCATACTTCTACGAATTCCACTTTCTTGAGAGGTTTCCTTGGATTATCTTCATTCTATAGGAGGTTTATAAAAAATTATGCTCATGTGGTGGCTCCTTTATCTTCATTCTATAGGAGGTTAACTTTATAGGAGGTTTATAAAAAATTATGCTCATGTGGTGGCTCCTTTAACCGATAGGTTGAAGAAAGAGGCTTTCTTTTGGGACTCCATAGTTGACAAGAGCTTCAATGAGCTGAAATCTCTATAAGTTTCAACACCTATTCTGGTATGCCCGGATTTCTCTAAGGAATTCATTATATGTGGATTCTAGTGGAAGAGGAGTTGGGGGTATTTTGTATTAAGACCATGGAGCTATAGCCTATGAAAGTCACAAGCTTGATGACAAGGAGTGTCAACTACATGTCTATGAACAAGAGATGTTGGCAATTTTGCATGCTATTGCATGCTATCAAAAAGTGGCATCACTATATATATGGCAGCCATTTCAAGGTGAAGAGCGATCATCGTGTGCTGAAATAATTCCTTTCCCAACTAAATTTGTCCCCTAAATAAAGGAGGAGGCTAGCTACTCTTCAAAGCTATGATTTTGAAATATCCTACATGGCTGGAAAAGATAAAGTTGTGTCAGATGCTTTATCATGTATGTGGGCATGTTCTTTATCCTCAATTTCAATTATACATAGGGATTGGATTCATGACATCCAAGAAGAATATTTACTTGATGAGCAAGCATGAAAGATGATGAAGGAATTTCAGCAAGGAAAAGGAGAAGAGTATCCCAATTTCAGTTGGCACAATGGTCTTTTATGGTATCATGGTAGAGTCTACTTGATACCACAAACCTCTTTCAAACACCGTATTTTGCATGAGATGCATTCTGCACCTTTAGTGGGTCATCATGGGCTGATCAAAACATTTGACAACATCCATAAGAGCTTTTATTGGAAGGGAATTTTGTGGGATGTCAAGGACTATGTGATGCAATGTCTTTCATATCAACAAATTAAAGACTCGTCTCTTCTACTTGGCGGCTTACTTTAGCCACTCCCTATTCTTCAAGGTAAGTGGATTGATATCTCTATGGATTTTATTGTGAGATTTTCTACAACTAAGCATGGTGGAATAGCATTTATGTGGTAGTTGATCGGTTGACTAAATCAACCCATTTCATCCCTACTAAGGCCCAAATTATAGCAAGGCAAGTGGCTCAACAATTCATGGAATGTATTTTCAAGCATGTTTGCCAATGAAGATTGTGGCCGATCACGACACTCAGTTTATGGGAAGCTTTTGGAGGAGTTTGTTCTCTTCAATGGGGACTCTTTTGACTCCTAGTACCGCATATCACCCACAAACGGATGGGCAAACCGAAAGAGTTAACAAATGGTTAGAAATTTATTTGAGGCACTTTTGCCATGAGACACAAAATGCATGGGACCAATGGCTCCATCTTGCAAAGTTTTATTACAATGATACTTACCATATAAGCATTGGAATTTTTCCTTTTGAAGCTTTATAAGGCTACAAAGTACAAGTATCCTCCACATTGTTTCATGAAGATGTAAATCCACAATCCCGTGAGGAGTTGGAAAAGATGGAGGCCCTTATGAAACAATGCAAGGACATCATTTTCAAAGCTCAAGAGATAATGAAGATCTATGCATATGAGAAAAGAAGACATGTGGAATTTGAGGAAGATGAATGGGTATTTTTGAAGGTTCCCAAGTCATGTTATTCTTCTCTTAAAGGAGGATACAACAAAATTGCTCATAGGTTTTATGGTCCTTATCGTATTGTCAAGTGAGTTGGGGATCTTGTTTATCGAGTAGATTTACTTTCAAACACAAGAATCCATAATGTCTTTCATGTGTCTCAACTTAAAAAGTATGTGGGTTCTAAAATTCAAGTTCTTGAAGAACTACCTCCCATGGATGATGATGGTTTGATCATATATGAGCCTGAGAAGATTATTGGCAAGCAAGAGAAGATTCTAAGGAACTGTATTCTTGTGGAATACTTAGTCAAATGGAAGGGTTTTCCTATTGAAGAGTCTTCATGGCAAAAAGCATCATATTTGGAACAATTTCCATGTCTTAAGCAAGACGACAGTTCTTAAATAGGGCAGTCAACAGCTTGCTGTATTAAATTTTTGTGTGAAAGTAAATTGTTTCATCGGCATCAAAGTTAGATTTTGAAGGCATGCTTGGATAATACATGTTGTCCTCTACATTTATTTATCTCGCATGTGGAAATCGATCACTTCTAGCTCAAGATATGGTCAATTCTGTACTACAGCTTGTTTTGGATAGTTTACAACAGTCTATTCCATTTATATGATCTTTCTTCATCAACTTCTTTGATCTTCATCAACATGGAGCTTCATTACAACATGATTCCAAATTATTCAAGTCATATTTTTAATCATCTTTATAATTTATTCCCAATTCATCTTTGAGGACAAAGCTCTTTTAGGTCGGGATGCCTTGTAATAAGGCGTAAGTCACCTAAGTCTAGACTAGGCTAGGAGATTAAGTATAAAAGGGGGAGGTGTAACTTGTGAGGGGTGTTTTTGCCATTTTAAAGTAATTCATCCTTTGAGGTTCCTTCCTCCCACCATCTAAGAGGGTGCATGCTCTTAGTCGCCAAGATATGGGGTGCATACCATGTCCCACCTTGATATAAGGTGAGTATTCATGTTGCAGCTTAAATCTATGATTCTCAGCCTTCCATGGCAATACTATTTCACGCTTAGCTACCTTGGCTATGGCTTCCTTGCAAACATGGTGTATTTCTTGTATTTCTTTGCAAGTATGGTGTATTTCATGAATTTCTAGCTATATGTCTTACTGTGAGAACTAGTATATTACACAATCTCTCACCTTCTCAACACGCCACTCTAAATAACATGCATTCTTCTGTCTATCCTAGGAAATTAGGAAGGCAAGAGTAGATTCGAGGTTTAGTAAACTTACCAACTTACCTTCTCACATTGTAGTTTGAAATCTTGAAAGCTTGAAGATAATTCCATGATCCAAATAACACTATCAAATATTGTCACTCCTTTGCATCCACCACAAGGTATATAAACGATAGAGAGGCTAATAGAGAAGGAAAAAAAAAGCAAGAAGACAATATAGAGCTTCATCCTCCCCGAGGCCCAAACTAATTAATGTGAATAATCATCAATGAATGTCACAAAGTACTTAGCACTACATAATGATTAACATGGTATGGGACCATAAACATTTGAATGCACAAGAGCCAACTGCTCACTCATGCACATAGAATTAGTTTTTTTTAATGTGAGTTATGAGCTTGTGCGGACTTTCATTCCTTTAAATAGCATACACCCAAGATGATGATACCAAAGACATACATGAGGAAGATAAATTATGGCCAAAACATGATCAATGGAGTTAGATACAAGCAAGGGACACAAGATGCCAACATTGTTTCTCTTATAACTCCCAAGCACCACCCTTAGTCTCAATGACATTAAAGCAAACATGTTTTGACAAAGATAGATAATAATGGACTTGCATAAATCATCAAGATCAGCCCAAACCTTTACATTAAATTCTTTGGGATTGATCCCTTTAGTATTCAATGGTCAAATATGCTTCTTTTGAACTAAAACTTGCTATATGTTAGTCTTTGTAATAAAGCATAAGTCACTTTAGTCTAGAGGAGGCTAGGGTTAAGTATAAAAGGAGGATATGAAACTTGTGAGGATCTTTTTGCCATTTTTCAACAATACATGTTTTGAGGTTCCTTCCTCCCACCAACTAAGAAGGTGCATGCTCTTAGCCACCAAGATATGGGGTGCAAACCATGGCCCACCTTGACGTGAGGTGAATATTCATGTTGCAACTTACATCTTTGATTCTCAGTCTTCCATGGAAATATTACTTCAAGCTTAGCTACCTTGGCTATGGCTATTTTACAAACATGGTGTATTTCTTGTATTTCTTGAAAGAATGGTATATTTCAAGAATTTCCAATTAAATTGACTTGCTGTGAGAACTGGTTTATTACATTGGTATCAGAGCATGGACTTTGATCCATGGAAATAGTCATTTTCATGGAGAATTTAGTCACAGTGACACGAACTAGTTAATTGGAGCACCAAGATTTGGTCACAGGGTTTGGTACAGTTTAAATCGTGACTAGTCAGAGCTCTCTGCAACAAGTCGGGACTCATTTTGAAGGCTTCTTGAAGAAGATCTTGAGGAAGATGGAGGTTCTTGGCCGAAATAGCAGGACATGGTCAAATAGAGGTCCATTTTGAAGGCTTTTGTCCCTAATTGGAGTCTAAGTGGGGTTACATAGTTTAAATTGAGATTACTTTTTGGGGACAGTTTCTCTCTCTTCTTCCTCTCAAGCTTTTCTCCAAGAATCCATGGATTCAACTGCTAAAATCTTCTTCCAATGGCCATTGCCCATTGAAGAGACATCAGAGCTTGATTCTTTGTGTCATAAGCTTCATGTATAGTAGCATATTACTCAAACTTATTGAGCTTGATCAGTCAAGACAACAAGAACAATTGGTGCAAATTGCGTTGATTTTCCAACTCATCTTCTCCACAAAATTTCAGTCTATGAAGCTTAGCTATGGCTTAAGCAAGCTTTGTCAAGGTTCCTTCAAGTCTTCAGCAATACATGGTCTCTTACACTCCTTGATCATCCTTGATCACTCTTGAGCTTTCAAAACCCTGGCTATGGAAGATTCAGGAAAATAGTGAATTTGTTCTGAAATTTCTTCAAAGATCAAAGGGCTTTTGCTTTAACAAGTATCTTGGAGGTTCTTCAACACTCAAGGGACCCACATTGATGCATTCTTGAACTTGAAGCTTCAAAGAATGGTGGCTATAGAGTCAAAACAGGGCAGCCACTTGAATTTTCAAAATTCTTGGACTTTGAAGAATGGTATCATGGGGCTTTTGGTTCTCGATGCATCCTAAAGCTTCTATGCATGGGATTATATCAAGAATTCATGGTCTTGCATCAATATTGCAAGAATATGGCTTCTTCTTGTCATTGCAAGTGTATGGACAGCATATGCAAGCTTCAAAGCTTCAATGGAAGAGTTTTTTATCAGGGATTGAAGTCTTATACCTTTGTGGATGCTCATCATTGAAATCTTTCCAAGATTCCAACCACATTTGGGCTACAAGGGTCACTTATATCAAAATTTTGGATATTGGAGCTCTCTTGAAGATAAATTGGAATCTATGAGCTACAATTTCATCATGGGAATAGCAATTTGAATGTATTCTTGGCTACGTCAAGTGGGAGTTCAAGAATTTCATGTCTCATACGGGTATTGGAGCTTCCATAATCTTCCACTTCAACAATACAAGAGGTAATTCTTAATTTTGCTCTTAATCCCTTAAAAATCCAATTGCTTAAGCCATCCATTTGTTGAAAAGGGATAATTAAGAGTAATCTCATCTAAGAATTACCATTTGAATTGTATGTAGACCCAACTTAGGGTTGAATGGTGTCATGCTGAATTCTTTTCATTTTACTCAATAAAAATCAACAGTTAACTATTGTTAATCCCTTCCTTTTGTTGGAAAAATTGCGCTAATCCTAACCTTGAATGGCTTGACTGAAAATAAATTCAATCAGTAAGTGGAATTAAATTGTAAAGTAGTGAGTCACTGCTATAGGTATTCCTTACCCATATCCATTTCAATTCAGTCCTATTCCATTTTGTTCTTGCATATCATGAAATGGCAAGATCTTAATTCAGTCATGCATACCATCCTTTTATTGATAGAATACTAGATCTATCATGTATATTCCAACCTAGGAAAAAGGTCAAAGCCAAACGAGATAGCAAGACAAAAGAGAGGTAACCCTCCCTTGCTATTTAAGACTCTGTAGGGGTGCACAACCTGGCCCGGAAGGAACTTTGCACACCTTTCAAAGTTTTAGAGCCCATTTAGGTTCCTGTCTTGCCATTTTATCCCTCAACACAGGTGGTGGACCATAGAAGACCACTTGGGAAAGAGTGGATGAAAATTTGAAGACTTGGGGTATTGAACAAGGTAGTTTGTGACATCCTTGGGTAAATTTATAGGTCTTTCCACAAAGGTATCTATCAATTGTGCAGGTGTTTACTAAATACTCATAGGTGATTTACATCCTATCACAGGTCTATTAATTTTTTTGAAGGTCCACAAGTACTATAAGATTCATTTCAGGGTCAAACAGGGTTCCCACAGGGTGTTAACAAGTTGTAGGAATTCTCGAGGCAGGTACACAATTCCTATTACGGAAAATTCTTTCATGATCTAAATTGGGATCTTAATAGCTTGATTCAAAGAGGGGATGTTAGGATTTTATTTGAACTAAAAATTTTAGTAATTGGACATCGGGAGCAAAAGTTATGGTCAATTTACTGACAAGGGGTCTAGTGGACAGCACCTAAACAGGCTATCTTGGATACAGTGTTTGAGTTCATTCTACCCATATACCCTATGGAAAGCTAAGATATTACTAAATCTAGAATATCCTTGATATATAAGCTTCATTTGAGTCAATAAATCATTGGAATTGGTGCAACACTAAGTAGGTTATTGATAGTTTTCTCCTCCACAGTCATTTTGGTAGCAACTATCCTTAATGGCCAAACACAAGAGAAAATATCAATTCATGGAGACCATTCAAGAAGATATCAGAGAATATATAAAAAATCAAAATAATACTAATGAAGCCCTCAATCATGACCAACAAGATGATGATGTAAGCATTGGTAATGCCCATAGTGCACAGTTGGGTAATGATGGAAATCCTTTGACTCACGATCTTTTTGAAGAGCACTTGATTTTAAGAGAGATGCATATGTTGAACATTGGGATGCATGATCAATATGAGAAACTTTCCAAATCCTTGGGAAAGATTGAGAATACATCAAACAAAGTGGATGAAGGACTTCATCAGCTGGTCAAGTTCATGAAAAGTGGATTTGAGGATGTAGTAGCAGCTATCAAGGATTTGAAGACTCAACCCACATCTTCTACACCAAATGAACCCACTATTCATATTGAAAATACTTCAGTTCAGCCATCCAATATGAAAGGAAAGGGAATTGATTAGCCTCTTATGTCAACCTTTGAGAGAGGAGAGCCATCTATAATGAGGAGTACTCATTACCAGCCACCAATATCATCAAAGCACCATGCTCATCCTCAATTCAATCCAAGACGTGAAGCTACTTATGAAGAAGAGGAGGATATAAGAAGAGAGGAGAATGAGGAGTTTCATGGATGTTACCACTTCTACAAATCTTTTCCCTCTCAATCTACCATCAAGCAAAAAGAATTGGAGTTTCATGATAAGAGTGGAAGATGTGATGAAAGAAGGTCATTTCATGATATCACCAATAAAGATAAGTCATTTTATGGTCATCCCACTAATGGACATCATAATTCTTTTAGATTAGGACAACCAAATCATGGTGGTGATAATCCTAGACCAAATTCCTTTGGAAGAGATTCAATGAATAGAGATTTTTTGAGACAATAATAATCTTTGGGGCAGCATTCCAACAACTTTTAGTCAACTTATAATGAAAGGGAGTACAAATAGAAGATTACCATTTCCAACTTCAAGGGGGATAATGCATCTCCAACGCAATAGGAAGAATGGGTAAACAAATTGGAGATGTACTTCACACTTTTTCCTTGCCATGATGAAGCCAAGATCTATTTTACAGCACTCCATCTTGAAGGCTACGCGCATACATGGTGGAGATATATGCAAAGAGTTGTTCTCAATTTTGCTTCTTGGGAGGATTTTAAGAAGGCAATGTTAGAAGTGTTTGTCTCTCCAATGGAAAAAGAAAGATTGCAAAGAAGATGGTATGGTCTTTAACAAAGGGGCATGTCCATTCGTGATTATTCTAACATCTTCCTTAACCTTTCTATGTACATTGAAGGGATTGATGATTTGGCCAAATTAAACAAATATATCTTTAGTTTAGATTCAACCCTCTCTTCAAAAGTAGGTGCAATGCAGTCCAAGACAATTCATGAATCCATTTTATATGCTGAAAGATATGGGCAGAAATATAGAAGAAATTCAATGGGAGTTCAGCCAAAAAGTGCAGGGTATTCACTACCTAATCAGCCTTCAAAGTTTGGAACACATTTCAGCCAGCAAAGGATGTTTATAGGCAAGAAACCAAGGGAAATAGTAACTACAATAGTAATTACAACAAGCTGCCTACATATCCAATGGTCTATGGATCAAAACCAAGTGGAGGAAATGGCTATAGACCAATGGCTAAAGCAAAACAGAGCTTTGCAAGGGCTGAAAATGTACAAAAGGGATTTCAGAATAGCACTTACAGCAAAGTTCTTTCAAATGAACAAATTAGAGACATGAGGGCAAAAGGGTTATGCTTCAAGTGTGGAGAAAAGTGGTCACAAGACCATAGGCTGAAATGCAAATCTAAAAACATTAAGCTCAACTTTGTCATCATTGATGAGATGGATGAGGATGAAAGTGAAGAGGAGAATGTATTTCAGGTAGAAGAAAATCCTATGGTTGAAGAAATGCATGACAAAGAGGAAGGAAATAATGATGAATTTTATGATATTGTGGATAGTTTTCCTTTTGATTTGGGTGGTTCTTTATGTGCAATTTCTCATTATGCTTGGACCGGTTGTAAAGGAGAAAATACCCTTAGACTTAAAGGGCTAATCAATAATAGAAAAGTTCATATTTTGATTGATACAGGAAGCACCCATAGCTTCATTAACACCAAATCTTTGCATGGGTTGAGTCTACTTCCTCAACAAATGCAAGAGCCATTGAAGATTCAAGTTGCTAATGGAGCTTATGAATCAAGTAATGAAGTATGCCTAACACTCCTATTACCCTATCTTCTTCATGTTTTATGGAAGTGGCCTTGATCACCTTGGAAATGGGTCCCATATATATTGTCATTGGCTGCGATTAGTTGAAAACCATTGGAAAGTTTTCTTTGGATTTACAAAACATGCTGATGGAATTCCAATGGAATGGACAGCCTATGATATTGAAGGGCATTGGTCAAAAGCAAATGGAACTCATCTCTAGGAAGAAGATGCGTAAAGAAATCAATGCACAATCATGCATATTCACTCTTTTGCTTCTGAAAGTGGATGAAGAGCAGTCACCAAATAAGCCATCATCTTCTTCAAAACAAAAGGATCCAAGAATGGAAAAGCTATTGGAAGAATACAAAGATTTATTTCAACAACCATCATCTTTGCCTCGAAAGAGAGGTAGACCACCCTATTGACTCCAAAGAGAGAGGTAGACCACCCTATTGGAAAAGCTATTGGAAGAATACAAAGATTTATTTCAGAAACCATCATCTTTGCCTCCAAAGAGAGAGGTAGACCACCCTATTGACTTGCTACCCAACACAAAACCCATCAACAAACCTCCCTATCGCTTGTCAAATTTTGAAAGGGAAGAAGTGGAAAGACAAGTTAAAGAATTTCTATAAATGGGTTTAATTCAGCCAAGTCAATCTTCATTTGCCTCTCCTGTGCTTTTGGTAAAGAAGAAAGATGGATCTTTTTGTATGTGCATTGATTATAGGGAGCTTAAAAAGTCCACAGTGAAGAATAGATACCCAATTCCTCGTATTGATAACCTTTTGGATGAGCTCAAAGATGCAAAGGTCTTCACTAAGATTGAACTTCGTTCGGGTTATCATCAAATTCAAATGAAGGAAGGGGATGAATATAAAATAATCTTTAGGACTGAAAGAGGGTTATATTACTTCTTGGTTATGTCATTTTGGCTTTCAAATGCACCCGCTACTTTTCAAGCACTCATGAATAAGATATTACGACCGTTCTTGTTCAAAACAATCCTTGTATTCTTTGATGATATCCTCATCTATAGTAAATCCAAGGTTGAGCATTTGATGAATGTTCCAGAAGTTTTTGACACATTAAGAAGACATACACTCTTTGCCAAAATGTCAAAGTGTTCTTTCATGGAAGATGAAGTGGAATAATTTCGTCACATTGTTGGAGAGCAAGGCATTCATGTGGATCCTAACAAGGTGAAGTGTGTCAAAGAGTGGCCTACTCCTAGGAATTCTACTTCCTTGAGGGGTTTCCTTGGATTATCTTCATTCTATAGAAGGTTTATAAAAAATTATGCTCATGTGGCGGCTCCTTTGATCGATAGGTTGAAAAAAGAAGCTTTCTTTTGGGACTCCATAGCTGACAAGAGCTTCAATGAGCTAAAATCTCTATTAGTTTCATCATCTATTCTTGTATGCCCGGATTTCTCTAAGGAATTCATTATATGTGTGGATGCTAGTGGATGGGGAGTTGGGGCTATTTTGTATTAAGACCATGGAGTTATATCCTATGGAAGTCACAAGCTTGATGATAAGGAATGTCAACTACATGTCTATGAACAAGAAATGTTAGCAATTCTGCATGCTATCAAAAAGTGGCATCACTATATATATGGTAGCCATTTCAAGGTGAAAAGTGATCATCGTGTGCTGAAATACCTCCTTTCCTAACCAAATTTATCCCCTAAACAAAGAAGGTGGTTATCTACTCTTCAAAGCTATGATTTTGAAATATCTTACATGGCTGGAAAAGATAATGTTGTGCCGGATGCTTTATCACGTATGTGGACATGTTCTTTATCCTCAATTTCAATCATACATAAGGATTAGATTCATGACATCCAACAAGAATATTTGCTTGATGAGCAAGCATCAAAGATGATGAAGGAATTTTAGTAAGGAAAAGGAGAAGAGTATCCCAATTTTAATTAGCACAATGGTCTTTTATGGTATCATGGTAGAGTCTACTTGACACCACAATCCTCTTTCAAAGACTGTATTTTGCATGAGATGCATTCTTCATCTTTAGCAGGTAATCATGGGCTATTCAAAACATTTGACAACATCCATAAGAGCTTCTATTGGAAGGGCATTTGGCAGGATGTAAAGGATTATGTAATGCAATGTCTTTCGTGTCAACAAAATAAAGATTCATCTTTTCTACCTAGTGGCTTACTTCAGCCACTTCCTATTCCTCAAGGCAAGTGGACTGATATCTCTATGGATTTTATTGTGGGATTGCCTACAAATAAGCATGGGTGGAATAGCATTTATGTAGTAGTTGATTGGTTGAATAAATCATCCCATTTCATCCCTATAAAGGCTCAATTTACAACAAAGCAAGTGGCTCAACAATTCATGGAATGTATTTTCAAGCTTCATGGTTTGCCAATGAAGATTGTGTTCGATCGCGACACTAAGTTTATGGGCAGATTTTGGAAAATTTTGTTCTCTTCAATGGGGACTCTTTTGATTCCTAGTACTGCAAATCACCCACAAACGGATGGGAAAATTGAAAGAGTTAATAAATGGCTAGAGATTTATTTGAGGCACTTTTTCCATGAGACACAAAATGCATGGGACTAATGGCTCCATCTTGCGGAGTTTTGTTACAACAATACTTACCATATGAGCATTGGCATGTCTCCTTTTGAAGCTTTATATGGCTACAAGAACAGGTACCTTCCGCATTGTTTCATGAAGATGTAAATCCACAAGCCCGTGAGGAGTTGGAAACGATAGAGGCCCTTATGAAGCAATGCAAGGACAACATTCATAGAGCTCAAGAGATAATGAAGGTCTATGCGGATGAGAGAAGACAACATGTGGAGTTTGAGGAAGATGAATGGATATTTTTGAAGGTTCCCAAGTCACGTTATGTTTCTCTTAAAGGAAGACACAACAAACTTGCTCATAGGTTTTATGGCCCTTATTGTATTATCAATTGAGTTGGGGATCTTGCTTATCAACTAGACTTACCTTCCAACACAAGAATCCATAATGTCTTTCATGTGTCTCAACTTAAAAAGTATGTGGGACCTTAGATTCAAATTCTTGAAGAACTACCTCCCTTGGATGATGATGGTTTAATCCTCTATGAGCCCGAGAAGATTATTGGCAAGTGGGAGAAGGTTCTAAGGAAGTGTATTCTTGTTGCATACCTTATTAAATGGAAGGGTTTTCCTATTGAAGAGTCTTCATGGTGACAAACATCATATTTGGAACAATTTCCATGGCTTCAGCAAGAGGACAATCCATAAATAGAGCAGTAAACAGCTTGCTGTATTAAATTTCTGTGACAAAGTAAATTGTCTTATTGGCTTCAAAATTCAATTTTGAAGGCATGGCTGGGTACTACATGTCATCCTCTACATTTCTATATCTCAAACATGAAAATTGGCCATTTCTAGCTCAAGATATGGTCCATTTTTGTACTACAGCCTATTTTGGACAGTTTACAATAGCTTGTTCGATTTATGTGGTCCATCTTCATCAACTTCTATGATCTTCATCAAGATGGAGCTTTATTTCAGCATGAATTCCAAATGCTTCAAGCTATCTTTGTAATCATCCTTGTGATTTGTTCCCAATTTAGCTTTGAAGACAAAGCTCTTTTAGGCCGGGATGGCTTGTAATAAAGCATAAGTCACTTTAGTCTAGAGGAGGCTAGGGTTAAGTATAAAAGGGGGAGATGAAACTTGTGAGGGATCTTTTTGCCATTTTTCAACAATACATGTTTTGAGGCTCCTTCCTCCACCAACTAAGAGGGTGCATGCTCTTAGCCACCAAGATATGGGGTGCCTACTGAAGGGGAGCTACAAGCTCTACCCCGAGACCTACCGACCGCTTATTGATCAAGCATTTCAAGCCTAGCGGCCATGGCTACCTCTCACATAGCCGACGCACCATGCCTACCTTACGAGTGTAGTGAGCTTACCTTGATGCCTGATCGAGTACCCTCCTCTCTCTTGCACACCGGTAGCTCCACGATCCTTGTGGCAAGCTCAAGCAACCTCAATCCCTCTCCCATGAGCTCCATCCTCCATAGCCATGCACGAGACAAGGGAAGAGAAGAGAAGAGAAGAAGATGGAGAGAGGAGATGGAGAGCTTCTTCTCCACGATCCCTCACTCTCACACACTCACTCCCTCACCCTCTCACACTCCCTCACTCCCTTTCTCAAGCACAAGCAAGAAGGCAAGAAACAAGAGAAGAAGAAGAAGAAGCTTTAGCCACACACAATAATGAGCTTCTCATTCACTTTTGAACTTTATATACATGCCCTCCCTTCTTTGGGCGGTCATCCCCCTTTTTACATGGCCGGCCATTGGCCTAAACCCATTTTTCATTTTCCACCATTCTAATTTATCATATTCCCAACTAATGAATACAATTTGCAAAGGAGCGAGCCTGGCACTCTTTTACAAGGATTCGGGAGCGCTTCCATATTTAATGGTGTGCTTTTTACTCTTTTGCTTTCTCGGGACGACATTGAGACTTTCTGGGGGTCGTGCCCGAACATTTAAATTTTTCAGGGTCCGGTTATAACCGATCAAGGTGCCTTTTTCTTCTTTTATCCAATGCATTTTTTACTATTTCCTTTTTTCCATTTTCTCGCTCCTCTTCTCCATTTTTCCACTCCTCTGTGATGCAGTAAACACGATAAACATCACCCCCCTCCTAGCCAAGTGCCAGTCCCATGGCACTGCGGTGGGAAGTAGTGGGATAGTTGGGTCTAGTGCTAAGTGGAACTGGTGGGTAGATGACACTGATTCAAAGGTGAGGGTGTGAATGAGAGGTGATGGAGTTTAATGACGATGGACAAGAGAGATTTCGGCGTGCTTTAGGCTTCATGAAGATGCTCGGCATTTCTTACACAGTTGTGGCTTCCATTCTGCGACGGCTGATAGGGGTTCTAGTTGGCTGGTGAAAAATATGTAGCCGGTCATCCCTTGAGCATCAGAAACGCTTGATCAATAAGAAATCCCTTAGGAGGATGGTGTTGGAGGGATTTATCTTGGAGAAGCCCCCTCGAACTCTGCCTTGACAAGGATATGCTTTGTCTTCGCATTGAAGATCTGTGTCTTTGATTTGAATATCTTTGTCTGTGATTTCAAGATCTTCAGTGTTGCATTGAAGATCTTCAACCTTTCATTGAATATCTTTAGGCTTGTGGAATCAATAAGCGATTCGTAGATCTTGAGGTGTTAGACATGCATCTTTGGAAGATGAGGTTCCAAGATCTATGCCAATGGCAGATCTATTACTGAGTACTCCTTTTGCTTGATTTGGTTCATTCATGGTAGCCATCACCAGGCAGATGATTGGCGACATGAAGCATGTTGGTCCGTCCAATCCAATGCAGAAAAGCTCCTGAAATAGTAGCAATGGTGTCATGTCCGACACATGGAAAAAAATTTGGTCAGTAAAGGATACCGTGGATGATATTCTTTAGCTGAGTAGACAGTTCTTGAAACACGAACATAACCTGCAAGAAAAGTTGTGCACTGCATAAGGGGTGTGTCTGCCTCTTCGTGTAGTGCATGGTGCCCGTGGCAGTGGAACTGGGAGATGGGTCTAACCTTGGGCAAGCCCTTGGTAATGTCCCACACTTGAGGAACCAGTTCGTGGTTGTTGGAGGTGCGATGAAAATCTTAGGATGACAGATCTGAAAGTCTTGCCCTTGATGTGCCCTAAGTGTGAAGTGGGGAAGAGGCTAGGGAGAACCCTAGATGCAGTGACTGTGGTGCACAACAAGGCGAAGGGAAGTTGCAAGCTCATCATGTGAAGTCTTCTCTCTCTTATCTTTGCTTAGTAGTAGATTCATCCCTTGGCTTTGCTATTCTTTGATGTTGTCTCTTCTTTCCACTTCACCTTTTTTTTTGTTGCCTTGTGGCTTTTTTTTTTTTGGAAGAGGTTATACATAGATGCATGTGATACAAGGGCATGATGGGAGTTTAATCCTTGTCATCCGAATGGCGGGTAGGGGATGGTGGAGGGCGAGGGGCTTTGTTAAGGAATCTACGGCTCAGCATGTAGCCCTTGAGATTGAGGCGGGTCTTGAGAGTGGTGGTGGAAAGGAAAGGGTGGTTGCACTGTGTGAATTTACTATCGCTCATATCCTCAAGTAGTGCAATATAGAAGGATGGCAGAAGAGTAGCGTGCATCATGAGGCGAGTCATGGTGCTGCTATCTATGGCATTGGGATCGAAGTAAAGGGGTGGAAGGTGGCATTCTTGAGGTGTAGGCTCTTGGTAGATTAGGACCCTAATTAGTCTAAGATAATTAAAGGTTGTTATGAAGGCAAGGTCAAGATAGGATGTGAACTCACTAAGGAATCTATCTATGGAACTGTACAAATTAGAGAGGGTAAATACAAGGGCATCTTTATAGGAGGTGCTATTGGCGCTATAGATGATAGGGAAGTCAAACCTGCCGTGGATGGACAGATTAAAATCCACGCCTACCCTTCGAGGATACGGCATGAATGTGGGGTCGTTTCTCTCAGAAGGAAGGGTGTTACAAAACGCCATCCAAGCGTCAAGGTTGACATAAAAAATGTGTCTTCTCTAGGTGGGTTGGCAATTGTAGACCTCCACCGATCTAGGCACCTGGAATACTTTATCATGCCAAAATTCGCGGTCCTCGGTTCCCCGAGTAGTTGGGTTGGCCTCTCGCTCTGCTAGCCACTTGTCCTTGAGCCTTGCACCCATAGCGATTACATCGTTTACAACTTCAATGAGCATTACTCTATTTAGTTTAGTGGGAAGCTCAAAGCTCAAGTTGAAAGGATTGCGGGCACATTCTTGCTGTTCCCAGATGATTAGCTCTGCATGGAATCCAGCGGGGAGGTCCTTAGGGCATGGTGGGAGAGGAGCAGGTTGCCTTGGGATAGGTCTAATGTTCAGCTTCTTCCTTGCCTTCTCCACCATTTCTCTTCTGCGCTTAGCCAGGGCTGCTTTCCTCCCAGCGGATGTGTCAGTGGGTTGCACTTCATCTTGTCATGGAGGAGAGGGTGGTGGGACATAGTCCTCCTCCTGAGTTCCCAGATCAAACTCTGGTCCACCCCCTTCTGCTTGCACTTCTTCTTGCACCTTCTCTTTTGTGAAACCAAGTTTGTCAATTTCTTGCACCATCAGGCCTACCTGTGTAAGGTATTTTCTTTGCTCCTCCAGGCTCTGCGGCGGGCCTCCTAGTTGCAGTGGTACGTGCAGGCCTGCTGTTAGGGCTCTGTGTGCAATGGCTAGCTTCTTCTATAGCTGATCATTGGCCTCATTTTCTTCTGTTTTAGTGGAGTGAAGCAACATGTTGAGGAAAGTGTGCTACTAGGCCATCATAGAGAGCTGGGCAGCCTCTGGCTGATTTTCAGCCAACACTCTATCTCCTTCTGCTTTGGCCAATCGGCGTGCCAGTCGTACCCTCCTTTCGTTGTGGTCAGCCCATTCCTTTGCTCTCTTCTCCATATCTTCCAGGCTCTCCCCCTGATGGAGGGTCATAGCCATAAGTCATTGCTCTTGGTCTTCGAGCTCGTGGTGTAGGCGGGACTGCTCCTCCTCTTCATTGGTGATGTGCGCACTGAGCTGATCCAGCTGCAGCTGCATTCTTTGCACCTGCTCTTCTCTTAGCTTTTCTAGCTCTATAGTCTCCTGTTTGATCTTCTCAAGCTGGTTTTGTGCTTCCTGGTTGACTATAGTGAGCTGGTTGTTCTTGCGCCACAAGTGAGCAGTGGTCTCCCTCTCTCCGTTGAGGCGGTCCATCAGGATTTTTCTTCTTCCCTCCCAGGCAGCATCATGTTCCTTTAGGGTTTTTGCTTCTTCTGCATCTCTATTGTTGGCTTCCTCCTTTAGCACACCAATCTCCTTTTGCTACTCTGCTATCTGTTTAGTTTTCTCCAGCTAGAGAGTGGCTCCTGATTCTCGCTCTGTTGCCAACTCTTCCATGGCGGTTCTCTTTCCTTCCTTGGCCTTTTCTAGATGCGAGAGCAGCTCTTTAACATACTCATCATACTGGCCTGCTGGAGGTGGGGGATGGGACATGGTGGCGGCAGTGGTAGTAGCTTCTATTTTCTGTCTTTTAAGCTCTGGACTTGGCTCCACATCAGCCGTGGCTGCCCTCTTCACTCCTGACATTGGGGTGGCTACGCCAGCTTCTCTTGCCAACTCCCTTTCCACCAGGAATTGCAGCCATGTGACCATATTGCTCTCATCGACCTTTGGGGAAGTTCCTGGGGTGGGGATGGTTATTACAGAAGCAGCAGGGCTAGTTGGCACAAAACTGGTAGGGATAGGCATGATGGCCTCCTTGCCCTTGCCCTCTGCGAGGAGGACCGGCAACGGGATGGGATCTAGCACATTCAAGCTCGTGTCCGGGTTCTCATCCTCCTGGGGCAGGGTTTGCTTTCTTTGTCATTAATGTTGTTCCACAGATAGGCAAGTTGCAAGTTCTATATCTTCTTGTTCCTTCTTCTTCAAGGCTTCTTTCTCCTCCTCAACCCTTCTTTTCCTCTCCTCTTCTGCCTTTCTAGACTCCTCTTCCACTCTCTGTGCATCCTCTTTTTCTTTCCTTTTCCTCTATGTTTCCTGGGCTCTTGACACTCTTTGCGCTTTTTGCAATTCTTCTTTCTCTTTCTTCCTTCTTTCTTCTTCCCTTTGCTGTTGGAAGCACTTAGTGCGCTACTCTCTTTGCTGCTGCTGGCGCTATTCTTCTTGCTTTCTTCTTCATCACTACTCTCATCAGTTTTTGTTTCATTGTCAGAGCCAGATGATTCTTTGTTGTGTGGTGAGGGTGGCGGTCTCTCCTGCTCCTCCTTTGCTGCTCCTGCCCTCTTTACTGCTTCTTCAATTAGGGCGGTTAATACACCTCCATATCCAATGAATGATGCTTTGGAGGCGGCCTTCTTCCTGTCTTTTGCTGCTGGGGATTCACCTCCAGCAAGTTGGCTTCCCAGATCAAGCGTTATGGTAGCCTTCTCGATTGTGTGTCTTACATAATCATTCTAGTCGATCTCTTCTGGTGCATTGGCCGCGAGGCTTTCGAGCACAAGCACATTTATTCTGCCCATATAGGCAGTGTATCGATGGCTGGAGAAGAGGGTGTGCATGACTTTAGCACGCATGCGGATTTCGTCATCAGGGATGTCCTGGATATTGACTCCATCATTGGACCGCACCTGGCCCCTGTCCATTTTTAGCATGGCGAAGACGTCCCTTTTTGGTCTTTTACGGTCCTTGATTCCAGGCCTAGTGCCTTTTCTACTAGTTCCTTGCTTAAGGGTACCCTGACTTGCCTGGTAGCATCCCCCCTTCCCATAGTCACCGTGGCACTCTTGGAGGCAGAGTCGAAAGTTTGTAAGAACTCAACACACCTTGCAAGGTCCACATTTTGCTCCACCTTCTCCACATACTTGGTCATATTGCACTTTTCTATGACCTGCTTAGCTACTTCCTCTGTTTCCACGACCCTGGATAGGTTGTGGATAGTTCGAAAATTCAGCCGTCCGTAAGCTTGAATTTCCAGACTCGGCATATATTTTTGCTTTTATTCTTTCGTGAAGGAAAGCTTACGAGCGCAAACTTGATGAGCCATCTTGGGTTCCTGCCCAGCAAACATACTTTTCATTAATCACAAGTGGAAAAGGAAAACATGGCTAAATGAATCTAAGCATGAAAAATACGCAAAACAGGAATGCAAAGAACTTGAAAATATTTGCTAACTAATTTTTATTTTTATTTATTTATATATCTTTTTATCATTGAGTTCAAATTTTCAACAATTATTTATGCCTTCTTAGCCTTATTCCTCCCCCTCGGAAAGATGAAAATCCTTTTTAGGATTGAACGAAGTGGTGAGGATATCAAAGGTGATTGTGATGGGGTGTTCTGGCCAACAGCCACTCATAAAATGCAAGGTTGTACTCAAGTTGAGCGTGACGATCGAGTTCACAGGGTTGTACAGAAACTTGGGAGATATAGGTCAAGACATCGTGAAAAATATCTCCGGTATTAAGGTAGCTTGCAATGTGCAGTTCTTCTTCCGTAAGGAATTGGTCAATGTAAGGATGTGCTAGGACCTAGTCATCTAAGTGTTGGTTTTGGGTAATGGCCAAAACTCTAAATGAAAGAGGTGCCACATAAGTAGGATTGTATTCAATGGTCTTGATTGCCGTCCTTTGTTCAGCATTTGTCATGATATGACAGCCTTTCTTTTCCCATTGGGTCCGCAAAGTGAACCACTGCTGTAAGAATAAGGAAGTTGAGCTTGCAAGTTGCGTGAGCTCATGTAATTCTTGTTCGGGAACAGAATGAGGAGGCTTACGGTATGAGGTGATTAGTCACCTGAGAATAGCTTGCTCCTTTGAGATTTCTTCATTTGCTATTTGTTCAGCAGCAATCTTGGGGAATTAACGGTCATAAACTCGTATTCCTCCCAAGTGCATGGTAATGCACGAACATCGAAAGCAAGTGGTTCATCAACAAGACCTAGGTCCAACCACTCATAACTCCTAGCAAATGTGGTGAAAGTGTGGTCTAACACCTTAATGCAAGTCACAAGGTCATCTCCCGAAGTTTCAGCAAGGACTTTAGCCAAGGAAAGGAAAGATCGTACCGCATAGGAAGGCCTAAGACCTGCTAGTGGTGATGGTGCAATTGAGCTGGACAGCAATGACTCCATTGCTGGTGTCACGGGTGTGGCTTTGCACTCCGAAGCACTTTGAAGTGCTGTAGGAAGCTTTGGTGGCATGGAAGTTGTGGTGGGTTTTGAGTGCATAGTCATGGAAGTATTCAACTCTTTTGAGTAAGGTAAGCTTGAGGCTTTTAGCGATTGCTTTGGTGGATAAACTAGCTGGGACTTATTAGTCACAGTTGGCAGTGGTTTGCTAACTACGGCCCGGGCGCTATGTTTGCAAGCCTCTCTCACTGGAGTGAGGTCGCTTGGAGATGAGCCTTTAGACATGCCATTCTTAGGCACCCAAATCTATGGGCTGCCTTCATAGTAGCCTTGCGCTCGCAAGAGATCTTTGGGGATCCATCGCAGGGTGGTTGTGTGCCTACGTTGATAGTGTCCAAATTGCCTATTAGGCCGTGATGACTGATTGTTTTGGCATTTAGAAGCACGTTTGGGTGGTCTACCCAGAGGTGGTCTTTTCTGCTTTGGCACCCATTTAAGCTTAGACTCCTTGGCCTTGTGAGCACTCTTGATGGGTTTGGGTCTAGGGTCTAGAGCTTGGCGTGAGACCTTAGTGTCCTTCTGTGTAGACTTGAGCATAAGTGCGGTCGTAGTGATTTCTATCGGTAGCTTCACAATGTTGAAAGGGTCAGAACAACCCTTTTGCTGAAAGTCATCACTATGCGCACATTGCCTACAGCAAGATGGATGCGATTTAGATTATAATCCACATTACAATTCGTCTGCTTCTTAAAAGTACGACCTAATAGCGACATATTACCGGCCCCTTTTGTGTTATGCAACACGTGAAAGAAAGTTGGTATACGGTCAGACTCGATAGAAATGATCACTTTGCACTTCCCTAAGAGCGTATAAGCATTGCCCCCAAATGGGGTGAGTTTGGCATTGGTGGGCTGTAGTTTAGGTTGACCAATGCGTGCCCAATGGTCATGCATCAAGATATTGTAATCGGCACCTTCGTCAATCAAACCATCAAAATAATAGGTCTTTTCCACAGTGACGGTGATTCGTAAGTAGGTGGGTGCCACTGCTTCTTCATCTTGATCTGTTATTTTCGTAATAGTAGCCACGCAGACATTGACAGGGGCTTCCAACATAGGTGGCTCATGCAACGGGTGGGAAGGAGGATAGTATTTTTTTATGCGGCTACCATTGAAAAAGCCGATTCCTTTGCCTTCGAGCGTCTCTAATTCAACGTTGCCCGTTTGACTAATTGCACATACTCGGAAAGGTCCCAGTCCACGGAATTTCATTTTCTGTTTGTGACCCTTCACAAAGTATAGCAGAACGAGATCCTCTTGATCAAAGTCGCATTGTTTGACATGCTTGTCAAACCACATTTTCCTCCGTGCTTTCTCACAAATCAATGCATGGGTGGCCAAGAGCCGGGTTTCCGTGAGACGTTCTAGCTCTACCAAGCAATTTGTCCAAGCGTCTTTTCCCTCCAAGTGCTCCTGCATTGCTATCCTTAAGTTAGGGACAAAAAACTCTACCCGGAGACCTACGGACCACTTATTGATCAAGCATTTCAAGCTGAGCGGCCATGGCTACCTCTCACATAGCTGGCGCGCCATGCCTACCTTACGAGTGTAGTGAGCTTACCTTGATGCCTGATCAAGTACCCTCCTCTCTCTTGCACACTGGTAGCTCCACGATCCTTGTGGCAAGCTCAAGCAACCTCAATCCCTCTCCTACGAGCTCCATCCTCCATATCCATGAGCAAGACAAGGGAAGAGAAGAGAAGAGAAGAAGATGGAGAGAGAAGATGGAGAGCTTCTTCTCCATGATCCCTCACTCTCACACTCTCACTCCCTCACCCTCTCACACTCCCTCACTCCCTTTCTCAAGCACAAGCAAGAAGGCAAGAAACAAGAGAAGAAGAAGAAGAAGCTTTAGCCACACACAAGAATGAGCTTCTCATTCACTTTTGAACTTTATATACATGCCCTCCCTTCTTTGGGTGGTCATCCCCTTTTTTACATGGCCGGCCATTGGCCTAAGCCCATTTCTCATTTCCCACCATTCTAATTTATCCTATTCCCAACTAATGAATACAATTTGCACGGGAGCGAGCCTGGCACTCTTTTACAAGGATTTGGGAGCGCTTCCACATTTAATGGTGCGCTTTTTACTCTTTTGCTTTCTCGGGGCGACACTGAGACTTTCTGGGGGTTGTGCCCGAACATTTAAATTTTTCAAGGTCTGGTTACCGGTCAAGGTGCATTTTCCTTCTTTTATCCTGCACCTTTTTTGCTATTTCCTTTTTTCCATTTTCCCGCTCCTCTATGCTGCGGTAAACACGGTAAACACCTACCATGTCCCACCTTGACATGAGGTGAATATTCATGTTGCAGCTTACATCTTTGATTCTCAGTCTTCCATGGCAATATTACTTCAAGCTTAGCTACCTTGGCTATGGCTATTTTACAAACATGGTGTATTTCTTGTATTTCTTGAAAGTATAGTATATTTCATGAATTTCAATTAAATTGACTTGCTGTGAGAATTGGTTTGTTACAGTCTTTCAATAATTGAAGTTGTTGATATTAAAACTTGTTTATGTTGAAAATGGCACTATCCCCAAAAACAGATGAAGTAGATGCCATTATGATTACAAAGCAAAGAATGAATCGACTATTGTAATAATAGTAAATTAGCCCCAAAATTAGCCCAAAATTTCATACAAGAGGCAAGTTGCAATACAATGCATGACTGTCCACAAAATAAATGCACTAAAGTGCTCAAACCAAGTGTTTGCTATCAACAAATTGACTCAAAATTGAATTTTAGCATTGTTGTCCATAAAACTATAGTAAAAAAAGGATGCAATTGTATGCAAAAGACCAAATAATACAAAGCTCCCACTGCCAGGGAAGTGCAGGTAGAAACCAAGCTAAAAAATGCAACTAGCATTGAATAAGAATGAGCATAAAACTCTAGGTATCAAGTACTATTAGAGACCCAAAGATGTCAAATACATAGATGCATTTCCAAGAAAAATAGTAGCATGTACATAAGCCACCTGTGCACAAGAGATCTCCAAAAGCAACAAGGATCCACCAATTTGCAAAACTCACTATATATGAACAATGAATCTCAAGTACATCGCCAAGCATGCATCCAAAATTGAAAAATTGGACTAATAGGAGGAAGTACCAAGTGTACAAATCAAATATAGACTAGCCCACAGTGATAAACTACGTAGGGATAGTGTATGCATGAACCAAGTGAGCATATGTCACATAAATAAGAGATTCACACTATCTTTAATAAGCTAGGCTCTACAATGAAATGTCAAAGTACTCCCACTAGAACAATGTCCAAAATAACAAAGAACAATGTAAGATCAAGACATAAGTGTCATAGCATTTGATTAAAACAAATCAAATGGCTAGAAGAGCTCAAGATTGCCAAGTTATTTCTTTTTGAAGAGCCAAGAATAAATTCCATGATCGATATAAATGATTATGTATGAACATGTCATCAAAATCCTACCCCTAATAGAATAGCCCATTTGGGTGGATATAAACACAATGATTTTATAGTTTAGGGTTTTTCTAAGAAACTTGACCATGATTGTATCCTTAAAGTTCATGAAAAACCCTAAGTGTTTAAAGAGATTAAGGTTGTGAACTTTCATGACCAAATCCATAGGTTACATATATTAATAGTGAAATATTCTCATTTGAGGATGTAAATACTGTACAATTTCTTGCAATAAAAATTTTCTTCCTTTCTATTAAATAAAGTTATTATGCATTGAAAATCTTATTTTTTGATGTCACTTAGGTATCCGCACCCTCGATTGGTCCAATTGATCTTCAAGAGAGGATGTTTTTACTTAAGCAAGTAAAACCTTTGAAATTCAATGGTAAGGTAGCCACGATCGAAATAAATGTGTTGAAACATGGCTACAACCAATGGAATATTATTTTTCCATCCCTAGAACAAGTGCCCAAATTTGCAAGATGGATGAATTCTTCAACCTGAAACAATAAGGTTTAACCATGGAAGGTTATTACTCTCACTTTGTGACAATTCTAGAGTATGCCTCAAAGATGGCCATGGCCCAAAAAGTCACCTATTTTTGTCAAGGACTCAATCCACCTCTTCATGATTATTTTTGTTGGACTCAATCCAACAAGCTAGTGTAACACCGAGAACATCTCAACCTGGCAAACAATTCCCACAACTGTCCCCTCAACAACAACAATAGTCATAGAAACCAAGAAAACCAACCATGATGTTTGTATTACAACCAACTTTGGTAACTTTTGAGTTCAATGTCCTCTTAGGGAAAATGATGCCAACTCCAATGCTCCCCTCAATCCTCCAAGGTGAGGAAACTTTAACAAACATGGTTGAGGATGCGGGGAAGGGCAAGGTGCTAGAGGCCCTTTGTGTGCCATATTTAGACCCCTTCCGTCAAGAAAGAAGTAAAAAGTGGAACTATCCATGCATCAATAGATAATCAAGGAGTTGGATGAAATTATTCTATAATCCAAGTACTTGCAAATCATCAAGGTATCTCCTTTCACATTCTTGTTAATTGTTGAACTACTCATGCTTTCAATTCTCATATATGTACTAAGAAACTATAATTGAGACCTGAAAATGCCAAGAAACTCATAAAGTCAAAATAGCTAATGGCAAGGAAAAATATTCTACACAACAATATTGAGTTTCAATTACGAAATGAAGCTATTAGGGCCAACTTTAGGGTGATGTCACTAGGATTTCAAGACTAATGCCATATCCATTGCAGGCAAGGGAGGATCACTTTTGACAACCTCTAAGGAACTTCAATATAGACCTTAGGAAGATTGAGGAAACCTAGAATCTAATTAGCTAAAGCTAGCTAATTTCTCAAAGGGTTGAGCTTCCTATTTACACGATCAAACTAAACAAGATTGACCTATCAAAAGACCCTAAGGAATATTTGTGGCTTAGTGAGTATGCTTATGCATTTCCTAGAGAATTGATAGAATTTACCTTTAGTTGAGATGTAGACCATGAGATCAAACTAACCCCTAGATCTAAATCAATAGCAAAGAGATCTTATAAAATGTCAATTCTTGATGTTTGAATTAAAGGAATAGTTAAAACAATTATTGGACCAAGGCTTTGTCTACCTTAGAAATTTACATTGTTGTGCTCATGCTCTCTTTTAGAAAAAGAAGGATGGAACCAGAAGCCTTTGCAATGATTTTATAAAGGATTGAAACAAGTAACTGCCATAAAGAATAAATACCCTATCCCCCCAAATTGATGAGCTACTTAGTAGACTATAGTGAGCCAAAATATTGTCCAAAATTGACTGGTGGTAATTAAGAATTCATAATAATATCATTTGGATTAATAAAAGGTCAAGCTACTTTTAACATGTTAATCCAATATATTTTCAAGCCATATTTCAACAAGTTTGTTCTTGCTTTCTTTGATGACATTCTACACTTATTCAAATAATGTGAACACTCAACTTTCGATCATCCTTGAAACCTTGAGGCTAAACAAGATTTACACCAAGAAAAGGGTATGCAACTTCTTCAAACTCTATAGTTGTCCTCTCTAGGTGTTTGATTTGACTCTAAAACAAGCTTCTTGCCCTCTAGAGAAGAGACAAGGTCCCCTTTACTAAAAGTACTAACAATCTCCACGTCTCATAATCTTAGGTGTATACAGTGTGCTTCATAGTCCACAATGCATGTGGTTGCACACTTGAAAGGTCTTCCAAGAAAGACTTCCTTTCCCATATCTTCTCAATTCGGAAGCATATAAAACACTATGGGCATGCTTTTAGTCTCAACAGTCAAGAGAATTTTACATCATCCTAAGAGGGAATAAGTTAATCCTCCATACAGCTTGATAGCTGCATTGGTTGGGATGAGTTTAGGTTGTCCGATCTCAATCCATACCTCATAGGTCAAGATGTTGTAATCTAAACCTTCATTTATGAAAGTGTCAATGATGAGCTCTTGCTTGCCAGTTAGTTTGACCCTAAGATATGCATAAGGGATTAGCTCTTCATCTTTTGGGTGAGTGTTTGTGTCTTGGACCTTTCATATATTAAGTATGGTAGACCTAGTTAGGGTACTACATGAAACATTGCATGTTGGACAGTCATGATACATGTGAGTGATGATGCACTCAATGCATCTAAGGTCAGCCTTTGGAAATTTATCTAGTACCATCCAGTTTGGTAGCTTTGGCCTTGGCTCTTGTGTTGCTAGCTCTAGCAACATGTGAATGGATAGATGGATGGGAATATTCACTCAGTTGTGTTGACTCATCAGGTTTTAGGACTTCCAGACCTAAGGTTGATTCCACCATGAGGTACGTCAATAGAGTGTAAGCACGAGAACAAGAGAGAACCACTCATTAGGAAGCCTATTGGAACCAAAGGAAAGACCACAACTACTAGAAACACTACCACAACTTCTCAAGCTATTGGGAATAGAATTGCATCTAGAAGGGGAAAGCGATTCAGGGCAAGTAATCGGAAGCATTGATGAAGAGCTAGCACAAGGCCATGATGGGTGCCCAAAGTATTGCTCTATGCTTAGGGATTTTATGTGGGAAATTGTTGGATTTGGTTACCGAAACCACCTCCAGTGATCACAAACCAAGTCCCATCCAAATCTAAAAGAAAGCAAAAGAGACCCACACACAGATCTAGGTCATGGACCAAGATACTTGAGGAGACAATGCCAGATAAGTTAGTGACTGACGAGCTAGTTCCTGTGACACTTGAGTCCACAATTCCAAAAGTGCAACCACTTGAAGTTGCTGCTACTCCACAAGAGGAACTGATAGTGTCCAAAAATTCCTCGAGCAAGGGGGAAAAGCTAGAGCCATAGCAACCACTTCCATGTGAGACTGCTCAAGCTAAAATGGAAAGTCCAAGGATAGATGAGATAAAGCCCTCAAGTGTTGATAAGCAACAACCCCACATTGTTGCTAGTTGTTTAAAACCACCAAAATCTCCTCGAAACCAAGAACCTTTGTCACCCAAACCAAAACAAAAATCTGGCAACAACAACCTAATGTAGCTGCTCCATCTAAGGAAAAGGATCCACAACGGACAACTCCAAAAACATCAAAAGGGTGAGGACCTCCCTCCACGATTATTGTCACAAACAAATTTGGAAATACCAAGACCATGAATATTTCCACTCAGTCCAAGGATTGAAGTGCATAGTCATCTATGACTATCAGGATTGACTACTCCACTGAATCCAAAGTTACTACTTGCAATTCTGAGATGGAACCCATACAATCACAGCCCTTGGCTGTGACTAAGACTATCACTTCAGTTGAAGAACAAGTCTCTAGTACTTTAGCCTAACACAAGGATATAAAATCTAGTGCAAAGAGCACAATGAGCCCATTGATTCACAAGTCATGTTCTTCTCGACCACAGGCTCCAATACACTTGAAACCAACTAAATGATCGATCATGGAGATGCTAGAAAAGAGGGGACAACACAGAGATCAATCAAAAGCTACGAGTTCTCAAGAACTAGATGAAACACTCTTGACTTCACTTGCTCATGTATATATTCATGACAACCTTGGAATTCAGACTGTTGAGCATAAAAAACTCTTAGAAAAGTCTTTGACATGGTTAGAGCAATCACAAATTTATTGGATTCACCCAGCTGTCGTGGAGAAGTTATAAAGCAAATGACCAAGTTAGAGCCACAAAAGCATCACTTGATTCATGTGTTTTACATTGGGAAGGACACAACAAGTTAGGAAGATGTTGCAACATTGGCCAAGAAAGAAAAAGGAGAATGTAGGTTCAAAAAAAAATGGTATTCTAGTCAAGGGCTAGCTGTACGATATGGTAGCCGCCTAATGACAATTGCTAAGCAAAGAAATGCACTTTGGACTTCAATGCATGATCCTACATATGTTGCTCCTACATCTCTCCGAGTGATTGCACTTGTCCGTGGTGTCAACATTTCTAAATTGGCTAAACTTGATCCCTTGTGTGACAAACTTCTTTAAGAGGAAGAGCTATACATTGCAAGTCAATTAGGACAACAAGACATGATAATTGATGTCACTAGATATATCTTTTGTCTCACCCATGACCCACAACTTCTTGATGAGCATGCTTCATTAGAATACAATCCTAATTTCTATGAATGATTTATTCCAAGGCTGCATGACATAAAACTAAATCTTACCTCTACTTCTAGTACTATAATGATTGAATCTTCATCTAAAGATGTAAATCACAGTGATGTACAAAAACCTTCTCCTAGCCCCCCAAACACAATGGCTAGAAGAGGTATGCTCGCAACTCTAGATCCTAAGCCCAATACCATTGATGTGCCTACTAACTCACCCCACCAGTTAGTCCCAATTGAGCCGGTTGAACCTCAGGATTCTCTAAAGGAGGTTGCTAAGACACATCTCCAGATTAGCCCTACTAAACCTGACCCTCCTTCTGGCATCAAGCCTCTGCTAGTATGTCAACCATTGAGTACCATGGCTACTCATTTGGCAAACAAATTCAATTCCCCTAAAACAAAATGCCTACTCCAATTTGAGGCCATATACATTACTTATGCCAAGTTGTTTGCAATGATTGATCTAGGCCTTACTGAATGATGAGGCAGTTCAAGTTGCTTCTCAATGGCATTCCACTTGGGAGGACAATGAACATATTTTTGATAAAATCCTTGTGATTTAGGAGGAATATGTTAGGACTCTCCCTCAACAACACTTTCTATCATGCCGATTTATTCCTTCTTATGCTTCTGTGACCAAAATCCAACACCAATCAGTACTTAATGAGCTTGAGTAGAATTGTCATTCCTCAAGTCCATTTCTTGCAGAAGTGGTTTTCTCATCGACTTGAGATTGCTTGCAATGGCAGTTGTCTTATGACCATAGCATAGCTAGCAACACCGTACAGTTAGTGTACTTCAAGCTGACCCAACTTACTGTGAGACCACTTCACTACACTCTATCATCCTAGCTCAAAATCTCACATTGCCACGAAAGTTGATGGATCACCCATTTCTTAATAAGATTCTAATCGAAGAGGAACTACACATTGCCAGTTTCTTTGTAGGACCCTCTTTGATTGGTGATCTAATTACCTACATTTGTGGACTGGTTACCAAACCACCTGACTTGGATGCTTTTGTCGAATTGGAGTACAATCCAAATTTCTATGACTAGTGGATCCCAAAAACTACAGAATACTAACTCTTTTTCCTTTTTAGTCTTAGTTTCTTTGTACATATTTTTCTTTAGCTCAATTTTTTACACTGACAAGAGCAAAATCCCTCCAACTTTAGAAACAACGCTACATCTTATATGAGGGCAACAAATACAAACAAGAGGTACAAGCTCAAACCCTTTCACCCCTCATGTGATGGTGAAATTCAAAGAAGAAAAAAAATTGTTCATACTTCTTTCTATCTTTTTCCCTTAAATCCACTGCATGGTACTCTCAAATGCAAGAAAACAATAGGTAACAAAGGAATGCAATGAGCCTCGAGGCTTGAATACAATATCATTGGCAATAGAAACTTCCTATGAATATCCTATGCTGCAACAACATTACTGACTTGAAGCTAACACTAGCATCAGAACCTTCCTAAAGATCTCAAGCTCAAGAGGCATCACGTCACGACATCAAAGGCCAATCAAGACAACGAGTTTATCTTGGAGCCTCACTAAAGAAACACATAACTTAAAGAACTCAACAATGAGGTTCCCATTTCTTCAATGACAACATACCTTGACTACAACATCCAATGGTCATCTACTTCCTTAGGAGCCGTTGCAAATTACTTCACCAAAAATGACCATACCAGTCTTCATTGCCAAGTTCACGTTCTTCTTCAACAACAACTTCATCAACAATGTGGCAATGTGTTGAATTTCAGTGTCCAAGCTCAATATTCAAATCTTCATTGTACGCACCTTAGTGCATCAATCATCTTATGCACCAAATTTTATTCTTTGCAGTTAGCCTTTTGATCTCATACTTTCATTTCTCCTTGTAAGGAAGTATGCCTTATTGTGTACCACTATTGCTACTTGACTTGCCATAAAATTTTTTTTAAAAAAAGAACAAAGAGAGAAAAGAAAAAAAAAGAGAAAAAAATGAGAGGCAAAAAAAAAGAAATATGCACTCACAGTCACTGCACCGGACCTAGGGGTCCTCAAGTTGGATGCGTCCAGTGGCTTTAGTCAGCTAGCTTCGTCTCTAACCCCCTAGCAGGCTTTTCCCATTTTCTCACACATTTTCTTAGGGCACATCAAGATCAAGACATACCTAGGGAGTCTCAGCTTGCCTTGGTTAGACCTATCTCCCTGAGTCACTTGCACATTTTATCCCTTCATTTGATTTATCTAGTGTCATCAATCCTCTCTTCCCAGCAAGGTGGAAAAGGTTCTTCAACATACATCCAACTATTGCATCAACTACCATGTGTGGCTGATCCTGTAGAGACCCATGTTCTTTAAGATTTTACTAGATTAGACACTTGTTAACTCATTTTCCCTCAACCACGACAATTTATCCCATCATCATCTATTCAAATTCCTTTGCTTCATCAAGCATCATCATCAACAGAAGCACCCATGGAGAAGTCTTCTAACTATATATTAGACTATGTAAGCACGTGCACTCACTTAGTATTTGCACCATAACCTATTCACGGTTTTGGGTCCTCAAGTGTGGGGCAACACTTCAAGCTTCGACCCATCTCCCAAACCAACATCATTATCTATCTTGTGCACAAACAACAAACTAGCACTTTCCCCTAGGGAGTGATTGCACGAGAGGTTTTACTTTGTAGGTTCAAAGTTTGTGGAGGATCACACATCATCACTACTACATCAACATCAAATCTCCCATCTTCTGTGATATCCCAATAATTTCCCATGACCATTCAAGCTGTCTCTATGATGCGACCTAAAATGGGCCAGCACTGGCTATGGCACTAGCCGAACCTCGTGCACACAACAGACAACCCCACCACACGGCCTCGTGGGCCAGGAGCATCTATAATACACCAATGTACACTAGATGGAATTAATTATGCATTTTTAGCTTATATGTAGTCCAATTTTTACCTTCCCTTCTCCTCAGAGGGAGATCCCATAACATATAGGCATAGTGTCTCATAACACAAACATCAGGAAGCTCTCCTCAGTTGATTTTCGTGGCTCCACTCCGACTCTCCTACACCTCGGGGATTGGCTCCAAGATGCGTCGCTCCAACATATAAGACATAACGCAAAAACTTTACTCTTTTCTTATTTTGTACAATCTAGGAATATATAAATCCTCAACCAAC
The DNA here is from genome assembly GCF_053477565.2 of Lygodium microphyllum. NCBI lineage: Eukaryota > Viridiplantae > Streptophyta > Polypodiopsida > Schizaeales > Lygodiaceae > Lygodium > Lygodium microphyllum. The sequence goes on from NC_141163.1 coordinate 120,863,784, forward strand.
AGTCCCAAGGAAAGTGTACAACTAACCTATAGCAAAGGCTCCTTTCCACTCAATGTATAATGGATGGTATTTTTGGCATATATACTACATCTTAAGGATAGCATACAATAGGAGGACTAGCCCCATGCTACTCATGCGAGTCAACTAAAAGCTTGATCCGGGCCCTTTATAGATCCACTAGCCCAAGCCTTTCTACTAATATCTTAGTAATAATGGCCATCTCTTCTTGGTTACTATGAGCTAATGAATGACATCATTAGGTTGATATAACTCATCTTCTTGGTCGTCATTCAAACGGATCGCTATGCCTAACCCCCTCTATCCATGCCTCCCCACTTCAACCTTCTCTACTCCCCTCTACCTACTCCCCCCAACTTTCTAGTAACTCCTCCTATAGGGAGAATCATGGACTTATGATCATTCAACCCTTCCCTATTTGGATCATTACATATGTCAATGATACGATCCAAATTAGACAGCGCTTCAAGCCTAGGTACATCGCATGGATGCAGCTTAAGATGGTGCATATTGTCAAATGTAGCATTATGGCCTTTAGTCACATCCTCTTGGGAATCCATCAAAGCATGTCCACATGCAATACCTAGCCCTTCATCTGACACACCAATAGTATTTTTAGGGATTTTGGGCTTCCAAACCCATCTTACATTTCTCATTATATGCTTATACATTCTCGATTTGCCACATTAGTCTAATGGAATCAATGTGGACTTATTGCTATAGCTAGATGGCCACACATCCTTAGCGCTTCTACTTAGCATAGGTGGACCTTGGGCATGGTACACCTTCTTCATATGAGATGTCTTTACTTGCCTTTGTCCACTCTACAACTACTTATTCATAGGAACCATGCTTTTACTAAAAGGAATAGTATCTGCTCAAAAGCATGATTCATCCATAAATTGAAAAGGCTTCCCAAGAGCCTTACTAGCAGCACAACTAGGACCACTCACAGCACACTTATCCATACTCATAAGCCCGATGGTCCTATTAATGCTGCCATCGCAACTACCTCTCATGGAACTATTGCAAGCCCTGATGGGACTTGCTAGGCATGGAATGTTTTTATCCCCAAGAGGCATATTATCACTACTCTCATCGAATTGGCATCTCCTGCTTGTAGATTCTGGCTACCAAGATCCCTTGCCAAGGTTGTCTTGGTATTAGCAAAATGATTTTATCTTTGCAAAATTGGCTGGATATTTGGATGCACTTGCAACAAGCGGGGGAAACTCCAAAAGTTTTCCCAACATCTTCGAATATACTGCTCATAGTCAATTGCATGCCCCTTAGCATCATTTAATGACTTAGGATCTCGCATCCTCACTTGGATTTGCATATTAATCTCTAAGACTCTCATAAAGAGCTCACATAGCACATCACCTAGCAATGCAGTAGCTCTTCTTGGCCAAAGCCTCAAATTATCATCAAAGGCTCTAGCATATTCTTTAACAGAAGGATAGGACTCGTGCCTAATCTGCATTAGCTGTCCTAAAACTTGGGTCATAGGCACCTTCTTCTCATATTCATCTAAAAATCGATCACTCAACCCCTCAAAGTATTTAATAGACCCCTTTGGGAGGCTCCAGTACCATTTTCTAGCTACTCCCTTCAGGGTGCTAGAAAATACAAGCATCCGATGAATATCATTGAACCCACTTGCAAGGCAAGTTAGGCCATATTCTTTTAAGTGCAACATTGGGTCCTCATTTACCAACCCATGAAATACTGGGAGATCCCTATAAGGAGGAGGGCATTTATTCCTCTCCTTTGGGATTAGCATATTCATGACCTAACTCTAGTGTCTTGGGATCTCCAACCTCTTCCATTTCCACCTTTACTGGTGTAGGGAGGCTAATATTATCCTTGCCATCCCTTTCTGCCAACTCACAGAGTGGTCTAGGGAGTCCTATAGCTCTTAGCATGTCATTCCGATCCTTTCTTAGAGGATCTTCCATATCTTGCCCCTTTCTTGGCAGTTCCATGATGGCTTTATCTAGGAGCTTCTGCCCCACATCAAAAGCAAACTTATCCTTAGCACTTAGGACCTAGGGACCGTGCCTTTTAAGCAACAATTTTCTCTTTACAGCTAGGGCTTTTAACATCCTTGCAATACCTAAAATTTTGGCATGATGCCCCACCACATGGGATGTTTCAGCCATAACTGCACTCCACTATATGTCAAGTTTTTCCCATGGCACTATGGATTTAGCATAATCACTTGTTGATGCCATGATCACCATAGCTTCCAACATACTTGTTCCATGCCCTCTAGGTTGATGGATGGTTATACATGATTTCCCTTGGGTAGAGACCACACCAAGGTGAACCTCAGCCCATGCCATTGGATTAGAGGATGGGGTAACTACTAATTGGTTACTCTTCTCATCACCTAAATTATCTTGTGTAGAGGACTCATGCTCTACATAACTAACTAAATTCATCAGTAAGTTTTGTATAGGGAAAGCCAAGATTTTCCATGCTTGAACAAATCCCATTTTTAGCACATTACTAATGGAAATTATAAACTTAGGTCCCTTTACAACCTAGATTCAAAAACCGCCACTTATAGGTAGCTCCCAACAAACACACCATTGATAGGACCTAAAATGAGCTGGCACTAGCTATGGCACTAGCCAGACCTCATGCACATAACAGACAACCCCACCACATGGCCTCTTGGGCCAGGATCGTTTGTAATACACCAATGTACACTAGATAGACTTAATTATGCATTTGTTGTTGATATGTTGTCAAAAGTTTACCTTCCCTTCTCCTCAAAGGGAGATCCCATAGCATGTAGGCATAGTGCCTCGTAACACAAACATCAAGAAGCTCCCCTCAGTTGATTGCCACGGCTCCACTGCGACTCTCCTACACCTCAGGGATTGGCCCCAAGATGCTCACTCCAACATATAAGACATAACGCACAAACTCCACTCTTTTCTTGTTTTGTATGATCTAGGAATATGTAAATCCTCAACCAACAGTCCCAAGGAAAGTGTTCAACTGACCTACAACAAAGGCTCCTTTCCACTCAACATATAAGTCATATCCTAGGAAGAAAATTGCTATGCAATCCAGCACAAATAATATTTATCAAATCGGCATTTTGTGATGTGGAAAAAATAGCCCTTTCATGATTTTCACTAAACATATGCTTCAATGTATGGAGACTAGCACCGATTTCTCGTGCTATTAGCCCCTTAAACTAAATTATCACAATTCTAAATGAAATGCACAATCAAATGCTTCAAAAATTCAAACCCTCTCAACCCTCTTAATCTCTTAACCTCACCCTTTCCCTCTAATATTTAGGTTATGCTCCTTTGCATAGGTGTAGGGTATTATTTTATATGTATTTTTCACATGAAACAGAAAAAACATGAACTATCACATATAAACAAAGAAAAATGAGGCCAAACTTCATGCCTTAGTTTTGTTTTATAGCCACAACCACAAATCATAATTCTCTAGATTTTTATAACATGAAAATCTTATTTTTTTCCATTTTAGCTATTTTTCTCTATTTATTTATGCATAAAAATAGATTATTTTCTGATTTATGATTAGTGAGTGATTATGACAACTGAAAGATTTTTTGTCTCAGAATTTTATCCCATGCGCATCTCTTTTTCCCACTCGAAACCACAAAATCCTTCATTTTTACACTAAAAAAGTGATTTTCGGGCTATAGTTTAATTATTGCAACTATTTATCATTATGGGTCTGGACTTTTTTTTAGCACAGCCCTCAAACATAATATAAACAAGCTCCAAACAAATTTTTGTTCGATATGAATTCCATTTCAATCATTAAACATAAAAAATAAGTAAATTTCATTTGTAAAAATGAGGCATACCACTTATTTGCGTATTGCGGGTTTTTTGATTATTTTCCCGGGTTGCCAACAAACCGACCATCATCAAATCTTCAATGTTGAACATCTCCCCTCAGCCTCCTCTTGATCTTGGAGCAATACAGGGCAAGCATCCTTCAACTGGTCTTCATTCTTCTTCACGGGCATGAACTGCCCCTTAAGGGGAGAGAGAGGGAGGAGAGAGAAAGACTAAAAATGATATTTTTAAATCCTCCATTAAAACGGGCAAGCTTGCAACCATCTTGTTCCTCTCTCTCCCCTGATCGAGAATCTCCCTCTCTCTCTCCAAACGGGTTTAAATCAAAGAGGCATCGAGCAAAAATGCGAAGACCCATTGACGCTTCCCTCTATTTGACAATTTTTGCATTAGTTTCAAGGCTTTTATTAAGCCTAAGGTTTAAAAAATTAAAATAGTCGGTGCATCGTTTTGTGTTCACACTGTCCCGCAAGAGGATATTTCGATTTTGAGGGGGCCAAACGAACTCCGATTCGCAATCCAACTGGACAGATGACTTTGTGGCTTCGAACTCCATCAAGTTGGCCTCTTCCACGCACTTTATGGCTTCTCGATCCAGTAGCTACTTTATAATGCCAAACCTTGCGTGGATTAAATGGGGGGTCAAATGACCTTTGATTGATGAACCGAGACTTATGTTAGGTTCCTGATGTCAAAATGCATCTAGGAAAACTCTAGCTCAGCCATTCGCCATCATTTGATTTTTCATGAAAATTGGCTAGTTGACTCATCCTGACCATGTTTTCGCTCTAAAATGAGCTCAAACCGCTTCTAGATCGGCTTAAAGTTGGCTCCTAAAATGCAGCTCTCACTCCATTAGAAGGACAAGCAGTCAAGTGCCTCTTCTCAGCAACACCCAGTTCTACAAGTTTTATCACCAGCAACAACATCAGTCACCATCTACCACAACATGAGCAACATCCTTTGCCCCAACCATAATGGAAAGAATCTTATATTCCTCGACAGCGATAGTTCTTCATCATCTATATTCATTACTCCTCCATTAGGCTTACTTCATCGACTGTTCCAAGTATTCTGCATCTTTGGTGCAAGCTACTACATGCTACCTACAACATGAGTGCCATGGGTCTGACACTAGTCTAGGGGGGAAATAATGTTAACAATATTTTGAGAAGGAAAATTGAAAGTGCAAGTGCCAGATCCTATTTTTTTGTGGATATTTATTTTGTGGAGCTTCACTGTATTATTCTGGGCACTTGTGTATCATGGACATCATCATATTATCATGGATGTATTCCTTTGTGACGGGCTCATTCTCTTATGCAAATTGTATTTATCACCTGTAGTTGTATTTGTCGCATCCGCAAGTATTGTGTAGGTTGCGCACATGTATTTGTGGTTAGATTAGCATAGATTTGGTCTATTTAGGCTAAGGTTCGAGCATCCTTCAAGGATTGACTGGCCTAGAGCCCACTAAGTGGGTAGGATGCCCAAGAGAGGGTGCAAACCCTAATTTACAGTTGTGGAAACCCTAAACACAAAAGGGATGCAAACCTTAAATGCAAAAGGGGCGCCAACCCCACCCCTCAACACAAAACGCAAATCCTAACCCTTATTCTTGGTCTATATAAGGGTGGGAGGTCTTAGTTGTGTTGACCCTTTTGGCACATCCATGTGACTACTCAAGCTTTCTATTATATATTTCCATTCTATCATCTTGCTTCCATTGCGTTGAGAGTGACTGAGAGGGAGAGAGTGAGAGGTATGTTGAGGGAGGGACTGAGGAAAGGTAAAGCTCTTCGTCGTCTTCTTGCTTTTCTCTTCTTCTCTACTAGCTCTTCGACTCATTAGTGTGCTCGATGGTGGATGCGAAGGAGGACGGCATTGGATCATGTTGATTGTGATCGTGGAACTATCTTTAAGCCTCGAGTCATCAAACGTAAGAAGGTAAGTTAGGTGAGTTTGCTACAACTTGAGCTAGTCTTGTTTTCTTGCATTCTTGGGTTGGAGAGGAGGATGCTTGGTTAGAGTGGAGTGTTGAGAGACAAGGTGAGAGATTGTCGCCGAAGTAAGTTGCAACTTCTAAAACAATAGAAGTCCGTCCGAATTCCCGACTATTGGTGCATTTGGCTCAATAGAACCCTTCATATACTAGACTTGCGATCACCCTAGACACATATCATCTTGATGCCTTGAAAAGTAGCAAGCCAATCGAGAGAAGGCTGATGTGAGATGCCCTAAGTGTAAGATCACACACTTGTATGCTAAGTGCCCTAGGTGAAAACCATCCACTAGCTTACTATATCGTGCCATCTATAGCATTGGGACTGTTTGGAGTTGAAACACTTGATGTCAAAGCCACACCAATTCCGTTAGATGTCATGATGCAAGCATAGGCAAAGTAGGCCAGTATTTCATTACCAGGACCTAGAAAACTTGATGCAGCCTCAATAGGGAAGAGAAGGCGTAGAAGAAGGAAAAAACATGATGAGACAAGGATTATGCTTAAGATAGATAGTGCCACCACGTTACCAAAGGGGAAGCAAGTCATGGGGATGCAGAAGCACAGACATCTACTCCTAAGACAAGAGAAAAAGGAAGTGCCAATGTTGAAGAATATCCTAATCCAAGGAACCACTTAGAAGTGGTTGATAAGTTCAAGGAGTGGGTGAGAGAAGCCCAAGTGCACTTAGAATATGTGGAACCCATAATGGAATATGAGATCGATGAGCTCTCTAACATGAGCACACTAGTCTTGCCTACTCAATCTAGACTAATAAGAGATGCATTCGCACCCCACATAACACTACATAAACAGAGCCTAGACACCACTGGTGGTGGGCAGACTTCCCAAGATCATTGGCAAAAGAGTGTAGAGCCTAACAAAAAGTATGTAGTTGGCATTTGCTCATGACATTGATATTAGGCCTTGTGACCCTACCTTTGGGAGAATTGCTTAGGCAAAACCCAATGCTATGGGATTCAAGAAGTGGGTAGAATGACATGACGAGCTTAGCATGACCCACATGTCTGACCATGATGCAGTAATGCACATACCAAGCTTAACCTTGAACTCAATGCCTAAGTCTTTGCATGTAAATGCTTTTTGGGAAGGCACAGAGATACACAAAGTCTCGCCTAATAATGCATTAGGAGATGTCACAAGAATGGGAATTGTAGACCCAGGAGCTGGAGTAAGTATACTAAGCCATACAATCCTGCAGACTTGGGGTAACCCACATATGGAGATTGCAAGGTTTAATGTCACATTGACTAATAGAATGAAGGTGAGACTTGACCATTACGTGCAAACAACCTTTAGAGGAATATGTAATGTCCCACCCCTATTTCGATCAAATCCTAACCGAGGAAGAACTACATATATTGCTAGCAAAATGAAATCTGATGACTTCCTCATCACTGATGACTTGACCTACATTACACATGTAGGAATTAGACCCCATGACATGGACCGTCATGCCCACTTGGATTATAACCCAAACTTCTATGATTGGCTCATGACAAAGTAAAGCACATCAAGTAAGTGCTTAAATGCCCTTAACCCTTCACTCTCTAATCCTAGGAAGGATTTTTATCATTCCTAGGGCAAAGGGGATAAGGTGGAAAAGAAAATATGACTTGAACTTCAAAACTTCAAATTGAATTTCAATATTAAAAAAAGAATGAATAAAAAAACTTGTACTTCAAGAAAATCTTTTACAAAATTCATGCTTGGAATGTGTGGATTGTTTGAAGTATAAAAAGTTCAATCTATCACCACATCTCCGGTTAGTCTATCATTGTCCTTTAGCGACGACCATAGCATACTCTTGTCTAAATCCACCATTAATAGCCACTCCAAAATATGCACTAATGCCTCTTCAGCCATGCTTCCTTTTGGCCAATCTTGTTGTTGCACAAAGCCCTTCAAGGTTTTCATGAAGCACTCTAAGAAGAATATCCATTGCAAATATCCATTGCGAATTCAATCAAGGATGTCTTGATCTTCTTCTATGGGATCCACTGCACTAAATTTGGCAATCTATAAATCGCTGAGTGTATTTTTGGGGAGTGAGGCATCCCGCAATCACAATTGGTAGTACAAACTATCAAAAATAGAGAACCATTATGAGCATATCTTATGCTAATCATGGGATTTTAGTTCTGATAATTGATTGTCTTTAGAAAAAGTAAACCTAAGGGAACACATCATACTTGTCGGGGCGCGGATAGTAGGGTGCTGATAGACTGGATAATTTATTTTACAATGCACTCTTCTTTAGTGGACAGGATCCAAAAGGAGCATAAGGTAGTTGCAAGTAATCGTCAGGGCAGCTCGTTGATTATGGCCAAAGAACCTCCACTTGCCTACCTCCTTTAAATCCATTCATGCCCCTATAGTGTGTGTTTTTCCTGTGATATGGTCTCATAGTAAGCCAACCACATTCTTGAAAATATGCATGGGATCCAACAAATGGTTGATCTGTGGCTCCAATACCACAACTCATAGAAAACTGAGAATTGTTGTATTTCACTTGGATGTGACTCCTTGTGAACCATTGTCAACTCGTACCAACTTTGGGAATTCATTCATGCTAGAGGTCATCCAAGAAAACCTTCCCTCAAATCATGGCCCTCTAGCAAGAAAGCGGCATGTCCCTGATATACCATCTTCTTCATGGTTCATGACCTTTGGAGTCTAATTGTGTGTAATGTACCCACCCTTGATTACGTGACAAGTAACGTTTTAGTAGTCATCCAAAGTTTACCTTCTAATCGTCGCCATTCATACTCTAACCAAAATGATCGGATTTTGTCCAGCTCTATAACCCTAGGTCTACCCGCAAGGGAAGCATCCTACCGTTACCCAAGGAGGACCGACCTGAAGGTTTCTAATTGACCTAACAGTCACCTATCAACAACTGGCTTCCATCCGGAGGTGTCCTTTGAGAGGCTTCTTGTCTGGAAGGAGTGACTGCCATTACCCTTGGTTCATGGAGTACAATGCTTTTTTCCAGTAGTAGACTAAGGATTTATGAAATCCCTCACAGTACTCTAGCACAACCACTGTACATTTCCCCTAAGATAATTTACAGTTCGGGTTCTGATACAAAACCCTAGGTAAGTCAGTGAATCAGCCCTTCTTAGAGTTTCTTCCTACCATTTGTTTTTGGGGAAACCTCTCAGCTAATTGAGACCACCCTACCATAGGACTGGATTCGACGAGAATCCACCCACCCACTTCCCTCTATGGAAGTTTTTAGTTATCTAATTACCTACCACATTACATGAAATGTATAAAAAAAGCTTCATTAATTAAAAATAATCCTTTTATACATAGTTGTTCATTTGTGTAATTTACTCACGGACATACAATCAGAGTAAAACAAAGTCATTGATTATGTTCCATAATGTGCGTTCTCTCGTCCATACAGGAGAAAAATTACAATTTTACGTGTTGCTTCATCCAACGCATCTGCACGTCACCAAGATCAAATCCACCTATAGCTAGCATTTTTAGGTGTCCCAAGTAGAGCTTTGACCATATAGGGGACCAAGTAGTTCCTAGGTGCGTAAAGGATTTACTAGCCAAAGTCCCCCTGGCACCTTAACCACCTCCTACTTAATATGATCCCTGTTGGGAGACCTCTTACCATAAAAGTCAGTCCATGCTTCCACAGCGGTAAAAAATCCCCTCTTGTTATGGGGATTCAACACCTATCCTTGGGGGAGGTATAGAACTCCTCAATTTATACATGTTCCAATACTTAATTCAATCATGATCTAATCTAGAAAATCACAAAGAAGATTGATGTCTTCAAGCAAATATGACTTCAATCAATCATGCAACTTTCAAGTGATGATTAATCTAGTAGCAATTGATACTTGAATTTCACATAATGAACTCTTCCCCTTGGAATTTAACTAAGAGTATCTAGATTTTGGAGTCTCTAACTTCCTAGTTTAAGGTTTATTCTTGTAACCAAGTTTCTTGACCTTAAATTAGTTTCTTTAACTTAGAGATATTTTCGATCTTAAAATCTTCTATCAAAGCTTCTAGATTAAACTATATCATTGACTAATTTCTTTGGGGTTCGTTCTTAATAAATCCGTCTTGAAAAATTCCTCATGATTTCTCTTGAGTTCTAGAATTTTGTAGTTTTCCTAACAATTTCTAGCCTATAAGATGTTCTAATAATTTACCAAGTGAATACTCTAAGATCGCAATATTTCTTAAGAAACTTATCTTATTCCTATTGAATTCAAGAATTCGGATAGATTTTTTTTTGAAAAACATGTGGTATTGTGATTAGTAAAGGGTTGTTATCCACGCGCGTGACTTCGTTAGTGACTCCCGTACTCGCAACTCCAATTGTTGCTTCCACGTTAGTAGGGTCATTTGTGATTTCTTATTTTGAATTCTTTTTCTTCGAGACCATGAAAAAAATATGATTCATAGAAGAAGTAGAACACTGCAGTAATACCGGTTGGCAAAGATGTAAGACTCCTGATGATGATGATGATGGTTATTTCAGGATTCGATGATGTAGGCCTCATGGATGGTTGTTCTTGCTTCATGGAGAGCAATACTTCTCTCTCTCTCACCTTGGCAAGCAAGGGTAAGAACAAGAGTATCTCTTTCTCTAGCATAGAGCAAGAGTGAGAGAATAGGTATGATCTCTCTCTCTCTCTAGTAGATGGAATAGGGACGAGGGTAGAGGTATGACTTCTAACCGGATTTATAGAATAGGATAAAGTTTTTCAGTGTCTTCTCTTCTCGAATTAGAGTAGAAGAGGATGAGAGACCTTCAAGGTATCCCCTTCCTTGGGTTGAATGGAATGATGTCTCTTCGTCTCGTGGAATAGAGTTCCTCCTTCTCGATCAGCGTCTTATCCTCGTTAAGATTGCTCTTCTTCCCTCTTCATGGTCATCCCCAAGCCCTCAATTTATAGTTTTGCAGGGGGATAAAAGAGATGACACTTTCTTTTTTAGCATTTTTTGATGACATCATCAATGACAAAGAGAGAATACTTTCTTTTAGCATTTCTTTTACAAATATATGGGTGAGCACCGCCTGGCACATTATCAGGTAGCCGTCACTCCAAGGCTTACGACTAAGGTGGCAACTAAGGCATAGACCTTGGCATAAACCTTAGCATACTTGGTAGGGCTACAAAGGCTTCATTGGCACCGTTGGCTGCACGTGAGAAGCTCCCACTAGCTTATAGAAAAATCTTCCCGGGGGGTCACCCATCCTGGCAGTGTTGTCACCCAAGTGCACTTAACTACCAAGTGACTATCCACTAGGCTAATTCTTTTTGTTATTCTATACTACAAACATAGTTTTAATAAGGTAGTCTTGGGAGGGTCTCCCAAGTCTTTCTTCCATGAATTGGCATATAATACCTCGTTAATAATAATTGTTATCTTTAGAATGAGAGTCAATTTCATCATTAGAGCTAGTTTTTTTAAAATATGCAATATAAATCAATTTTCTTTGGAATGTATAAGCACATTAAAATAAACTAAGTTATGGGGACATTACATTGTGGCCCATACAATAGACATGCATGAGAACCTAAGGTAACTAGATCTGTCACAATACCCCTATCTAGTCAACACAAACTTGAACGAGCCATGTTAGGAATCAACAACAAGAACAAAAGCTTGCTTACATGAGTACTCCCCGAATCCCAAAAAGTCATGCATAGTCCAAATGAGAATGGCTCGTATATTAGCAGATCATCAACCATCGTACTTACTCATGTCTTCCACAATGACCCCCTCCTTCCACAAAATCTTGAGCTCATCAACTAATGAACAGAGATAGACATCCATGTTCTTGACTTTGTAGCACACAGAAACGAGCAAGCTAAGGATTAAGTATCCTTTCTTTGTAGAAAACCATGGCGGGATGTTGTAGTTAACAAGGACTACATGCCACACATTGTAAGAAGTTGAGTAGAGACTGAACGGATTCATGCCATCCATAGCAAGACCAAGCTGAAGAGTCCTTGGCTCACATGCAAAGCCTAGAAAGGTGGAGTCAATCTGATCCCATACACGTGAATCTGCTAATATTCATTGGACTCTATCTTTGGATCTATTCTGCACATGCTATGTTGCCAAGCTCGCCATGTCTGGCATATAAAACATGTGACGTATATACAGTCAGTGAAAAGTATCTGAGAATCTTTTGCAAAAAAGTTTGCCCTTACAAGTCCTATCAATACCTGTGAGCACCACACTTTGGACATGGCTCTATAGTCTCATAGTCTCCTCAAAATAGTGCACAATCATTGGCACATACATGGATACTATTGTAGTCCATATCAAGCTTTCGTAAACCAATCATGCATCATCACGAGACTCTTGAATCATGTTTTTGGGTGGTAATATGTGATATTTAGCAACCTGGAAAAAAAAAACAATACACCTTTGAAGAGCACAAGAAGTGTTTCTATAATGGAGTCAAAAAAATCAACAGAGCGTAGAATGTACCTAAACAACTCGGTCGCACTTGCATCGCTCCACCCATACTTTGCATGCACACTTAGGAGCACAAGCAGTGTCTTCAAGTAATATACTTATTGACACCAAGCATACAATGGTATCGATGCTTCCTCTCTTAGTGGATCAGATTACTCGATATCCATGGATAGAAATGCATTAATCATTGCCTCCATCTTAGGCACCAAGATTGGAGGAAGGTCCAAAAGGCCCACTATTTTCTCTAGTATCAAGGGTATAGTATGCAATGTGCCCTCCAATTGGTGTATTGGCCCAAGCACTCCATCCATCACATGCCCATGAACTTAATAGGCCATAATAGGTGCATTCCTTGGGATGAAGTGTCACCTCTCTATACAAATTTGTAGGGTACGTCTAATATTTTGTATATGATATTCAATTACTTTGTGAATGTAAAGCATAATTGATATATACACTTTTCTTACCATTTGCTCAAAGTTTGAGATTGCCTAGTCAATGATTTCTGATTGAAACTCGCCAAAGGGTGTATGTGTTATATGGTGGACAAGCAACACTTTCGTCTAATTGCTAGCTTGCATTGAGTGCAAGGAGATGGAAGATTAAGATACACCTCGCAATCTTGGACATCACGACCATCATCGTTCTCCATTTGGTCTAAACAATATGTTTTTGTTTCCCTCATTGATGAGCTTCCTCCATTTTAATCTCTACTTATCCTTCTCATTCTCCATTTTTACATTTTTCACCATTCCTTTTTTCTCTCCCCTCTTTATTTCTATCCCTACCCCTCTTTCTCTTTCCCTTTCCCTTTCTTTTTTTGCCTCCTTTCATCTCATTGTTTCTTTCTCCCCCCTCTCTCATTGTTTCTCTCTCTCTACTATCTCTCTGCTTCTCTCCATTTCTTAATTTCTCTCTCCCCTCTTTATTTCTCTCCCCACCCTCTTTCTCTCTCCCTTTTCCTTACTTTGTTTGCCTCCCCCTCTCTCTGTCCCATCGTTTCTCTCTCTCTACCATCTCTTTACTTCTCTCCATTTCTTTTCTCTCCCCTTCTCTTTACCTTTCTCTATTTTTATCTCCATTTCTTTTCTCTCCCCTTTTCTTTACCTTTATCTATTTTTATCTACCCCCCTCGCTATTTCTCTCCCCACTCCTCTTTCTCTCCATCTTTCCCTTTCTTTATTTGCCTCCCTCCATCTCTCTTTGTCCACTCCTTTTCTCCCCCCATCTCTCTATCTTTATCTATTTCCCTCTCTATTTCTCTCCCCACCTCTCATTCTCTCTATTTCCCTTTTTTTATTTGCCTCCCTTCATCTTTCTTTGTTTCTCTCTCTCCCCTCTCTCTCATTGTTTCCCTCTCTCCCCCCATCTTCCCTCCTCGCTCTCACTTCTTCTCTCTCTCTTCCTTTCCCTCCATTCTTCTCTCTATTTCTTTCTCTCCCCACACTCACTCAATGTATCTCGTTACAATCAAAATCAAAGATAGAAAATAAAAGAATTATAAAACAAGGACATTGAAAGACCCTCTCTCCCCACCTCTCTTTGTGTCTCTCTTCCCCCTCCCCCTTTATTTTTATATCATTCCATTCTCTCTAATTCTCCCATTGTTTCCATATTTCTCTCTCCCTTTCTCTCACTCTCTATTTGTTATTCTCTCTATCTCTCTTTTTCTCATCCCCTCTCTCTCTTTTCTTTTCACTCTCCTTCTTCTCTTTACGTCACCCTTTTTTTCTATGACTTCATTCTCTCTTTCTCTCCTCCCTCTCTTTATTTCTCTCTTTCTCTTTCTTTGTTACCTTTCTCTTTGTTTCTCTCCCTCCTTTATTGTTTCTCTTACTCATTCTCCTCTCTTCCTTCCTTCATATCTCATTTCTCTCTTCCTCTCTCTCTCTCTCTATTACATTTTTCCCCTTTCTCTCTCTCTTTCTCTCTTCCTCTCCCCTCCGTCATATCTCATTTCTCTTTTCCTCTCTTTCTTTGTTACCTTTTCCCCCTTTCTCTCTCTCATTCTCTCTTCCTCTCCCTTCCTTCATATCCCTCCCTCCTTTCCTCTGTTTCTCCCTCTCTTTTGATACATTTCATTACAAAGAAAAATAGAAAAAAGAAAAGAAGAAAACACAAAAACAAAGCAAGAAGAGGCAATGTACCTACCTTAAAGACCCAAAGATGAATTATTCTCTACCTCCTCTTTGCGACATCCTTTCTTTCTCCCTTGCGCATTTCTCCCTCTTCTTCATGTACGACTATGGCAATGGCGGCAATGACGGTGGTGAGGAGCTCTCCTTCTCTCTCTCTCTCTCTCTCTCTCTCTCTCTCTCTCTCTCTCTCTCTCTCTCTCTCTCTCTCTCTCTCTCTCTCTCTCTCTCTCTCTCTCTCTCTCTCTCTCTCTCTCTCTCTCTCAAGGTTGTGATCTCTCTCGCTCTCTCTCCAAAATGTTTGCGCGGAAAATGTCGTGCTCAGGTTTTCCGTGCTTTTCTTTTCTCAAACCAGCATCATTATTTGCATTGCAATTAGCGTCATTAAGGGATGCTAATTGTGATGCAAATAGTGATGTCACTATTTTGCATCGCAAATCGCCGTCACTATCATCCCATTCCCCTTATAGTGATTTATGTTACCCAAATAGTCATCATCCCTTTGTGAAGTCTCTCCTACTTCATATTGACTATTGAAAATATCATTTATCCAATGATTCCTTAGCTTTGACCATTTTGATTAGGTGGTTGAATTGGGACTGCGGATCACTATTTGATTGTGCTTTCTCTTGAGCATTCTTGATTCCCATTTGCATTTGCATCCATTGGGAGAATTGAGCCATTATTTAGGCATTGAATTCTACTAATTTTTCAATCAAAGCCTTTTTTTGGTAGTGGAATCCACCAACTTCTCAATAAAATACATTGTTTGATTACTAGATGCGACCATTTGTTCAACTCTGGATAGTAGCTCCATATGCCTTTAAGCATACCTATTCTCATGCTCACACATGGTATTAAGTGCACTAGTTTTTCCTTGCATTTAAGGCTCTCTAGGGTTCTCTTGAGGTGTATTTTCTAACATGGTATCTTTGATTTGTTGGGCATATCCATCTTGGGCCTTACTCTTTCCCTTATGACCTACCATAGTAGTACAGTCCTCTAGGCCTACATCCTATTTTAACCTATAAGTACCCTAATTCCACCTATGGGAGAAAAATGATAGCCCCTAAGGGCTTCCAAACCCTATAGGGAGTTGGGCAAGAATAGTGGAAAAGATTTAGTACCTCAACCCGTACTCTAATGATGAAGATGGTACTTGTAGTGACCTGTATATACCCTAGAGTGTCCTGTAAAATCCTTGATTCACCCTATTTTAACCTTCAAGGTACTTGAGTCTTTGAGAGTGCTTCAATCTTCAATTTTTCACTCATAGTACCTGTGTGAGAGATAAAACAGTATTGAGTCACCGAGAGGTGGGCAAAGTTCACCCTAGGTCAGTTGGTTACACCCCTTCCAGATCTTTAATAGTGGAGGAGGGTCACCTCTCTATTGTCCCATTATCTCAGCATCCAGGTCTTACCACCCACACACTGACTCACTGTTGTGACTAACCCTTTACAATGGATTATGATATATTTTTCCATGAATCAAACAATCATCAACAAATCAATAGATTAGAGTAAGCAATATATCAATCATTTGAGCTTTAACCAATGGGATTAAATGTAATGCCAAAAACTCAAGCAAGAGCTTCTAATTCACTGTTTGAATCAAGTAAGCAATGCACTCCATGAATGGGCTGATTTAACCAATGATGGGTCTCTTAATCAAATGGATGAAGCTCAATAATTGGCCAAATGAGAGAGATTAAGAATTGAAGAGAAATACAGTCTTCAAATGCTTGATGAAGCCTCCAATTGCTCAATATTACTAAAATAACCTTCAAACCTTGTTCATTTGATGCTTAGAAGCAGTGTTGGAACTTCAAAATCTTAATATTGAAGCATTGAACCCGTTTTTCCTGAATGTTGACTCCATAGAAACTCTCAAAGTTGAATCTTTGGCCATTCTTGCTCGATCCTTGTAATCTCTTCAAGAAACTTTGCTAAAATGAATCCGAGTACTAAAATGATGAAGAGTCTTCAAGAAATTAAAGAGAAATTGAAGCTTGAGCTGAAGCTTTCATGGTTGTCCATGGCTAGGGTCTCTCAGAAGTTGGAGAAGAAGAGAATGCCAACTATCTCAGCAATTTATTGGAGTTTTTGCTTACCAAAGACCAGCAACCAAACCTCAAGATGAATGATGACCAGCAGTAGGAGAGATCAGTCCGAAATCAGCCCGAAAATTGCACCGCAATTTTTAAGGCTATTTACAGCTCTCTACAACTCATTACTTGGCATATCTAGTACTCCTCCTACACTGAGAATGAAGAATGAAAGGACATTCAAGTGTGTAATGGCTGAAATAATTCATGGCCTAAGAAGTAGAAGGGGATATTGGCTGGAAACTCCTTGAAACTTGTGATAGAGCTCCAAGAAAGGGAAAAGAGAATCCTCTCTTTGAAAAGTAACCACAATTTGTTCCTCTTCTAAGTCTGGTTAACTCCTATTTGACCAAGTTGCCTTCAAAATAGCTTGTAATGAATGCACAACCTGCCATTTTCACCATGGTTTGGCCAAATCTCTCCAAGGTCTTTGTTAGAGCTCCATGATTAGTCTCTATTTTAAGTAGAATACTTGTAAGTAGATGCTGTGTGGCTCTTGTACCTATTGTCCAAGATTTAATGGTAGAAAACTGGAGAAATTAATATGGTTTGAAATGAGAAAATCAAATGGACCAAAAGCCTATGCTTTGATATCCCTTTTCAAGGAGAGAATTGAGAGGTGAGAGAAAGAAGAGTAGAGAAGAGAGAAATAAGTGATGGGGAGAGAGAAAGACTAAAAATTTACAAAAGAATAGAGAGAAGCTGTGAACTAAGGTGCACTAAGAGATAGTATATGTATTAATGTTCAAAAAGATAAGAAAATTTGCATGTCTCTCCCTTTTATACCTATGTCAATGTGTACTATTAATAATTCGACACTAAACATATCTTCTTCCTAGCTTTTTACATCTGATACCACCCTAAGAGTTGAAGTCTTTAAGAAGATGTTGGAGGACATGTAGGAGCAACAAGCCACAACCATCCATCAAGGCATAAAGGTGGCCCAAGATCAACAAAAGCCTTATGTGGATCCAAAAAAGACAAAATAAATTTTAAAGAAGGAGAGATATGATCTTTCTAACAATCCAACTCCAAA
This sequence comes from Lygodium microphyllum, assembly GCF_053477565.2. Taxonomy (NCBI): domain Eukaryota; kingdom Viridiplantae; phylum Streptophyta; class Polypodiopsida; order Schizaeales; family Lygodiaceae; genus Lygodium; species Lygodium microphyllum. The sequence goes on from NC_141163.1 coordinate 120,881,428, forward strand.
AGAGTTCAGTATCTGTTGAGAAGTTCAAGAAGCTCATTAGCCTGAGATATTGCGAACGATACAAGACTACAAAATGTATTACCAAATATGCCTACAAGTCTTATTTCAATAATTTTAGATAATTAAGATATGTGTAACAAGTTAACCATCCATTTAAAATTTATTTTACGTTGCTTTATCTTTGTAAATAAGTTGATTTTAAAAATGGAAAAATAGAATATTCCAAAATAAAACATTTCTAAATTCCATTTTAAAATTTGCCAATGTATACTAATTTCTATTTTTATATCCCCAAACAATAAATAGCATTTTGGCTCACCCTCATACTACTGGACATCGCACTAAATATAAGTTCACTTTTTACATAGGCATATAACTTCTTTCATTCTATTTCTTTCTAATAAATTGAAAATTGCATATTTCATATACTTATAATTAGAGAATTCATATCATAGTATCATTTCATATTATTTAAATAAAGTTTCATAAATTCATCAATTCATTTATTTTTATTTTAAAATACATAGCATGAAACCATTAAGAAATTCATAGTATGCAAAATCATTACTTCTTTAGCTTTGTATAAAATCTTGTAAGTTATTTTACTAAATAATCATTTTAATCTAATTGAAAACCATCTTTTTCATCATAAAACCACAATCTTGTATTTTTTAAATATATTTTTAGTATTCTAACCATTATTAAAAAATTAAAGATTTCTAATAGAGTAGTAACTACTTCAAGAAAAGTATAAAGTGCAATAATATTAAACATATATTTTCTATCATTTTTCAAAGAGGAAGTTTTGAAAGTTTTAACTATTTGAAGTCCATTTTATTTTTTTTAATTTCCAAAAAATCACATAAAATAATTATTCATGAAGCACATTGTGAAACATGCATTGCAATAATAAAAGTTAACTTCAAATGGCATTCAAATATTTCTTTTTCATTATTTACAAGATTTAGAATAAAATACTTATGTTTATAACTTCCATGTAGCCTAGATGCATTTCAGTGGGTCCAATGTGTAGCTCAGCAAATCAATGTGGATCGATCACACCTTCACATCAATCCTTTCAACTTTCCATTTCAATCTTGCTTCTCCAACTTAGCTAGAATAAAATTTGACCTCCCCATGTGAACTAGGATTTCTGGTGCTTTTAATTAACCTATAAATTTAACAGCTTAAAAGAATGGCACTATTAGCCTCAATTCTTTCCATATAGTAAAATCCGTTGCTAAAAACACATCAAGATAAGGGACCATGATCTTTGGAAGATGGATGAAGACAATAATGATATGGATTATGAGAATGAGGATAACGATGGAAATGAAGAAAAAGATAATGAACATAGCCAAGAAGGCACATGGACATATGCAATACAACCAAATACTTTTAAGTGTGATACATCAACTTTCTTGCTTGTAAAACATTCTTCAAGAGTCATACCATGAACTATAGCTATGGGAGACCTATTTATAATGTAGACAATAGTATGGGCCTTAGACAAAAAATTCTTAAGCATGTTTAACTATTTTTTTTTCTACCTTATCCTCCTTTGTTGCATCCTCATGAACCTTTCTTTGTATATGCTTTCAAATCTACTATTCTATCTTATATTAAGTTACCACCTTCCTAACCTTACACTTTCCTACAACTAGAGAATCTTGAAATTGTAAGTGCCTCACTCTAGCTTTTTTCTCACAAAGTTAACATATCCAATACCAATGATATGGATTGTTATTCCTTCTAGCTACCCACAATAATTGAATTCACACTATGAGAATCATTCCTAGAACTCCCCATTATTAAATTGGCTTTGTGTACTATTCTTTAATGACCTTGTACTATTACTATCTAAGTACACTTTGGTCAATTATAAGCTCCAAACAAAAAAGTCACATAAATTTTCATAAGGGCCATACGCCAGCTAAAAAACATCTATCACATAGAACTACAAAGACAAGAAATAATGGTACTATTCATACAGTAGCATTTGAACAATAGCTAAACCAATTTGCTAGGTGCTCAAATGTATAACGTTTCCTTTTGGAAATGGATCTAATATTTAATCATTTTGAGGAATTCTATCATATTTTGTCAGTGATGCTCACTCTTTCCCCGAATAAAATTTTCTTTGGGTTGTGATCCTTCCTTTTGCCAAATTGCATTAATGTACACCGAAAACATCATCCACAATACATCTACATTTAACTAATTTTTTAAAAAATATTATTTCATCAATTGAGTAAAAATTTGTTGAAAAATACTACTATTTTTTGTTTATTTTTAGGAGTTGCCAAGACACCATGGCCATTAAGTGTTTCGTAAAGTTGAAAGTGATTAGTAGGACATTGAAACCCTTAACTTTAGATTGAGGTGGTTCAAGGCTCATCATTAGGATGGATATTGCAATTCCACTCGTGATATGCTCAATCATGTATGTAGTGAGTTTTTTTTTTAATTTGTAAGCTTCTTCACTTGTAGGTTCCTTTATAATACACTTTCTTCTATGAATGGAAAATGTAGAATGGTGAGGACCCAAATTAAATTAGGGACAGGGGGATGTGTAGGGGTCACCTAAAAATATATAAGTGTACCACATGCAATCAATAGAAGGGTTATTTTATTTAGTAAAATTTACATGATTACATTTATAGAAGAATTTTTTTAATTATGGTTTGAAAAAAATTTGTAAGTTTCTTAAAGGAAAAGGGGTCATTTTATCATCAGATTCTTACAACATGTAAGAGAAGGGTATTTTTAAATACCCTTTGAACACATGTGATATAGAGGGCTTACATACATGATAGACATTTGTTGGGATAAATGTAAAAAAGAAATATATTGAACAAAGTTCTATATTTTTAGAAGTAGAAACTTGCTTTGGCAACAATCTCTGAACTTGTCTCCTCAACACTTGGCTCTAACTAACCATGTATCTTTCTCTCCAACCCAAGAAAGAAAGAATATAAGACTAACTTTAAGGTATAGTAAACTTACCTATCTTAACTTTCGAGATTGTAGTCCAAGAGTTTAAAGGCTCAAAGGTGGTTTCATGATCTAAGCAACATGATCCGATTATGGCATCACTTCTTTGCATTTGCTACCAAGCATGCCAACGATTGGGAGAAGAAGATAGAGAATAACAAGGAGAGAAAGAAGATGAAGAAGAGATTCATCTCACCCCAAGCTCTCTCACAATCTCACACCACCCCATGAGTGAGAAGAAAAAGAAAAAAATCAAGAAGAATATGTGGAGCTCCACATTTTCTTAGTCCCTTGCTCAACACACACTCTCCCTCACTCTCAACAATGGAGAAAAGATGATAGCATAGAAGAGGAGAATTGAAAGCTTCAAGAGTTGATTGATAGAGCTTCTGCAGCATGGATGCACCAAAAGGGTAAATACAAGTAGGACCTCCCACCCTTATATACATCAAGATTAGGATTAGGGTTAGGTCACCTCTCTAGCATGGTGCCCCATTTGCATTTTAGGATTTGGACCCTGCTTCACATTTTGAGGTTTGCACCCTTTTTGCATTTTAGAGTTTGCATCCTATGAATTATAGCTTACATTGTGTTGTAGGTATCCTATCCACTTTTAGGAGCCTTAGCTAGCTCTCTTGATGTATGCTTGCACCTTATAGACCTAGCCTATGCTGTTGGAATTACATTTCCATATGTGCAACCGATACAATAGTTGCAAGTGCAACAAATATAACTAAGGGCAATAAATACAATGTATGAGTTTGTGACTTGCAAAATAATATGACCAAAATAATGTAATGTACATGAAGTACATGTAATACAATTACCTAAAAATAATATTCTAAAGCTTTGAAAAATAATATCCTTCCAAAAATGATGGTAGCATTTGTGCTTTGATTTCCTTTAACCTTCTTTGACTTTATCTTTGGCTATAGCTTTCCTTATTAACATTATTCTCCTCTGAGAGGAGTGCTAGTCCCATGGCACTCACATCAAAAGTAGATGCAAATTTTGGGGATGATTGATTATGTATCTCTGAAGAAATAATGGTCATGAAGGAGGAGTGATGCATATTGCTAATGAAGAACTATTGTTAATGAAGAAGATGATATTCTTGCTCAAGGTATAGATGATTGATACTATGGCAAATGACAAAGATGTTGTTGCTAAATGGATGGTGGCAAAACTGGTAGAAGCTAGTGGTGTTGCTATTGATACTCTTAAAAGTTAGTCCTCTTGTTGGGTAGATCTAAATAGCATGGAAGATGAATTAGAAATTGTGTAATTTAGCAGATTTGGTGTTGATGTAGAAGTGATTACCCATGATTTTTCATGAATGATTGTATTTTCAAAGTAAAATCTCACGTGCATGCAACTCTTAGGATAGTGTGTTAGTCTTCTATTTTATACATAGGACATATAATGGTTTTGTTTTAGGAGATCGGTAAACTCTAGGCAAGCCTAAAGTGTTGACCTACAGTTGGGACCCAAAATTGTGCATAGATTATGGTAAAAATGTAAAGTGAGTGCATGTGCTTACATAGTTTAATACTTAGTTAGAGGACTAATCCATGGGGTTTTATGTTGATGATAGTAGTTGATGAAGCATGGTACCTTCAATTGATGAAACAATAAAATAATTGTTGCTACTGAGGGAAAAGGGAGTTGTTGAAAATTATGGGAAACTTCAAATGTAGAATCAACAAAAGATGGAGTTCAATCCAAGTAGGTCTTAGAGCATATGGTTCTTTGCTTGATCAACCACATGTGGCAGTTGATGCGAATGCTATCTCTATGTTAAAGAACATTTTCCACCTTGCTAGGGATTGGTGACACTAGTTGAATTAAATGAAGGGATGAAAAGGGCAAGTGACTCAGGGTGACATGAAGCTAGGCAAGTTGAGACTCTCTAAGTATGACTTGACCTTGATGTGCCCTGAGAAAATGTGCGAAAGTGGGAGATCTAGGAAATTGGAGATTAAGCCAACTAACTAGGATCATCGAACATGTCTAATTTGATGACCCCTAGGTGTAGTGTAGTGTATGTGACTGTATATGCCTTTTTTCTTTTTAAAATTATTTTTCTATTTTTAAATTACTTTTTTCCCCCTCTTTTTCTTTTACTCTTATTGTGAATTTGGCCTAAAGAGTGAAGTTTTACAATGAAGTGTGCATGATGAAGATTGAATATTGAGCCTGGCAATTAAAAGCACAATGCCTCGGCATTTGTGAATTCGCTGTTGCAGAAGAACCTAAACATTAGGGAAGACTTGGGTGCTCATTGATGAAACAAATTGTAACTTCTCCCATGGAAGTAGATGGCTCCATTGTACATTGTCATCAAGTTATGTCATGGTTGAAGAAATTGGGAATGTCATTGTGCTGATGGCTTGCTGATGTCTTTGTCTCTTGTTGCAGTTTGTCAAATGAACTTGGTCACTTGGTTTTCTAATGATCTGCCATTTGGATACCTCTGGGACTTTATATTTTTAGGAAAGTTTCTAGGTTTAATGCCATTTGCAATTCTTGGATATTCATTGCTTGGCTTTTTCACAAACGGAATCTATCATGTTCTTGCACCCACCTAGTGAAACTTTGAGAGTACCATGCAAGTGAATAAGATAGAAACAAGTGATAATAACTTTGTTGTATTTTACCATTGTACCTAGAACAAAAATTTAGAGCTCATACATCTTATCATACCCTCACATAATATATAGCATTGTTCCAAAAGTTGGAGAGGCTTTTGGTCTTGCCCTAGTGCAACACATTGAACAAAAGAATAAAATATGTACAAGGTTTAACTAGGGTTAGTTATATACAAAAGTTAATATTTTTTTATAGTTTTGGGAATCCACCAATTGTAGAAATGCGGGTTATACTCCAATTGAAAAAGGCAACCAAGTCAATTGGTTTGATAGTTAGTCCACAAAGATAAGTAATCATATCACTAAGCAAGGAAGGTCCTACAAAGTGACTAGAAATGAGAATACGTGAAACATTTTATAACATAATGTGGCGAGCTCAACTCGAGACTTCGCATAGCTCTTTAGCCATCTTTTGATAAAAAGAGACCACACCATTGATCCTAATTAATTTAGATAAGAATCATTAAATTCTGAGCATTGGGCACTCTATTCCAAGTACTCACCACTAGACTCTTAATTAGGGCTAATTGAAAACTTAAAAGCTATGCAATAATTTTCGTATTTTAGAAAAAAGAATAAAACATTGAAAATTTTGAATTTTATGTCATTTTTAATTATTTTTTAATTCCCTCTCTCTATGTTGAGGTGGAATTCCTTACGAGGCTCAAAGTTGAGTCCAAATTTTCCCTAATAGGAGTTTAGGTCACCCCTACATTGAACTATTGGGAATGAGGGTAGAACTCGTCATAAAAAAGGGATCCATCAATTTCAACATTGCATTGATTTGGGTATCAATATTCAATTTAGTAATTGAAATACCCTTAGCTACAATCTCACTAGAGTCTATAGAACTACCTAAGACCTTATTGCAAGCAAAGTACTTACTTCTATTAGTGAGAGTGCCTTGGAAGGATGTGTAAGGGATATCATGCACTTAGGCTTGGTAAGAAAAATATAGCAGCTTGAGGATGCACCTTGAAAAATATATGTATACTACATGTGATAAATAAAAAGGTTATTTTATTAAATAAAATTTAGATACAAGGTTGGATTTGCAAAATAATATTTTAGTACATTTTTAAAAAACCATAAGCTTTTTAACAAAAGGGGATCCTCAAGAGGATTATTTTGGTACCTTATAATTAGTAAGTAAAGGGGTCCTTCTAGTAACTTTTGAATGTAGATGATATGGATGGTTTCTTATAGAAGTAGGTACACCCCTTGAGTATAGAAGACATGCTTAGGACCAAAAGGATTAAGAAATTGCAACAAAAAGAGCCATTGGACTCACAACCCCATTGCATCCATGGATAATAGGGTTAATGAGGTCTATGGGGGTACTATCTATATCCTAGAGGTCAAACCCAAGCAAGTAAAATGAATGATTTGGAAGAAACAAAAAAATATTGTCAATGTTGTCATTTCTTATCATTTTCATTGGTTGCCAAATATTGTAAACTTGCGGCTTGATCAATGGGAGGCAATGGCACTACTAGCCCTATATTGACCCTTGCTTTTTCACAAGGGCTAGTAGGGAAAGTAGGGTTAAGAAAGACACGCTCCCTAGGCTCGCATGGAGTCTGAATTTGACCTAGGTTCATGACTCTGAATTTGACCAAAGACTGTGAGATTGTGGGGAAGTGGCATCTCCTGGTCCCCCATTACTCATAGGCATGACTAGGCCCTTGAATAGAATCAATAGGAGGGTTTGGGAGGTCATGTTGTCCAAAATTAGACCATAATGTTGTTTTTAAGAGGTTATGGAATTTCAAAAATCCTTTAAAGGACTAATTATTTACTTGGAGGTTCATTATCATTGTCTTTCTGTTGACTGACAAATTGAAAAAAGGAGGGATAGCTAATGGCAAATGTAGTTATAGTGAGATTTAGAACTTGAAACACATGTGGAATGGTTGCATCTCTATGAAAGATTAAGAGAACGCATAGCCTGCACTTGGCTTAAGGACCCTTCATGATTGTAGTTTGTTACTATGCATTCTTAGGAAAGGTGGCCCAAAATGTAGGCTTAATTGGTTTATGGTTAATACCATTAGAATTCTAGTAGTGTAGGAAATCCAGGAGGTCATAAATATACTCCTCTTTCAAGGGGTGGGAGAAGAAGTTAACTAGAGAAAAATGTTGTGAAAAGCATGGAGTTAGTGAGGATATCTTCTATGGTAGAAGCAATAGGTAAAGAGGATTTGGCTAAGCTAGAATCTCTTTTGAGCTAGAAATTGATGTAATGCACTCATTTTTTGTTCTTAATACAACATATCAATTTGCCTCTAAATTCTAGTTCTAGAGGGCCAATTTTAAACTAGCGAGACTTGCTCCACTTTATCTTGGGGTGCTTACTTTTATCTTGGGGTGCTTACTTGCACAAATAGATTGTCAAGTAGAGGACTTTCCTAAATTTTACCAATTATCCCCTTTTATATATAACAACCACACTAGATGGTGTCAATTTAACAAGAGATATTGAGACAACAACATATGAAGGTGATAATGCAATAGCTCCAATGGATATTTCTAGCAACCATCACAAGAACTATACCCCAAGATTGATGCCAATGTGAAGTTGGTCTTATTTCACCTTTTGGGCTTCATCTCTAGCACCTTACCCCGAATTTCTTGGTCTTGTTCAATGCCCAAAGTGACATTTGAAGCTTCAATTTTAAACACTAAGGGCTCATGTCACGTGTAGCTTGGCAATAAACTTTGTGGCGGTTGTTCATGTAAAGTGAACCCATGGTGTCACATCTTCTAGTGCATCCTCGCTTCTTAAAAGTATGGTGACCTTTACTTTGGAAGTCTAGTGCAAGACTCGAGGTGAGACATGCAGGGGACGGTTACAATAGAGGCCTTTTGTCTTTTGGAGCCGATATGGACGTCTCTGTAGATTGATGCCGACTCCAAGAGCGAGAAAAACTGATTCTCTTCACATGGAAGAATACGCGTGAAAGCTGGAGATTGGGTTCGATCCACGTGCGATCAGGTGATGCACAAGGAACTTTAGACACCTATCCATATAGAAAAAAAAGAGAAATTTTCTAGGTACTTATCAAAGTATCTAGAAAAAGTCTCATGTAGTAAAAGTGGAACACTTTACAAGTTAGTGATATAGTAAAAATTTCCTATATAGGAATTTCAAAATTCTCTAGTTATCTATGTAGTGAAATTTTACTATATAAACAGACTAGTTAGAACTAATCATATAGTACTTTTTATATATAAAAAACTAGTTGCAATCATGTAGATAGTTTTAAGAATTACTAATATGGTAAAAAATATAAATCAAAATAATAAAAAGAATTAAAAGTTATTATCTTCATTAATAAAGAGGTCAATTCAAGATACACATATCATCAATACTCAAAGGTTTATTGTGATTTTTTGTAACATGAATTTTCTCTCTATAGAGTAACCAATCCACGAGAGCTTTTCTCATGGCTGGCAATGTTTGCTCATTGCGTCCTCCTAAAAAAGTAGGATCTCTCTTAATAACACCATATGTAGATTTTAACGATGCATATAGCTGATCAATGGATTGGATGTCTAAATATTTGAGGAGAATGGTTTCTTGGTCTTCCTCTTCAAATGCATTAACAACCTACATTTTAGAAATACAACATAGATTAGAGTGCTACTACATCATAATTTAATTAGCTACTCTATCGTCTTAATATTTAATAACATTGAGTTACCGATGAAGTTCTTGATGGCAATTCTATATTAGAAGGATCCACACTTTTTGATGGCTCAACATGGTCGAGAGTCTATAGTATAGACAAGAAAATAAAGTTAACAAGATTAAATTATGCCACATTTAGTTAAAAAAATGCAAAGAAGTACCTTAGATAATTTCTTATTTTTGCCCTTACTCTCCTTTTGTTGTTGCTTGCTTTGGTGCATTTTCTCACTCAACTTATCACAATAAGTTTGTAATTAGATATAATTTATTAAATGCATATATTAAAATAAAATATCAAGAGATAGCTAAGCATACCTTTCGTACACGAAGACTTTTCCATGCTACTTCAACCTCCTCAGGATCTTGGATCATATCTTGTGGAAGAGAGTGTTCACTACCGCATGAACCCTATAATACAAGAAAAGTAAAACTTAAAATGGAATATCTTTAAATTTAAAAGTATACAAAAATTAAGAATATATGTATATATTCCTCATACAGATGGAATTTCTTGTAGTAGCTCCATAAAACTATGATCCGAGTTTAAATAGTCCTGAAACATAGGTTAAGTGTTAGAGACAATCAAATGAAAAAAGACTACAAACCAAGATATACTAACCATTTCATTATTTTTTTGACATTTTTCAAAAGTAGAAATTGAAACAAGAGGTGGACCATCATTGTGAGATTCCAACTAGTACAAGCAAGAAAATTGAAGTCAATATCAAAAACTAAAAACTCTAAATATTAAAATATTTAAATGAGTGAACGATATACATACATGTGTTGCACTATTCTCAGAAAAGATGCATTGTTCTTCCACCATAAGTTGTGGATAATACACCTCCTCACTTGTATCCTAAAATTTTAGAGAAAATATAATGAAAGGTAAATATATCTAAGAAACCTAAAGTGAAATGATTATAATAATGATAAAGATAATAAAAATTATACAATAGAGAAAATAAAACTTGAGATGAAAATTGCAAATCTTACCGGTTTTTGTTGCATATCTACTTGTTCGAAGCTATGATTCTTCTATTAAAAAAACATAGTTGTGCCAATCAGTACCAATTTCTTGTATATATAATCTATGGGGTGATAAAATTTTGATAAATAAGTATGCTTACCAAAGATATATCCACCAAAGATGATATTTTCCTCTTGAGTTTCTTTTTGAGATTTTGAGCAACAGAAATATAGTACAGATATACATCCTCCTTTTTCCAAAGGTAAGTAGCGCCAAGAAACTCAAGGGGTAAAATTTGATCATAGTTTTGATCTATGATCTCTAAAATTCTATGTTTGTCATCTTTATTATTATGAAATCGCAAATCATTGCCAATCTCATGGCTCTTGACCCAATTATACACTTTTCTGTGATTGGCACAATACCTAACTTTTTGCGTATCTCGATAGTATTTTAGTAAAAATGGTTTTCCAAACTCATCTTGGTCATCTCGACTGATCCTTTTAGGTGGTTTGAAAATCTGGTCATATGTAGGAGTCTTCATTAGAGATACATCCCCTATTTGTATACTCTTGATTTGCTTTTGAGGTGGCAATTGGACTCTTTTACTTTGTATTGAAACCGGTTTACTCATGCTCATTGTTTGTTCGGAACTATCATTCTTTGATTTTAGTTCCTCAATTGTTTTTTGCAAAGTGATGATAGTTTGCATCATTGAATCTAGAGTTTGTTGACTTGGGGAGGCCATGAGACAAGCTAAAATTAAATCAAGAAACTATGTTAATATTCAACCAATAAAGAATCAATCAATCATATAAAAAGGATACAATATACACCTATACAAACCATGAGACAAGCTAAAATCAAACAAGATACAAGCTAAAATCAAATTTACAACTTTATATGCTAGTATTCCTCAAACAAGAGATTATATCCATACATTAATCTTCTTCAAGCAAGAAATTTTCTTATTTTTTAATAATCACACATGCACACATACACACATACACACAAAGGTCCAACTACCTATACATGAGACACAACATGAGCTATATCCACGAGATACTATCTTAATATACAAACACCCATAGATAAAGCATTATGATATACACAATGGGATGGCGATCAGATAATGATATCCATTATGACCAATGCTACTAGCACCCATTTCAATCTCCAAGAATGCAACACACACACACACTCTCTCTCTAAAGCAGTCAAGTTACATCATGTGATCTCCACACTATTGGAACATTTATAGACTCTCCACTTGATAATGCTACTCTCCTTCTCTTTGTAACTTCAAAGTTTGACATTACCATGCAACACAAATTCCAATCCCTCCAAATATCTTCATCAATATCAATTCTCCATGTACTTCTATTATGATCACACTTCAACCATGACAATTTGCACATTTTTTCTTCATAATTTACCTCTCTTATCATTGCAAGAATATACTCCCCATCCATATCATCATGTTTTCTTGCCAACACAATATCATATTTTTCCAACCAAGGAGGTATACAACCAACTGCCCCTATTTGTAATAATCTTGTTCTTTGAATTAGATATTTTACCTCATATGCAATAAGTCTATTATGTAAAGGTAAAGGAACAAACTTATGCAATAAAGAACTCAATGGTCTTATGCAATCCCATGTAAATGGAAGTCGTTGAGTTTGTAGTACACTCATTCCCATGTAACTAGATGTCCTACTAGTGTATTCTCTTGAAGACCAAGAAATTGTGCAATATATTTTTGTTCTTCGGATGAAAGGGGCCTACATTCTCTTCTCTTTTTTGTGATTAAAATGCCTTTTTCACGCATCATTATGTTACAGGGATATTGGGAATCATCTCTTTCAAAAAGTTTCCACATCTCCTTTGCCTTCTCAATTGAAGAAACCTCCACAATGCCATTCTCATGAAATGAATAACAACACAGTGTCTGGTAATCAGCGAAAGCATAACCATCAGGTAAAACAAGACATGCATGTACTTGGATAAGCATTCTTTCATGTGGAAAAAGCCCATCTACTTCCATTTCTAATAACTTAAATATTGAAGTGAAGAATGTCCTCTTATAATAATTTACATAAGATATTTCGTTAAAGCGATTATTAGTCTTTACCGCTATATACAATGCTACCATTCGCTCAAAGTCACAACACCAATACACATCATGCGATCCATGTCTCAATATGTCATCTAGTAGTTCTCCATTTCCCGCAACATGTTCTAAGGGAGAACAAGTAGCACCAAAGGCTTCTTCCTTTCGAACTCTCCAAGCAGAAAACAAAGTACGTACAACACCTAAACATTCTTTTGACCAACCAATACATCAACTATAACTATAGAAGGCATGTGCAATATCTATGAGTAACAAACCTAGGTCAAAAATTGACTTTGGTATCTCATCAACTATACCTAAAATATATGGTAAGAACCATTGGATGAACTTTTGGTTCTCTTCGGCCTTAAAGCTTTCATAGTACTTACTTGGATTACGAGGCCACCGTCCATGACAAATAGAGGGTGGAGAGAGCTTATAAGCCTTTTCACAACAAAAATCTATCATCTTTTTCTTTTCATTGGACATGGCTCTCATGAGTACTCATATGTATTTTTGAAATATATTTAGAGATAACACATGCATCGCATCATATACCAAGTCTATTGACAAGTTAAAACCATACAAATCATACAGTTTCCATAGAATAGACTCTCCAGCTAATCCTGCAAGCTTTAGTTTTCCATCCTTTTCAGCTTGTGTGGATGCCCTCTTTGAACTTGATAAGGCATCAATCATTTCACCTATGGACCATTGGGTTGGAGGATATCTTGCTTGATATCGACTACCATCGTAAAGGTAACGTTCTTGGAATGAGGGATTACTAGTATCAAGAGTAGCTTGGGCTTTGTCTCTACGACAAAAGAATTGCCCACCATCTTTGAAGGATCCTATTTTGCATTGTGCAGGATGATCCCCTGTAACCATCATTAGCATTGATCTAACAACACAAAAGTTTGATTGCCCCATTGGATTTTCAAAAATCTTTTCTATAGGGTAGTTGTATGACACTTGCATACCATTTATGTAAAGGTCTTGTAGCTCACTAATAAGTGGTCTTAAAAAAGTTTGAAATACATCAGGAGTATTACGAATAAATTTAGAGCAACTAAAAGGTATGAATAAAACAAGAATAATGCCTAATATGGAACCCTTCCCACCATTAAGGACCTTAATTTCAACCACACCACAATCTTTTTTAGTGGTACGAGAGGCTTGAAAGCCATCCCAATGTAAAAGAAGTGCCAAGTTTCGAGGATCACCTCTACACTTTTTCTTTTTACATTTGTTGAGATGTCGGCTTTTTTTACAAACAAAATTATACTCTTGCATCTCTTGGTCAAAACCTTGTTCTAGAACTATTGAAAAACAAGACCTTGGAAAAGTTGTATATACTTTCCCACATGTAGGGTTGTTACATGCAACAACCATCTCATACTCAGCATCAGGATTCCAAAAATCTTGATACTCACGACACTTTGTTCCATCCCAAGACTCGTTTATGAATTCTGGTTGCATATGGATATCTTTCCCTAACCATCTTGTTTTATGATGCCACATGCTTAGGAAATCATGACAAAGTGTCCTGGATCACACTAAAAGCTCTAATTGTTTCTTTAGAGGCAAATAATCAATAGCTAACATTTCTCTCCTTGGTTTATTGCATTTTTGACACTTTTCACAACATTCAATACAATCACGCTTTAGTATTCTTTTTCGCATATTTTGTTTTGTGAGAGATGTGGGATCTAGAGCATGGCAAAACCGGAAGCTATGGAGGATGAAATGAGAAGTGTGGACTCATGATGGAGAAGACAAAGACACTGTTTGTTACACAAGTGAATTAGGTTCCAAGATTGAGACTTGGACTCATAAACACAATCTTGTGTATGTGGACAATGACATTGACACTTCACTAAAAAGGAAAGAGTACTATCATTGCATTAAGAAAGGAAGCAAGTACAATGCTTTATAGGAAAGTAGGAAACTGCAGTAGGCACCATTGTGCATATGGGATAAGTTAGCCTGCATATCGTTGACCCTGAGGCTCCATACAAAGAGGCTGTTTTGTTGAGTGTGATTTGCTGATTCTCAACACCCCTCCTCAATCACAACTAGAAAAGGCACAAAGTGTGTAGAGGCTGTAATGAGAACCACCTGCAAAGTTTGGGCATACCACAGACATGGCAAAACACCAGAGGCTATCGCAGAAAAAGCTAAGTGTGGGTACCATAAACATGGTGGACATACAGAGGCTGTAACAGGGGCCTCACAAAGTGTACAGGGACTGTAATGCCAAGTTACATAAGGAGTTTACAAAGCTTATGGTAGGAAGCATTAGGGCAAGGAAAATACAAGGCTATTAAAACAGTCTATCAGAATTATGAGAGTACAAGGACTGATGAGTCTTGTCCTTCCGATCCTGGTGGTCTTCATCTTCATCTTCTTCTTCCTTTTCTTCATTTTCTTCTTCTTCTATGACTGCGACTAGATAGGCCTTTTGGGATCTCTTTCTTGCGTGGCAGAACTTCTCGGTGTGTCTGGTCCTTTTGCAGAAGTCACAGAAGAGCGGTTCCTTTTTACCTTTGTATCAGTTGTTTACATATAACATTTGTTCATCCTTTGAAGTGCTGGGCTCTTCTTTGCTTTTAAGTTTCTTTTCTTCTTCTAACAGTGATGCCTGGATATCAACAAGTTCAGGATTTGGCATGTTGATTAAAGTTGTTGATACATTATTATATTCAGGAGGCAAACTCTTAAGTAGAACACCAATGCAAACATCTTCATCCATTTTAATGTTGATTCCTGCAAGTTGGGTTAGGAGTCCTTCCATGTAATTGAGATGTGTGGCAAGTGATGTGCTGGACTTCATTTCGAGCCTGAAGAACTCAATCAGGAGACCATACTTTGATGATTTAGATTGTGCACCGAACAGGGTGTCAAGTCTTTTCCATGTATCCTGTGAGGTCTCACAGTTATCCACATGGTGGATATAACTGTCGTCTAGCTCCAGTTTGATAATGGCCTGGGCTCTGTCATCATTTTTTTGCCAAGTAGTTGCAAGGTCCGTGTCCCGAGGTTTCTTCTCTTTGCCATTTGTGATGGCCCAGAGACCCTTTTTCATCAAGATGAGCTTGATGCGGGTCTGCCAGGTGTGGAACCCGACTCCTTTGAATCGAGCATTTGGAGAGTCTTTGCCCATGTTAGACTTACGAGAACAGTAGCAAATCAACTTCAGACTTATTAGATTTGAGCAGCAGAAGAGTTGGTTGAGAGACACAAGTGCTAAAAAACACTATCTGAGTGTCAATGAATATCAAATCTGCAAAGTCCTTTACTCTTTTTAAATCCAAGTGTAATCTTCCCCTTCTTGATTTGATGCTGATACCTTCAAATCTGAGTGACAGTACTTTAATGAACTTCAGAGAGTATTTCTCAGTGATTAAAATCACTGTTGATAACTTCAGTGAGAGAAACAATGAAAAATGTCAGAATTTTGAAGCTTTGGCTATGGCTTCTGCATTAGGGTTTCTGGGGGCAGCCTAGTTTTTTGCTGATTGCAGGAGCTACAGTGGATCATTTTCAAAAATTTTTATATGCCTAGGAAGCTGACTTCATGGGCTATCAAAGCCCCATGATAATCGTCAACATCGTGGACTGTATGCAGCATGCAGGTAGCTCGAACGTAAGCAGGCGCAATTCTGGCAGATTTTTGCGATTTCCGCAATGCTGGAGTCAGGGCGCAGTAATGCAATCAATTTTTGTACCAGGATGAAGCGCCTTGAGCAGAGGAATAACTCCCTCAAAGAAATTGTGGGCTGAAATGGCCTGGTTGAGGAGTTATTGAAGCTCCAAGTAAGGTAGGTCCTGTCTGGCTATGGCAGACACAGAGCAGAGATTGAGGATTTTCACAATGCTGAGCTCCAGATGGTCCAATGTCCTAGATTGATGTGATACAGGGAAGCTTTGTGAGTTGGGGAATACTTTTCCAGAAGGAAGCTCCAAGAGATTTGACCTGTGGAGTGAGATATAAGCAGCTCAATCTGACAGGGTGCTGTTGGCTATGGCTGCCATGGAAGCTTCAGTGAGAGTAGAGTTGGGAGATGAAGTCATGAGCTGACATTGAGTTAGACTGAGGTTGAGAGGAATCAAGAGAGGCTAGAGAAGCAATACCATGCCCAACTGGGCTCTAATACCATGTGAGAGATGCGGGATCTAGAGCATGGCAAAACCGGAAGTTATGGAGGATGAAATGAGAAGTGTGGACTCATGATGGAGAAGACAAAGACACTGTTTGTTACACAAGTGAATTAGGTTCCAAGATTGAGACTTGGACTCATAAACACAATCTTGTGTATGTGGACAATGACATTGACACTTCACTGAAAAGAAAAGAGTACTATCATTGCATTAAGAAAGGAAGCAAGTACAATGCTTTATAGGAAAGTAGGAAATTGCAGTAGGCACCATTGTGCATATGGGATAAGTTAGCCTGCATATCCTTGACCCTAAGGCTCCATACAAAGAGGCTGTTTTGTTGAGTGTGATTGCTGATTCTCAACATGTTTGCAAGAACACAATACTACATCTTTGGTATAAGAATCTTCTTTACTAGGTGTAAGAAGTTCAATTTCATGATCATTGTTTTTACTTCCCATGCAAAACCTATAGCGCTCAGGTTGGACCATGCCAAGACCATGATACATAGAGTCAAGTTGCTCCCAAGATGTCGGGACTCTTACTCCATCAAGATTTCCATCCCATGTATCAGGTAGTTGCACTAATAGCTTACTTAAACTTGGCTTGCACTCTTCAACTCTTTGAGCCCTAGCCCTTGGATTGCCCATGTCTCCAAATGATAATTGGAGCATCTTCTCTTGTGCACTAATTGATATTCGGTTCTCATCCCAAAGAGCTTGAAGCTCAATTCTTTTTTGTATAGTTTGTTGATATAATGATGGCCCAATAATAGATATGTGATTGTCTATAGAAGGATCTATTTGAGGAGACTCAGCATGGTTAATTGAGTTGTTGTCATGACTGAAGGGGGGACTTATAGAAGTATTGATAGTTTGATCATTGCCTTGTTCATGTTGCCTTTCATTAGGAGTAAGACCAATTTGCATACTTAGTGCATCATATTTGGCCTTCAACTCCTGGTGCCTAAGAAAAGTTTGTGGATCAACACTCCTCCCACCATTACAATATGCAAGGCAATCACACCACCCACGTCGTCTATTTAAATCATCTATGTTAGTTTCACAATGCATTGGAGATGATTCTTCGTGCCTTCGGTTCTCAAGATGATCTCCTTGCACATTTGAGTCCCTTGGTTCACTAGGATGTGATCTTTCTAGAGAAGAATGCGTAATCCCAAGCATGTCATTTTTAGCGTGTCTAAAATAAGTACTACGATTCACTAATTGCCAACCTTCAGTACTATGTGCACACTTATAGTTACATGTACATTTTCTTAATGTTCTTGTAGAAGAAGACATCCCTTACTTGAGTATCTTCAATCTTCAATCCAAGGTTGATGAAATTATGAGCTCACAATTAAAAATCCAAGACTACAAAAAAACCAACCCATAACATAGTTTACGTTAATAACATATTTTAGTTGCGCAGTTAATATCATAGTCTATACTAGTTTAGCATTAGAGCTACATTTAAAACCATACTTTGTAGTGTCTATTAGTGTCTTGGAAATAAACACGCAATTTCACAATTAGGATGAGAAACCCTAAGTCGTGAAAGAAAGGTGTTGGGAGAACTCTTAGAGTTTTCCTTGCACCCTTGAAATTCATAAGGATTGGCAGCATTTGTGGAATGTTAACAATGCTAGAGGTGCAAATGAGAGGCATACTAGGGAGAATCCCAATATTAACTACGAAGATCCAAAGGTCCAAGGACCCTTGCATCCTAGTGCAACCAATGCTATGTTCCAAACTGTGAGCTAAATGGAAAATTGGTTTAGAGTAGATGGGGGAAGTGGAGTGGTATTGTGTGGAGGCTATCTCAATTATTGGAAGCTTAGCTGATAAGAAACCTTGCAAGTCATGTTAGCCCTATAGATCTTCTCACAAAGACTTTACCTTTTGAGTGCTTTGCACTCCCAATAACTTTTCATAGTCTTTACCTTATGATACATTGGCCCATGGGTACAATTTTAGTGGAAGGACTGAGATCACTACTGCATGCAGAGTACTCTACTGCATGCAGTTCCGACAGAATATTCCTCTACTGCATGCTATGGCTCCCAACCTTAGTGCTTTACTGCATGGCTCCGACAGAGTACTCTACTGCATGCTATGGCTCCCAACCTTAGTGCTTTACGCTCATAATTACTACAGTGCCAAGCTGCCACATCGGACTGATTAACACGATCTATTAAGTACAATAGTAGCATATCGCAATCTAGAATAGGCATGTTATGCCCCCAGAGTAATGGGCTATGGCTCCCAGCCTTAATGATGTATGATTGTGTGTGCTAAATTATGCGCCAACCGATCCCTCCTCTCTGCGAGACATGCAGCGATCGATCTCCATCTACCAGCAGCAGCTGACTTGAAAAGCAGTGCAGGAGTTTTGTGATGGGGGCAACCTGTTGATGAGCACGCTCCAACCTCCTCCTCTCTGCGAGACATGCAACGATCGATGTATGGCTTTGTTGGCTCCAACCATGGTAATTCTCACATGATGAATTACAACAACATCGGTAAGCAGTCATTTCTCTCTCTCAATTTCAAGGATTACATCATGTCCTATCACAATAGACAGGAGATCATGTAGCTCAATGGAATAAGAATGGATAAACCTGGAGCAACATATCCTGGAGTTCCTTTGACCTTTGCAGAGCTTACATGCTTGGCAATCCCAAAATCTGCTAGTTTGGCCACCATCTCCTAATCTAAAAGTATGTTGCTTTGCTTCACATCACGTTGGACAATTTGTTTCCTGAGGCCATGATGCAAGTAGGCAAGCCCATTAGCCACACCCAATGCTATTTGCAACCTCAAGGGTAGAGTGGGCTCCTGACAATGGAGCATACTTCATGATCAGGAGATCGAACCTTGATGCCTGCATAATGTGCCTGTTTAATGTGCTTGTTATAGGCAGATACTGCTGGAGAAAGCAATGGTGAGACCTCCTTCACCTTCCATTTTGAGCAATGGTAAAAGACATATTAAACAGGAGATCGATCAGGACTGCTTAATGTGCCTGTTATAGGCAGATACTGCTGGAGAAAGCAATGGTGAGACCTCCTTCACCTTCCATTTTGAGCAATGGTAAAAGGCATATCTCAGGAGAAAAAGGCAAATGGCAAGCCCAAATATAGAGCCCAAAGCAATAAGTACTTTATACCCCACCTTGAGCTTTGATTTATTTTGTGATTGAGCCAGAGAGTTGGACGTGAGAGTGAGTTCATGGAGAGATCCAAACTCTCCAAACCTTGCAAGCTTGAGACAGCTTCTGGTATGCTTCCTGTTAATGAATTTTGAGAAAGGTTGAGGCTTATTAAATTCACACAATTCCCAATACTTGCTGGCATTGTCCCAGATAGATTATTTGCAGATAGGTCTATGCTTTGCACATTAATTAATTGTCCTATCCCTGGTGGTATGATGCCATTAAGCAGGTTGCAGGGCATGGAGAAACTGAAAGTCATTGTTGGCAAGCTTGCGACCGTGTCAGGATTAGTCCCATTAATGCGATTATTACCAAGATTGAGATTCTGCATTGCAGTCAAATTTGAAAAGGCCAATGGAATGCCTCCTGCTAGCATGTTGTTCTGTATAGAGAGCTCAATTAGATGCTGAAGGCTACCTAGGCACATATGCACTCTAAGGGTGGAGAAAAGTGATGGCCAACATCAAGAACAGATGTAGGCTCTACAGAGTCGTCAGGCAACTGATGAGCAGCAAAAGAAGTGGTTACCACTTGCATGCCAACAACCCATCTTAGGATGCTATGCCTAGACAGAACTTGGCCATGGATCAAATGTACAAGGGTTGGAAACTACAGCAACATTCGGTCCTTCAATGGATGAGTTTGTCATACATAGTCCTACTCTTAACATCTACAAAAGCATTTCTATTTTATTTTATCAGCAAGCACTGGTCGTCTACATATGCAACTTAGAATATCGTCTTCTTTATTTAATTGTTTTGGGCAATGGTGGCCAGGAGGCTTGAGAAAGGTATCAACACATGCAATCATTTATGCACATCTGCTGACAGATGGCCATGACTATGGCATACACAATGCAGGTAAGGTAATTACTATGTTGTGTCATGCGTGACTTACTCATATCTTGCAGGTTGGCAACAGTAACAAAAGAGGGGAAGTATGTACCATCTGGTGTACCATGGCAACTAGGTTATGGGGCAATGGTATTTGTGAGTTTGTTCATCCTCTTACAGGCATCGGATTATCTTTCAAGGGCTGTCACTATAGCAGTCAGATATAGTGCAGTGAGACGGCATTTTGGATCTCAAAAAGGGTAGCTTGAAGTACAGGTAATATTAAATGCACACTCATGGTTTGAGTGGTCCTTTCTTAATCTCCAGGTTGTTGAGTCCATGCGAAACACCTGATCCATACATAATTAATTGGGAGAGATTTTTGTTGCTTTCAACAGGTGATTGACTACACAACAGAGCAGGCTATTCCCACTTCTTGCAACTGCCTATGCATACCGCTTTTTGGGGGACTAGTTATCATGGCTCTACTCAAATGTAATGGCTCGACTAAGATAGCAATGATTTTTCAATATTATTTGAAGTGCACGCTTGTACAGCTGGACTAAAATCAATTACCACATCAGCAGAGCTGCTGTAAGTTGCCAGCTATTTGTCAGCTTCTGAATGCTTATATTATGAAGGGAAAAGAGTTATTTTTCCCATGTCAGGAAATGTCAAAACCTTCTACTAGCTAAGTTGACTCTAGGATGACAATGAATTGGGATGAAGGATGACAATGAATTGGATATCTAACCAATGAACAGGTGTTTCTAGCAAGAGAATAGCTCCGGGAGTTGTATTGTCAGGTAAGCAGCATATTGAGCAATGTGCTTCAGTGCCATAATACGTCTTTGACACTATCATCAATTGTGTGCCTCAGTATGGTTATGTGCCTCAGTACGATTTTCTAGTATGTAATGTTTGTCAATCAATCGCATCTCCAACATTTTCAATGACCCGTGGTGAATCACACAACCCTTGGCTAGCAATAGAAATGGACAAACCAGCTCTCACAGTTTTCAGATTACTACAGGTGCCATTAGTCTTTTGCAGAGATACTCACCATCTTCAGATTACTACAGGTGGCATTAGTCTTCTACAGAGATACTCTGTTGAGGCTCTGGTTGCTGTGGTGGCAATGTAGCATCCACATCACTGCAATGGATGAATCACACAACCCTTGGCTAGCAATAGAAATGGACAAACTAGCTCTCATAGTTTTCAGATTACTGCAGGTGCCATTAGTCTTCTGCAGAGATACTCACCGTCTTCAGATTACTACAGGTGGCATTAGTCTTCTACATAGGTGCCATTAGTCTTCTGCAGAGATACTCACCGTCTTCAGATTACTACAGGTGGCATTAGTCTTCTACAGAGATACTCTATTGAGGCTCTGGTTGCTGTGGTGGCAATGTAGCATCCACATCACTGCAATGGATGAATCACACAACCCTTGGCTAGCAATAGAAATGGACAAACCAGCTCTCACAGTTTTTAGATTACTGCAGGTGCCATTAGTCTTCTACAGAGATACTCACCGTCTTCAGATTACTACATGTGGCATTAGTCTTCTACAGAGATACTTTGCAGAGATACTCACCGTCTTCAAATTACTACAAGTGGCAATGTAGCATCCACATCACTGCAATGGATGAATCACACAACCCTTGGCTAGCAATAGAAATGGACAAACCAGCTCTCACAGTTTTCAGATTACTGCAGGTGCCATTAGTCTTCTGCAGAGATACTCACCATCTTCAGATTACTACAGGTGGCATTAGTCTTCTATAGAGATACTCTGTTGAGGCTCTAGTTGCTATGGTGGCAATGTAGCATCCACATCATTGCAATGGATGAATCACACAACCCTTGGCTAGCAATAGAAATGGACAAACCAGCTCTCACAATTTTCAAATTATTGCAGGTGCCATTAGTCTTCTGCGGAGATACTCACCGTCTTCAGATTACTACAGGTGGCATTAGTCTTCTACAGAGGTGCCATTAGTCTTCTACAGAGATACTCACCGTCTTCAGATTACTACAGGTGGCATTAGTCTTCTACAGAGATACTCTGTTGAGGCTCAGGTTGCTGTGCTGGCAATGTAGCATCCACATCACTGCAATGGATGAATCACACAACCCTTGGCTAGCAATAGAAATGGACAAACTAGCTCTCATAGTTTTCAGATTACTGCAGGTGCCATTAGTCTTCTGCAGAGATACTCACCGTCTTCAGATTACTACAGGTGGCATTAGTCTTCTACAGAGATACTCTGTTGAGGCTCTAGTTGCTGTGCTGGCAATGTAGCATCCACATCACTGCAATGGATGTGTTGATTAGAGTCTCAAGCATCAAAATGCTCATGTCAGGATCTACTCCCCTTGGCAAAGATCTTGAAGATGCATTCAAGGCTAGAGTCTCCCATGCAATCATTGGGCAGGTCTGTACTTAACATTAACAATTTTGATCTCTTTCCCTGCTGTCTGTGAAGAAACATATTCTTCATACATGCCTTTCCCAGCTTGTGGGGTGTGAATGGGGCTAAGGTAATCATAATGATGCGCAAAAGAGGGGTATCTATATAAGACTCTACCAGCTACCTTGCTTGCCAGTGCTGATATTTCTCTTGAATGTTCAAGAGCCTAGATTCATGTGAGAATTCATGTGAAGATATTATTGGTAGACATAGTTGGAGCTGGCCTTGCACATCTTATCTATATATATCATTCATACATTGATAAGCTGTTCCAAGCAAGTCTGCTCAAAGTTTACAACCCTCAAGTCTGCTTATCTATATATATCATTCATACATTGATAAGCTTATCTATATATATATATCATTCATACATTGATAAGCTGCTCCAAGCAAGTCTGCTCAGAGATACAACTTGAGACAGTAAGTCTGCTCAGAGTTTACAACCCTCAAGTTAAAGGATGATGACACAGCAATAGAGGGGTGATTACATTGTGCAGGGCTATGGGATGACTGAGGCAATGCCTGTGCTAGCCAATCCCAAGACTAGTACTATCTCTCTCCCTCAGAAAAAACCTAGAGAAATCTGCATCAAATGTTGTAGTGCAAATGGTGGACTCAAGCACATTGTCCGGGTAACTTGCTCTTAATCCTAGATGACTTATATGGGCAAGTTGAGACTCATGATTAGATGCTTGTGCTGTGAAGGATAACAATAAATACTTCTTTTGAAACATTTTCTGCAATGTACATTAATTATGTGTTAGTAGATGCACCATAGCCTTCAATTTTTGAGATTGTAAGTTTCTCAATACCCGGCTATGCTTATGAGGACATGACATTCTTACAACCATACTATATTTTAAAAACAGTTAAATAGGAATCTTGAAGTTTCTTGTAAAATAGTACCTGAGCTATTAAGGAGTGGCCGTACTAATGGTGACGGATTGAATTTATAATGTCTTGACTCCCGTGCCTAATCACATTGTGCGAAATTATAGCTACAGTACCAATGAGATTACAGCACAACAAAAACATTAGTATAACCTCTTAGGATCAACTAGTTATTATGACTATCATGATAGAGAAGATTATCATGAGCTGTACCGTTATTACGGTGAGAGATATATGTCTTTCATACCTTGGATCAGAATTAAGCTTGGAGGCTGCAGATTACCAAGTCTTAGAGGCTGCAAATTACCAAGTGATGATCGATGATGGAGATGTGGAGATGATGGATAGTACAAAACTAGAGTATTGCTTCTTTTGCTTGCCCTGCACCTTGCGCAGCTGAAAGCGCAAAGTACAAATTCGTTTTATGAAAAGAACAAAAAGAAGATGAAGTTGTACGTTGGAGAAACGGGCGGGAACCCCAAAATGTAAAGGAGGGAAACTAATTCGTTTTTTTCCTAATGGGAGGGAAACTAATTCGTTTTTTTACTAACGGGAGGGAAACTAATTCGTTTTTTTGCTAACGGGAGGATGAGATATTTCTTATTTCTTTTTCTAAATCTTCATTTTATGGTAGGATTAGATTTCTCTCTTTTTCGCAAAATCTTCATTCTATGATTTTATAAATTTTTATTGTTATGGCATACTATATTTTAAATATAGTTAAATAAGAATCTTGAAATTTATTGCAAAATAGTACCCGAGCTATCAAGGAGTGGTGATGGTGACCGATTAAAGTTTTAATGTCGACTCCCGTGCCTAATCACACTGTGCCTAATCACGTGATCGATTAAAAGTAAGGAGGGAGACTATAATGTTTTTTTGCATAGGCTTGCAAGTGGTTGGCATCTTGGAGCATAAGCTCGCAAGTGGTTGGCATGCTAGCAGACTAGCTCTTATGCTTCAGGCTCCACAGTCAACAAAAATTTATGACTCCATCATGTAAATGAAGCTTGGAATGTTTAAAATATGAGAAACATTTATTGATTTAGCAAAGTTTTCTCTTATATTCAAAGGGAGCTTCTATAATTTAGATTTATGGTAGGATTAGATTTTTATCTTCATTTTATGGTAGGATTAGATTTTTCTTTTTTTCACAAAGTCTTCATTCTATGATTTTATAATTGCTTATTGTTGAGAGCTATCCACATGTGTATGTATATTTAAAGGCACATGCTCTTACTTAAAGTGTACACGAGAGAGAGAGAGAGAGAGAGAGAGAGAGAGAGAGAGAGAGAGAGAGAGAGAGAGATGCATGATTGCCTTTTACAAGCAATCATGTATCTCTCTTTACAAATATTTTTTTTGAGTTGTGCAGGTAAACTCCTCGGTAGACACACATAGTGTGTTTGGGGTTCAACTCCTTTTGAGTTTATCCTCCTAATCACCTTTTGTAGGTTTGATATGTGTAACCACAAAGATATGGTTACAAAGATATGTGCAGCCACAAAGGTATGACTTTTGTAAACAATGAGGTCACTACATCTGAGAAGAGGTTTTCTCTAAAAAATTTCCAAAGCATTTCAAAGCTTCATCACGATTTCTATCTATCAACCTAAACAATAGCAAATCAAGCCAGTCCAAGAGACTATGTTCAATACTAGAAGAAACTTCTTATAATTTCAGCCTTTTTGTCTTTCATCCAAATGCAAGGATTATCTCGAATCATAGAAATGGTGTGCATGTGTAAAGGCTTGGTTGTGCAGGTATTTGATGAGCTCATCCTGGATGACTTTTTGCACCATGTACACTGAGAGTGTGCTCTTTTCTAGGATTTCTCTTTTAATCAACATCCTTTATTTTTCACATCTTCTTTCTTCTATGCTCATCTTGCCCACCTTTCTTGTGCTAAGACTATGTTTAGTGTTGTACCTCTACTTTGACATGCTTGAACTTTGTATCTTCAATCATCATTAGAAGTGTAGGTCCAAAGTCCAAGGTAAGGAGTTTGGGCCTCCTCGGTAGACACACACATTGTGTTTGGGGTTCAACTCCCTTTGAGTTTATCCTCCTAATCACATTTTGTAGGTTTGATATGTGCAACCACAAAAAAATGATTACAAAGATATGTGTAGCCACAAAGGTATGACTTTTGTAGACAATGATGTCACTACATCTGGGAAGAGGTTTTCTCTAAAATTTTCACAAAGCATTTCAAAGCTTCATCATGATTTCTATCTATCAACCTAAACACTAGAAAATCAAGCCAGTCAAAGAGATTTATTCAGTACTAGAAGTGACTCCTCATAATTTCAGACTTTTTATCCTTTTTTAGCAATGGCCAAACAGATCCATCAACATCCAAATGTTGCTTAGGAGGGGACTTGCCATCATAATGTGGAAAAATGAAAGGAGTTGAATTTTTACATAATCTCTACATTTTAAAATCTTGCTTTCAAAATGGTTTTATAAGTTTGCAAATATGCTTTCAAGGCCACCAATGCTTTCAAGGCTACCGATCTATGAGAGTTTGGTGTGGGCACCCTTCATGTTGGCATATCAATGGTACTTCTTGTTAAGGACTATGCATTGGAAAAAGCTCATCTATTCCTTCCCTTACATTTATTGAGGTGTTTTTAGTGCATTCTGAGGGGAGATGAAAGTGTACATAAGTGATGGACATGTGGTACATCATTCTTATTGTGGTAAGTACACTATTAGTAACTTTAAACGGTTTCTCTTTGCAAAATTGATCATGCGTACAAATAATATCTCCTAGAAATTATGCCTATCATTGTAGACTTTTGAGTAGGAAGCAAGTTGCTAAAGGAAGAAGGCATGATCCTGGCAAGCAAGGATTACCTCGAATGGTAGCAATGGTGTGCATGTATAAAGGAGCCTTGAGATAGCAATTGTATGACTTTATGAGATAGGACCCAACAATTGTTGCAGCTAGCTTATATCAAGCCATGGGGAGAATCACCAACAACTATTGAAACTACCTTATTTCAAGTCATGGAGATACTGTAAGAGCCACTTAAGCTTAATGACTAGGAAATGGGACTAGCACTATCTTATTCAATGGCGTGTTTCTCATATGACATGTACATAAACAATGTCTCAATAGCAATCATTGATATTGATCCTTAGTTGGATCTCCTTCTCATCTCTTTGCACCATGAAAATCTAAAAAATGTATTTAACCATAGTGCAAGGCAACAACTTCATTGAGTATGCTTTCTCCCTTTGTACGCCTCTCTTCAAGCTTCTCCTTTCTCACAGAAAGCTTGGTACTGAGGAACTTGATGAGCTCATCCCGGATGACCTTTTGTATAATGTACACTGAGAGTGTGTTCTTTTCTTTGAATTTTCTTTTAATCAACATTCTTTATTTTTCACATCTTTTTTATTTTTCCTTATATGCTCATCTTGCCCTCCTTTCTTGTGTTAAGACTATGTTTAGTGTTATACCTTTACATTGACATGCTTGCACTTGGTATCTTCAATGATCATTAGAAGTGTAGGTCCAAAGTCCAAGGTAAGGAGTTTGGGTCTCATGTTATAATAATACCTTGTTGCTAACTCACTTGATTGTTGCCAATTTAGTTTGGAAGGTTGTAGTGAGTAGGTGTTCCTTCATGTGAATTAGCATATAGGTTAGTGAACTGATTGGAGGGGGACCAGATGTAATTGACAAGCACCTACTCTTGGTTAAAGTGGAAGAGTGCAATTACCTCCTATAATTTTGAGGGGAGTGATATTCATATGGGTTCTTGATGGTATGGCCAATTGCATAGTGATTCTGATTGTCATGCGACTCCTTTGTGCAAGTGGAAGGGCAATTAGGTTTCAGATGGCCTAGGTGTCATCTTGGAGCATAGGCTCACAAGTGATTAGCATCCTAGCACACTGGCTCTTATGCTTTAGGCTTCACAATCAACAAATATTTATAAGCTCCATGCAAACGGAGCTTGGAATGTCTAAAATATGACAAACATTTATTGATTCAACAAAGTTTTCTCTTATATCCAAAGGGAATTTCTATAATGTTTTTGAGTAATGTAGCTTTTTAGTTATATCTAAAAGTCATTGTAGTGATAGCAATGTAATCAAGTTAATATTTTTAATAATCAAGTCACATCTTCAATTATTAACAAAAAATAACCATTTTGTATTAGGATAGAATAGAGATAAGTGCATGAGGATTATCTAGGTTTAAGTACCAACACAAAATCAATAAAGCAACTAAAAGTGCCAACTCAACATTTATGGAAGAACATTAGATGAATTGATGGGATTCTATGGCAAGTATATTTCCATGTATGTATGGGTAGTGAAAACAATATGCACGATTTGATTGGCCAACTTATAATGAGGTGTTGTCTCATCTTATGATAGTTTCCTAAAAGAGAAGGTTCATCTATGTTGCTAGAACAGTGAGTAATCCAAAATGTTTTCAACCTCTTGTGATAGATCTTGCAAGGATGTAATCCAAACCTCCTATCTTGTAAAGCTAATATTATTGGTCAATCTAACAGCCATTGTGATAGTTTTGGGCCACTTCTCTAAACGATATAGTAGTTGAAGAAATATGTAAGACATAAACCTTTTCTAAATACCCGAAACAAACAAAAAAAGGGGCAATGCTCTAGCACATGCACATGCACACTCGTTACTTTAGAAGTTTTTGGTTAACACAACAGAACACCACACACACACACAAACATTTTTTAAGGATATACCATTACATAAATTAGTAAGTTTTCCTTTTCTGTTTGCCTTCACATTGCCACACACAAACACAAATCTTACGTAATGGTATATCCTTAAAAAATCTCTGTGTGTGACAAAGTGAGTTCATTTAGTAAATCTATTACATTTCATAGCATTGAATAGGCTCATTTATTTTTAATATTTTGCATATTTCTAATGTTTCCATAATAAAATCTCCATATTACCTACTACATCACACTATAGTTCTATAGACCCTCATCTTTGAATAGGCTCGTTTGTGTCTCAATAGTTTTGCATATTTCTAATGTTTCCATAATAAAATCTCCATATTACCTACTACATCACACTATAGTTCTATAGACCCTCATCTTTGCAGTGCAAAACTATGTTTGCTGCAAACAATGGCTACAATGAAAGCTTATTCCATCATTACCTATACATGAATTAGTGTGTTTTGGATGAAAAACATGCAAGAGGAGATTGAGACATAAGCTACACTAATAACTCTCCTATACTTGGCAACATAGGTTGAGGCACAACACACTAGCTTAACATGCTTGCAACAAGTGTTAATTTCTTAGCTTGGTTATATAAACATTATTGTTTTCTATGACTAAAAAAGTATTTGTTTGCTTTGCTATAGAGACACTTATTTTGTTTTTCTGGCTTTGTATATATTTATCTTGTAAAATTAAAATATTAGTTTATATCCAAAACTTCCTACATGGTAACTAGAAAAAATTCATACATTTACTAGGTAAGAATCATTTTACTAGTTATAGCTTCATTTCTATATAGTAAAATTAAAAACCTAGTTTGAATATTAAAATTCCTACTTGCTAACTAGGAAAATTTATTCATTTACTATATGCGGGTCCTTTTACTATCTAGTCTTGTGTCTAAAGTTCCTTATATGCAAATGATCATCGGTGGGCGCAGATTGCACGTAATCCGCCACCTTACCCTACAAAGATTGCATACTGTTTACAACAGCAGCTGCACCTAATTAGGGCTGCCACCCTACCCCTAGCTATAGCGTATATAATTATATTTGTATCTGTCTACTCATAATGCAGTCTCGGCTTTTTGTTCTGTAGCGCCAGCTATTATCCAATGCTTCTGTTTTCCAATTTCGGTTTTGCAGATCCTACCAAATATACACACACATACACTCTCTCAACAGGAGTACTGATCGCTAGCCCTGATCGATTGCTGGCTGTTTACATCTCTGCATCTGTAACGCATCAATCAGCCACGTTAATTGTGGATATAGACGCCGGATTTGACGATCCATTGGTTAATATGGGGGACTTGATCATAATTCCACTCTTGGATGCTTCATTATGGATGCCTTCGAGCAGCGGCGCAGATGCAGTTGCAAATGTGTCACTAGCCAGCCTGACCGATCAATCAATCCTGCCAGATCGAGCAGCGGCGCAGATGCAGTTGCAGATGTGTCACTAGCCAGCCTGACCGATCAATCAATCCTGCCAGATCCCAAATGAGTACACATCCAGATTAAGATCATCAGTCATGCAGTAATTAATTGTTTTCCCGATCAATCTTTTAATTAATATCGTCATTAGTTGGTTAGTGACCCTCCGCAGCTGTATAAAAGAGTTCCGCGCTACAGCAGTTCTATATTACGAGCAGTACCTTCTCCGCAGCTCTTCCACTTGCCAAGTGGAAGGTACCAGAAAAGCGGATGGCAATTTGCAAAGGGTTAAGAACCTGATCAATTCTCTCCAAGTGGAATCAGACTCACGTTAAATATCGGCCTGGCCTGCCTGGTGACGTGGCACCCGGTCACAGCCGCTGATAATGAAAAGCCTTCCTTTTGGGTCAAAATGTTACTATGATGCTCCCAGGAGTTGAATTCACACCTTCCAATTGTGAAGAGGCACCCTACCATCTCACCCATGCACATTAGTTGACACAAAATGAATTCATTAATTCATTAAATTTATATATTTAAAAAAACAATGTGACCCCTAAAAAGTGTAGGGTCATCGACACGTGGCTTGTCCACGGATGTCTACAAGCAATAGCCCATAGCAGGCCGATATATGAGCTGAGGAATCATTCCCCAAACTCTCACTAGCCTCCTACCACGGTCATATTTTTGGGAGTTGCTCATGTGCACGCGAGTCTATGATGATCATTGTAGTAGATTTTGATACTCTGGGGGATTAGACAATTTGGACTAAGGATATGGGAAATGAGATTAGAGGCCAAGAGAACAAGTGTTGCGAGTGGGTAAAAATGGCATTAGATGTCTGAAATGCGAGTGAAGGAGAGAACTTTAAGTGGATGAATGGTGTCTCTCTCTCTCTCTCTCTCTCTCTCTCTCTCTCTCTCTCTCTCTAACACTAACATGGAGAATAAGACAACTTGGCCTTAGAAAACAAGTAGTAGCGGAACAATCCTTAAACAAATTAAAAGCAGCAAACCTTTGATTACAATATTTAGGGGCTCATGAATGGGATCATGAGCAAGTCAATAATGATATGTATAAGGTCTATGCCTCGCATTTTTTATTTCATTTTATGCTCCAAGAAGTAAAAAAAGGTTGTAATAGAGCTTGATCATAGATTGCTCACAATATCCAAGGATTATTTGTGATTGACATCAAGTCACGAAGAAAGCAAGGGTAGCCCTAGGGATAAAAAACCTCCAATACATCCAAATCATATAAAGATGATGGGATCTAGCAAAAGCATGGCCATATTTATGGGAGTTTCTCATATGCATGCAATAGCCCAAATGAGCATTGGAGTAGATTTTGATATGGTGGAGGATTAGACTTGTAGATAAAAGGAACCAAAATAGATGATTAGAGGTCAAGAGAGGAACTGTTGTGATTGGGTAAGAAATGGCATTAGATGTCAGAGATGCCAATTAAGGAGAGAACTTCAACTGGACTAATAGTAGCTCTCTCTCTCAATTTTAGTGAGTTTGGAAATCTCCCAATTCCCATTTTTTGAATACTAAAAAGGAGGCACCCGGATAACATGCCCATAAGTTTCTCAAAACCATATGATGTGACCTATCATTGGAAAGCGCTTGAAAAATGGAATCTATTGAGCTATAGAGCACTTTATTTGGAGTTATAGCGTTTAAGTTATGACAAATCCAAAGATTTTACTACGTGTCCCAAACTTATGGGAAATTCCCATATTCCCCAATATGCTCTCTCTCTCTCTCTCTCTCTCTCTCTCTCTCTCTCTCTCTCTCTCTCTCTCTCTAAAAAGGGTTCAAAAGAAATCCTTCTAAGAAAAGACAAGGAAAAAGGAAGGGAAAACATGAAGTTAGAGATCAACCTCAAGAGAAAGGAAGGTGGGGGGGAATAAGACAACTTGGCCTTAGAAAAAGAAACCAAGTAGCAACAAGAAAATCACTAGACAAATTAAGAAATTATGTGCTTTTGATTACAATGTTCAAAGGCTCTCCAATGGGACTAGAATCAAGGAAGGTATGCATAAGGTCTTTGTCTCACATTTTGCATTTCATTTTATGTCTCCAAGAAAATGTCGGAATAGAATTGACCGAAGATTGTTGCTCATGATATCCAAGGATTGTCTAAGGTTGACATGAAGTCATAAAGAAAGCAAGGGCATCCCTAGGGTGAAAAGTGCAAGTAGATGTTAGCTATACAAAGTGAACTTTGATTAGGCTAATTGTAGCTTTTATCTCTCGCACACCCCCTCCCCCTTCCCCTCTCTCTCCCTCCTTACTTCGAAAGCAAGATTTGATGAAGATGTCAACCTCATTTCTTCTACCTAGGCTAAACCCTTATGCTCTATTGTGTTGTTTGAACATTTTCCAATGGGAATATACTTTTTAGGAAAATGAAAAAAGCTCAATGATGATGGTTGTAGGCTAACTTGAAGGTCTTTCAAATTGGTTACATGACAAAAGGGATAGGATAGAGTCAGTAAGTTCTATCAGCAAGGCCAAAAATGCATTTTAGCATTGAAGATACTCTACATCAATAGTTCTAACATCATAGCAAAAGTGATTGAGTGTTTCAGCAACTTCTCACACAAGGTTTATGAAAGAGGCATGTGAGACAAGTGAAATAAGATTATTAAAGAGACAAGGGAACTTTAGATTCAATTAAAAAAACATTTAATATGTAACTTTGACTTAAAAAACAACCCTTATACAATGAAGATGAAGCTCATGAGTCAGAAAAAGTAATCTTTTAGAGGAAAAGCAACTTAAAATCTCTAGATTAAGATGCATTTCTAATTGAGACAAGAGAAGGAAAGCCACGAACTAGTGGTGGGCTGGTAAACAAAAGGGGCCCTTTAAACAAACCCTTCAAGTAGTTTTTAAATTAAAAAAGATATGATGCCACCATTGAGAAATAATGCAAATTGAAAGTTGGTGGAGTCTAATGAGGTGAAATTGGCCACTATAACATTCTTCTACAAAAATATATTATCACTTCCAAAATTTTCTTAGATAGTCTTGATAAGATAACTTAACCACTTCTTTAGATAAGCTAATTCTCTAGATTAGTTGCTTACCTTAAGAGGCCTTGAGAGCTAGATAACTTAGCCACTTTTTAATAAGTCCTCCTCTTTATAATCATTAAAAAGAAGGGTCATGAAAATTTGGAGAATTCTTGGTTTGGATAGATTACCCATTGAATTCCACAAAGAATTTTGGATCATTGCTACACAAAACAAAATGGAAATATAGATACATTGGTAGACGTGCAACTGGGTGTATCTAGAGTTGTGTTAAATGTGCATATATATGCACTAGTACAATTTAAATTGTTTTAAACAATACTATGGACACAAACTTAACATGCTTTAAGATGTAAATGTTGCATTTTAAATGTGAGTACCCACACATAATGAAACACATTGATAGGTGTGACATTAACATGATGACTTTCACTATATTTTCCTTGATATATTTCCATTTAGAACTTGTATGAATCCTTCTAAAGTCTCCTCTTTCATTGCTCCATGTGTGGAAAAACAACTTGTCAAGGAAATATTTGGTCATTTGAAAGACATCAATATTAAACTTGCAATAGATTGATACGTAAACTCAAAAATAGACATCATATTCATTACATTTATATTTAATGCATGCTTGTACTCACAAAAAAAGTTGGTATATAAGACAAGAAATAAGTAAGGGTCATGGTATTCTAATATAAAATATGATAGCAACATAATATACAATAAATACATCCCTTCCAATGATATTTTATATCCTCCTATTTTGCAATAGGCATTGGTGAGAGCATAGTAATGTCAAACCAAAGTAGGTTGTATGGGACATGATTTAAAAAAAGGTGACACTAGTTATAGATAGGTTTGTGGTACAAGTTTAAGGAATAAATATTTGGCATTTTGGAAAAATTTTATGCCTTTTTTCTTAAACGTGCATTAGTCCACATTGCGATTCTTTTTGTAACTTTTAGCAGTGGCCTAGCAACAATTTCAAGCTACTCTGTGTGTGTGTGTGTGTGTGTGTGCGCGCGCGCGCGCCCTTCCAATGATATTTTATATCCTCCTATTTTGCAACAAGCATTGGTGAAAGCATAGTAAGGTCAAACCAAAGTAGGTTGTCTGGGACATGATTAAAAAAGGTGACACTAGCTATAGATAGGTTTGTGGTATAAGCTTAAGGAATAAATATTTGGCATTTTGGAAAATTTTTATGATTTTTTTCTTGAACGTGCATTAGTCCACATTGTGATTCTTTTTGTACCTTTTTAGTAGTGGCCTAGTAACTATTTCAAGCTACTCTCTGTGCGTGCGTGCATGCGTGCATGTATGTGTGTGTGTGCACGCGTGCGCATGCGCGCACGCGTCTACTTGTAAAGCCAACAAGAAGGAACCTTCTCTCTTTGTGATTAGGAGTGCCTAGTAATCAATAGAAGTAGGGAGTTCAGCTTGAGACTTGTCATGAGTGCATCAATTTAGTACAAAGCAGAGGATTCAAGGGGTGCTTTTGGCACAGATGCCTTTGTTGATGCTTGTCAAGAGGCACTACTCACAACATATGATTGTGGGAGTCACAAAATGTTAGAGCATGCTTGGATAAGGCCATATGAAGTGCATCAACTTGCCATATAACAAATGAATTCAAGGGTTGTTCTTGGCATAGATGCATCCGTTGATGCTCATCAAGAGGTACTACTCACAATAGAGTAGGGCTATGGGAATCACAAATGTCAAAGCATGCTTGGACAAGACAATATGAAGCAAAGAGAAAAAGATAATACCACCAAAAGCTAGAAGAGAAAAGACTCCAAGAGGTTACAAGTGAGGTCAAAGAAGAGGGGAGGAGGGTATTGGAAATGTAGCCATGTTCTTTGTCAAAGAGACTTTTGGTATGGATGAAGTAGTAGTAAATGATATTTTTAGGTACTTTTTCTTTTTTCCATTAGTCAAAAAATTCACACATTGAATGCATGGATCATATGCCAAAGCAAATAAGGTGCTTTTTTCAAGAATGTGGTATACCTTAAACTCAATAAAGCAACCTAGGTCTTCATGTGAAGTATTTTTCAAAAGATGTAACATGATAATACTACTGAATGTACCTCGAAATGATACCACAAATTAAGTTCCAAGTGTTTGAATAGCATCGCAAGTTTTAAATATACATCACATGAATCTTTATGGAGTAAAAATAAGCTTGGCTCAGTACCCACAGGTTCTCTCCCGCTTTCTCAAGCACTGCAATTACCCCCTTTCCCCTTAGGGATCTTTCACCAACCTCTTTGATCCTAGTGTTGCTCCTTACCCTACATTGAGACCCAACACTTCAACTAAAGCAAGACCTATGTGCAAAGCCAGCCCTTTGCAGTTGCTGCCGCCACTTCTATAGCCTCCTCAACATTGACACTTACCGCACCATCATCAACCCATTTTGTATAGCATAGATGTGTAGCGCTCAGATTTGCCTTAGGCAGTTGTGCAGCTATCGAATTTTGCCAATTGTTGAGATGGCAAGCTCAACACGTGCAGACATTGATGATGGACCGCCTGGCTAGATGGGTTCGCACGTCTACACTTAGCACATTGGTGGTCATTATGATACTCACATGGCCACTGACTTATCACTTATTATATTTAGTTTGTTACACCTACCTACATCTAGCAAAGACATAGCGCCAGTCGATTAGTGTAGTCGGATGATGGAAAACTTAATTGGGATGTATGCAAAAGAAAAGGACAAATAAGCATAATCACCAATGAAGTAAAGGAGTTAGTTTTCCAATATTGGCCTACAAAGACAGGAATCTCTCTAAACAAGATAGATGTATGCAAAAAGCACATTGGAAAAAAATCATACATAAACATTTAGTTCACCATCTCGAGATGTCTCAAGTAAGTCTTGACTATGTTAATGATTCCAATTTCCAATGAATGGATACATGTTTCTTTATTGGTTGGATGCATTTTATTATGTTTGCAAAGTGTGCTAGCCATGATCTCCATAAGCATCATCTTAGCTTCTTAAATTAAAAAAATTGATGATTTATTGGTAGTAGTAGAATGCATGTGTTCATCTTCAAGCATTAAGATGTGAACGTGCGCTATCATGCTTACAAGAAGCCACATGTCTATTTTATATTGGCATCCAAAAAAGTATGTGCAAAGAGCACCTAGCAAATAGAATAACATTTGGTCTTTCTATCCAATAAAATTAGGCAATATCTATTTAGTACACCCACTAGGTAGTGAGTGAATGCTACATAACTAATGTCCTTTTTTTGTAACATCTACCGAATCATGGGTTTGGAAGTACTAAGATACCTGCCTAGTTGTCTTGTAGCTAGATGAGTTCTAGATCGAAAAATATCTTGGCTTCTGGTAGATTTTTTATGATGAATCAACTAATTAGCTAGAATTCAAGTTAAAGAACTACTTGGACCTGGTTATTTCACTTTTGGATTAAAACCTAGATTGGTGGCTACAATTCTAAGTGTGCAACTAGTTAGTTTGCAAGATAATTATTAGATGAGAAACTATCTAGGTGGCCATACTTCCAAATGTTAAGCTAGCAAGCCAGCCATTTACTAGGTCAATGTTCAACAACTAGCTACCTTGCTAACATTCTAGTTGCCTTGACAATTTGGATAGCTATTTAGTGGTTTTCACAGTGAGATCTACTTAGATTTTCTAGTTAGGAGATGGGAATGTCAGGGGGATGCTTGGTTTAACAACTAGTTTGCTACCTATAGGATGCTTAAATTAGGGATGTGTGGATAAGGTACTACCTAGTAGGGGACGCTTAGGGTAGGGGATGGAAACAACCTAGTTAGGCAAGGGATGCTTGGTTCAGAAACTATGAAGGTAGTCAGGGGATGCTTGGATCAGGGATGTGAGCTACCTTGTTAGTCAATGAAAGGTTGGTTTAGGAATGACAACAGCCCTCCCACGAACATAATCAACCACAAAACCAGGGATAAAGCACACAAAATCTATGTGTATGGCTCTGCCATTAATCTCAAAAACTGAAAAGAAACCATAAATCTTCCACTTTAATAATGAACAAATTCGTCATCTTCATTATCTTAATCCATAGCTTCAACCATTATGCAAAGGGAAAAGAGGAATTCTTGCACAAAAGATAGAGGAGAGAGGAGAGAGAACAAATTTTTGCACCACCAAAAGGAGAATATGCGATTGGACAAGAGAGAGGGAAGGGAAAGAGACACACAACCACTCGTGCACTCCACCCCACCTCTTCCCCAAAAAGCACACCCCTTCGTATTTTTACTATTTCTTTGAAACTTTGATACATTTGATATTATAAGACCTTTGGCCTTTAATTTTGAGTATCCCTACCCTTCACAAATACATGCATGTAACACTTTTGTGTATACCATGTATTTATTATGAATGTGGATGTGGATGTGGATGTGGCCCCCTCATGTCTCTATCTCTTTTTGGTGATTTTGTAACAATGCAGTATTATTCTCTTGACAAAAAATAAAAATATGATGCATGCTTGGATTCTTTTGTGCCTTGTTTTTATGCTTCTTTTGAGTGTCATCGTATTCCTCTCACACTGAAATGTGAAGCATCCTCAAGAACCTTGTCAAAGAGAAACCATTGTCTAACACAAACAACTTCCAAAATTTTTAGTATAAAAACTTCGATCACAAGGCCTAGCCATGGTAGGGTATGGGACTCCAAATCCATGACCACCAGAGTAAGGAAACTTTTGCCTCAATCATACTCCCACACTGAAAAACTAGTATAGTCTCCAAAAGATAGGGTTCTATCTTTCACAATGATCACAAGTATAACCTCTCCATCCAATGAAGGAAGAAGAATGACTTCCTTCACTATGTAACTCAAAGGGCATCTCATCAAAATGAAGCTATCACTTGTGTATTGAAAAAGAGGAGAGCATGGGAATATGACCTTGGATTTTCTATAGGATATGTTCCTAGGGTAATTGGTGTAAGCTTGATTTAAAATGTCAATGTGTTTGTATTGCATGTTCATAATGATTAAAGAAGAGGGGAAAAACAAGAGGAGGCCACATAAGCAATTAGTGGTGCTGATAAGGGGGTGAATGGGAAACTTTGGGGAGTAGGTGAGGCTAATGGGGAAGTTATGTAGGGAGAGAGGGCAGAGCATAGGAATAACCACTTTCATTGTACATTTGTAATGTATTGCTTTTTGCTTTTTCTTAATTACTAGATTTGAGAAATGTTCTTTTAAATATTTTAGAAAAATACTTATCTGTCCTTTGTGATCTCCGTTGTGACTTGCCACCCTAAGATGAGATAAGGTTGAATTGGAATTGGAGGACTAAAAATAATATTCAAGGGGTAAATGGGGTGTATAAGAGGGGCTAATGAAGGAGAGGCATATGAATATCCTATTGAAAAAGGGTTTATGGAATTAAACGTGGAAAATGCTGAAGTGGACAAGGGATAGGGGAGGGATGGCAAAGGAGAAGAGACCCATGGGACAAAGGCAAGGGCCAAGAGAAGGATGGGTCTACAAAAATTAGGGAGACCACCTCTCTCACTTTCTATGGCCTCGTGTTGGGCTCCATCTTTTCTCTTCTTCTTCTTTTGATGGGATGTGAATCTTCTACTGTGTCTGACACAAACGCCTCCTCTCTCTCTCTCGCATGCCGATAATCAACCTCTCTCTACCTCCATCGGTAACCATGAGGGTGTGCCTGTAGCCTCTCCCTTTGCCTCGTTGCTCAGTGATGACAGCACCTTGTACTTCCTACTGCTCAAGGGCATTCTAGTTCTCGAGAGGGAGCATGGGTTAATGAACTCACGCAAGAAGTACCAATTGGAGCAACAATCAGGGACAGATTGTGCAATGCCTTGTGCTGCATCAGCACGCCCGGTGTGCTGCGCCTGGGCCAATGGCGGCAAGGAAGAGAGACACGGCCACCTGTGCCACCTTTTCTCTGCCTCGAGGCTAACAAGCGGCCATCAATGACCCTGTTATGCATTGCTTTCCACCCACCATATATACCAAAGCCCTTCCCTTTCCTTCTCCACCACACTCCCCGCCCCCTCTCTCCTTGCCTTATCACAAAATCCGCTTTAGCAATTTCGTGAAACAGCTATTTTCCCTCTCTCTCTCTCTCAGCATCTCTCATCCTGGTATGCCTTTCTCTGTGATCTCTCTCTATGCTCAAGAACATCGGAAAGCTTCAATTTTCATGTGGTCTCGTCCTTAACAATGCAATATGATGGCAGTGTGGAAGGAAAGAAGGTCACAAGGAACTTTCAATCGATCCCCATATAGGAAAAAAAGAGAATTCCCCATGGAATTCCCTAGTTGAAAATACATATAAGTGGGAAAAGAAAAAACTAGGGAAAATGGGACATTTCCTAGTGAGAATAAGTAGGGAATCACATAAGACCTTTCCTATGTAGGAAATATTTCCTACATAGGAAAATACAAAATTTTCTATGTAGGGAATAATTCCTATATAGGAAATATTTCATATATAGGAAAAAATTTCTAGAGGTGATTCCCTAGGTACTCTCACTAGGAAATCTCTCATTTTTCCTATTTTTTACATTCCCTACTTATATGTACTTTCAACTAGGGAATTCCATGGAAATTCTCTTTTTTCCTTATCACTTTATCTACTTTGCCCTTTCTCTTAGACATGCTAATATCAAACAAGAAATTGCACAATAAATTTTTAACTAGAAAATTATATAGAGAATGTCATCATTTCTAAGTAAGGATCAATAACATACATCTAATGATCAAAATAGATTAAACAAATTAAGACATCAACATCTACTTCTAGCAACCAAATGAAAAATAAAAATAATTTTAAAGGAGCATAGAACTAAAAACTAATTAAGCAACATGTGTGTCTTGATTATTTTATCACTTAAATCTCCAATATGTTGCAAAGTAATAAATGTTTGTCTACCCTCTTCTCTAAATTTCAACATGGGTGGCCGATAGATATCATCATATGATGGTATGCGTATCACTCCTATTGATACTCAAGTGATCAAATATCATTAGTTAGTATAACCATTTCAAAAAATGACTCATTATCAACATAAGAAAGCTGGTAATACCTGATTCTTGGCTTGAAGAAATGTTAAGGCAAGCAATCTCAATGTCTTCCTTTCTTGCAATGTCTCTTGTGTCATCTTTAGGTACTTGTTTACCTATATATACATAGAGTTAACCAAAGCTCACGATAATACAAGGTTATGAAAAATTTCAATAACACAAAAGAAAGTAATTAGATATTTTGTATCAATTTGGGTCACCAAATTTATACAAGTTTCTGATCCTTAAAGTTGGTACCTACATCTTGACTTGAAGAAACATTATTACAAGTAACCTCTTGATCTCCCTTTATTACATCACCTCTTTTCCCACCTTTTGTTGTTCTTTAATCTATATTTATATATACACACATAATTACTTAAAGTTTAAAAATAGAAATAACTATGAACATTTTAAATTAGACAAAGAGACTAATTAAAGCTAGTTAATCTCAAAATGAATCACCTAATAAAGCAAGATGTAAAATATGTACAAATTTTATTTTTCAAAGTTTAGTAGAAATAAAGACATATACCTCTATCGTGATTTGAAGAGACATTAGGACCAATGACCTCCTTAGCTTTCATTGTTCCATTATCTCTTGTACCATCATTTGTGATTTTGTTACCTTTATGTACACATAATAAACCAAAGTTTAGAAACATAAGAGACATTTGTAAAACATCAAAACACGCATTTGTAAAACATCAAAACATGCATACCTTTTTTGCCCTGTTCTTTACACCATCTGATAGTAAATTGAGCAGGTGAAAACAAGGAATTCATTGTTCATACTTTTATGGGCTCGCCAACTTCTCCTTCTAGTTTGAAGCATCTTACAGACTTCCTGTTGAACAGTGCGCGAGGGAGACGAGGAACGGATGAAGAGAGAAGAGAAGAGAGACACGGGACACCAGAAGTGGAACCCCAGAAGTGCATCAAGTGAGCACACAATAGCTACAACATCAGCTCCTTAGCTAGAATAGATAAAACATCAAGTAGAATAAACATAAGCTTGAACAGATGAATCAACTGAAAATAGACAAACAACAACTGGAAACAATGAAACATCAGCTAGAACAACTCAACAGCTAGAATAATAATGAAACATCAGCTGGAACATTTCAACAGCTAGAATAAGAATGAAATGAAATGTCATCCCATCAGCTCGAAAAATTTCTTATAAACAAAGCGTGGAATAATTTCAACGCATTAGCTGTAATATAGATGAAATGATATGAAACGTAGCATGAAGAGCCAAAAATCAGCTAGAAGAAAGAAACATTTAGAATAATCAAATGATGAACAAACTACCGACAATCATCAGCAAGAGCTCATCAGTTTTCTTACTGCTACTTAGAGCCCAAGCAAACATCTCAGCAATCTGCTTCTAGGACTCTAGGAACATCTTTGTACGCCTGGCCTCCAGATCATCACGAAATCACTCAGACTCTCTCTGCATCTGCAGTTTCATCTCTTCTAATCTGAGAAAGCGCTCCCTCAAAGTGCGGATCACGGAGACCAATCTGAGAAAGCACTCCCCCAAAGTGCTGTCAACTGGGGGCTATTGATGCCGCAAGCTAGACTTTGAAGAAGTCCTATGGTTGAGGAATCTGTCCATCTTGAAAGCCTTTGCGGCCTCATAGTCTATACTGCGGTTGCGCTTCTTGTGGAGAGATGTGTAAGAAGTATCATGGTCATCCAAAGACCGGTTGCGATACCAGCATTATCACTTATGGGGCCATATGCATCTATGGCTAGACAGGTGGCAATGGTACAAAGCATTCCAAGAGCTACAACTGAGATCCCGTACATGGTTGCTAGGGTATGGCTGACATAGATGGCAACAGCAATAGCAAATATTGGAACAATTACAGACTTGTAGCTAAGTGCCAAACCAAA
Organism: Lygodium microphyllum; assembly: GCF_053477565.2. Lineage (NCBI taxonomy): Eukaryota > Viridiplantae > Streptophyta > Polypodiopsida > Schizaeales > Lygodiaceae > Lygodium > Lygodium microphyllum. The sequence goes on from NC_141163.1 coordinate 120,923,595, forward strand.
GATGGCATTGGTAGCAGCTCCTGTCCTACAAGAATCAGCAACATCCTGGACTGGTCTGTATGTATTCCTGGTGAAATACTCTGTAACGTAGCCAATTACCAACCCTGCCCAAAGCCCTACTCCAACGCAAAAAAATAGTTTCTAGTTTTAAACCATCTTTGCACCACCGTTAGGATCATATTTGTAAAACGTGGATGGTAGTGCCAACCAACAAACAAAAGCTACACCGAATGTCATTAAGATGGTGGATATCAGCAACTATCTCTTCAGTGTAGATTCAATATCCCTTAGATTTGAGATCTCGAACACATCAGTTGCGAACAAGGTTGTGATGAGGCACACCACAATGCCCATAGAGCTAATGAGTAGAGGGAAGCACATAGCAGTGAAGTCATGATTTGTGCCAAATGATGACATGAAAGCCACAACAAGAGCTACGCAAGAAGCTTCAGCAAAGGAGCCAAACAAATCTGAACCCATTCCAGCAATATCTCCCACATTATCACCCACATTGTTAGCAATGATCCGCTGGATTTCGCGGATCGTCCTCTCGGATATTCCTTTCTACTTTTCCAACAAGATCTGCTCCAACATCTGCAGTTTTGGTATAGATTCCACCTCCAACCCTTTCAAATAGAGCCACGGATAAGCATCCAAGCCCATAGCCAGTGATGGCCTCAAAAAGGCCCTCCCAATCATCCTTATAATAAAGCTGGAACACTTTTATAGTGATGTATAAAACTATGAGTCCATTAGCAGCAAGTAAGAAACCCATCACCGAACCTGATTGGAAGGCGATTTTGAATACTTTGCCTATCCCTTTTCTGGCTTCCAAAGTTGTGCGAGCATTCACATATGTTGTGATCATCATGCCCAAAAATCCCGACACTATGGATGTCAAAGCTCCGTCAAAGCTCCCAATATAAATGCAACTGTAGTGAAAATTGCTGTAAAGAGAGCTAGGGCACATTCCTGCTTTGGATCGTATCTGCAAGGCTGGGGCTTAGTAGTACTGAACCCCTTCACAGATCCTAGGAACAAGAAAATGACAGCAGCAAATATGCCCATGAAATAAACCAAATACTTGTACTCTGTCAGTAAAAACGATGTGGCTCCTATGGATATGGCTTGCTGAATTTTAGCGCATTTCCTAATAGCTGCTGTATCTGATTCCTCATCCAATCTATCCTCCTTGTCACAATCTGATGATCCATTGACGATGTTGTGAATGTGGGTATCGTTGTTGTCGAGCAAGGTGTAGCCATTGCTGGCAGGCCTGGACTTGTGCTCGAAGGCCAAGAGACCGGTTGCGATAGCGATCTGGTGGTGGTTGGTCAGAATCATCTGTATCTTCATTAGTTAACAAGTTAGTTATACCATTTGCACCAGTAATTATACCCCACAAGTTAGTTAACAAAATACTGCTAAGGCACAGAGTAAAACCGCTTCAGGAGCTACACTACATTCTTGCAAAGTTAAGATTTTGAATTGGAAAGGTAAGCAAATGCATCATTAATCTCTGCCCATTCCAAGTACATATTCATGTCTCCCTGCATGTCAAATGCCACTGTCACTGTCACTGTCTCACTGTCACTGTCACTGTCACTGTCTCCCTGCATCAGTACCAGGCTGCCACTGTCTCCCTGCATGTCAAATGCCTGCTAGTTCTCGCCCACAATTAGGAAATCAGTGAAAAAGCAATTTTCCTTCTCGTCATTGTACTCAAAGGCATATGCCATGATACTTTCTTCTGTTAGCCCTGAGCTTCTGCCAACTTTTATTACCCTCCTCCCCATGATGCTATTGATGTTTGCTTGCAAGTCAATAGTTATAACATCTCCCATCTCACCTACCCCTTTGATAGTAGTTGTGACTTTGGAGACATCAAAACTGCCCCGAATGGAATGAAAGCACCATCAGCTTGCACAAATGTCTCTACTGCATGAGCAAACATAATCAAGTATCAATATTGTCATATCAAGAAACGGAAACCAGAATTCTTCTTTCAACTCACAGATAAGTTTATAAAATGGACAATACAGAATGCCTTTTAAGAGCAGACAGCTCAAAAACAAGTAGCAAAGAGGGAAACCTGGATTTACACTTGTAAAAATGCCATACCACCGCTCATCTGTAATAAAAGACGTTACCCTTTCCACTGCACTCAAATAAACACCAGGTCCAACATTTGGAGGCAGTGGATGGAACATCTTCTGGTTGGGGTAGTCCAAATCAACCACAACATGTTGATTTGTCAGAAACCCAACCTGACGAGTCCCTATCCTACTCTGTACTATGGCTCCAAGTGTACCAAATGTCTCCTGACCTGCAACCTGTGAAATTCACCAAAGAGAGAAACGTATCAAAATTGTTTCCCTGGCAACGTTGGCCATATTAGCACCATGTGCAGAGGGCCTGATGGCTATAAGGAAGACTAGGTCCATACCTTTGCTGGTAAAACTGTTAACATTTGGGTCCACCAAAGGGAAGGAGAACTCTACTACAGTCCTCTTGGCTTTGTGAAAGAATGGAGGAGAAGAAGTTAAAAGATCTGTCTTGATCCTTCCTGCAAAGGCTAGCATTGGATGGTTCTCCTAGAGCCCAAAGAAAAGAATCCCTGCTTTTGAAGATTCTTAGAGAATCTGATATTGAGTAATAAAACACGTAACTGGGAGATAGTACCTGCTCAGATAAAATCATACACAAAACCCAAGTCCTAAATGTAGATTAAAGAGTTATCTGCCCTAAGTAGGTTCCAACCTACTTGTGAAGATCAATGTCTCCTTGACACACTCCATCACTGTGAGTATGCATTAATTTTGCTTGCATCTTTCATTCATCTTGAATAACAGGCCATTCCTCTAAGCAAAAAAAAATCAATCGTCTTCAAGCAGACTGCCTTAAATCTCTTTACATTCACATGCAACATAACATATTAAAGTGAACAAACTGCATGTACCTTTGAGGTTAACCAGGGCCTTTCTCACACTTCTCTCACAATCGGCACAGTCCATTCGGACAAGAAGCTCCACCATCTGCACCAGCAATTATACCCCACAAGTTAGTTAACAAAATACTGCTAAGGCGCAGAGTAAAACCGCTTCAGGAGCTACACTACATTCTTGCAAAGTTAAGACGTTGAATTGGAAAGGTAAGCAAATGCATCATTAATCTCTGCCCATTCCAAGTACATATTCATTCAAATGACAAGATTAAACTCTGTGTAAAGGAATGAGCTCACTTCTTTGTAAGGATTAGAGTCATCTTCTTTTTGCATCCCTGCCATAAAGATCCAGCCCACAACTGGATAGCTCCTCGCCATTAACATATGTACTTTTGTCATTATAACGTGTTCTTGAGTCCAAACTCTTTATGAAGTCAATGCAGGAAGGATTGGCATGATTCAAATCATGTCTCAACCCCACTCCACCTCCACCTGCATGCACCTCAAGGTACCCTGGTTCACTTGAGGTGGGGTGGTGATAATTTTGACCTTGTGACTTCACCTTCGAACTTTCAAAGGCATGCTGATTGGGTTCTGCAAATTGCATGGTGCCAAAGAACCATGAGCTTGATTCTCCTACACTCGGAATTCCTATTGACAGCCTTCACTTCTTCTCAAATGCCCCTGACACCCAGCAATTCAAAGGGGCAGTTATCTTCAAGAGAGGAGATGCATAAACACTAACTTCTAACATTAACAACTCCTTAGCTTCAGCACACCTTTGAAATCCTGAATCACTAAAATTCTCCTTATTTTTTTAAACTGAAAACCATGCACATGTTTCTATTTCATATTCTCGAGGACTTCGATCTACACCGATTATCAAAAAATGGTGCAGCAATATAGAATACTGCAATTGCTGTGGGAAAAACATGACTACAATGGTTGTGAGCACTTTGAAACACATGGCAGCCCATGATATCTCATCCATGCACAAGCTTATAATCTAGACTTATGCAGGCTTACTGCAAGCTGTGGAACTCAACCAATCTACATGCTCTATCCCTCTCCTGTCTTCACCTTCACAGGTACATGCATTTTCTTCTGCATCAGCTAAAGTATATACTTGGTCATCAGGTAAGATGGTTTCTTCATAGTCAGCTAATGTGTGTTTGATTCCATCAAGTAATGCGGCTTCTTTGCAATAAGCCACTGGTGATTCTCTTCCATCAGCATGATATTTTCCCTGGCAATAAGGTGGTCTACAAGCAGCATCTGCAGAATAGGGAGGAGACACAGACAATGCTTGGTGGTTCTCTCTATCATCCTCCATCTTTGCTTTGGTCTTTAGGTCCAATGTTTTCAAGGCAAAAACCAGCTCAAAGGCTGTAATTGTGCAATGGGATGCCTATACTGGGGTCAGCAGGTTTTGTAGCTCTTGGAGGGTATGCAGCCTGAGAGAGTTTGATCGCTTAAACAGCGAACTCAAAGTTTCAAGCTTTGACTCCATTAATTGTTGTCCTTGCACTATGTTGTGTGACATGATGAAAGAAGAGCTCCCAATCCCTATGGCTTCTTTCATGCTTTGATCTGCAATAAGCATCTGAAAGAACCCAAAGCAGTAGTCAGGCTCAACAAACCTAGAAAAGCCAGAATATTATGAATCACAAGTAGCTTTAGACACTTTCCCGTGTCACTGGGAAAAGGGGATCTTTTCCCTTGTTTTTCCTTATAGTATTCAACATCATGAGCTTCTATGAGGGAGGGACCACATACCTGGTCGGGGGCAGGGAGCAACCACACCGAGCTAGGTATGTGGTCCCTCCCTTGCAGAAGCTCATGATGTTGTCGTAATTCACAATGTGGGAAGTATAGTGAGAATTTGTTGAAAAGTTCTTGTGCGCATCATGCCAGACTATGGCAGACAGCTTCAAAATGGCTTGGCAGAAATAGGATAAATTGCAACAGAAAACTCAAGAAGCAAAGGTTCACCTGCATGGTTGCTAGTTGATTTGAAAGCTCCATCTCTGCCTGGTGCATGTAATGCTGCAAAGCATCCATTGAAGCTAACTGTGTCTTTGACACCAGGCATGTCACATCATCATGGTTTATGCAACCATTAAGCTTCTGCACATCAATACCCATTTTCGAGTACACGAGTGTTATAGCTGATGTGGGCCTCCAACCACCTATCCACATAAATGCTGCTTCAAGAGCAGAGGAATGACGCCCTGCAGGAAAAACCTTTAACCAATACCAGAAAACATGCCTCAACACAAAACTTTATTCAGTGGGGGCAAGTAGAAAGAATCAAACACAGTAAAGCCAAAGAATACTTGCATTCTCTTCTTGGCCACCCAAAAGTGGATTGAAATCTCACTCTATCACCTACACACGTATATACAACAGATTCTCCGAAATTTATCATTTTAGCTTGAATGTTTTACTTACTAGACACAATATGTGTAAGCCAGGCTGTTAGTCAAGACAATTTTCCTGATTAGAGTTTTGGAAAGAAGAGATATAATATGTGCTAAGAATAACTTTGAGAAACAAGCTAGAGTGTTTGAATGGTTTGAGCAATCAATAAGCCCATCTTGAGGCAATGAAAGTAAGCCATTGAGCGTGTTTAGATTAGTATTCTGTGCATGTCTGGATAGAATGACTACCAACTGTGTACTGAAAGTACTCTGTACATGGCTCCCTAATGCAATGAAGGTAATTCACGTAGTATCCAATTCCGATAGAATATTATTAGTGCTTTTTTAATGCTAGCTTAGAGTACATTTGTGTCACGCAATTCTCCTGGACAACCATCACTATATGTTTATTCTGTTCTCTTTCACAGGATGTGTTGCAGAAAAGTTCTAAGTTTTCATTTGCTGAAATGCAGGCCATGGGGACAAATGGAATTGTGAAGGAATGCTTCTTGTCATATGGACTTATGGGAAAAATGGAATAATGAAGGAATTCTTCTTATCGTATGGGCTTATGGACCTAAGAGTCTCGCAACGGCACAATTCAATACAAGTTAATGCAATCCACAAGCAATGCAACAAATAAAAAGTGTGTGAAGCCTGACCTGAAATAGTTGCAAGCAATCCATTGGTGGTGGGGGGAGGTTTGTGGGAGGCTTTGTAGATGCTTATGCAGTCCTTCACAAGCTGCCTGACATGGGAATCAGGGCTCTTGGAGACGAGGGCGAATCGGAGGGCCTGCACCTTAGCCTTCCACTGCAGCCAGACCTGAGCCAGCTGCCATAAGTCCTGGGCTTCCATGGGATCGATCAATGCTCGACGCGATGGATTGCGATGCTGAGCATTGGATGTTGGACGCTGTCTTCAGAGTTTCCATGTCCACAGCCTGTGTCCACGGCCTGTTCTCAACCTGCTTCCTCATTTTCTAAGCAGCTTGTTAATCACCTACTTTCCTTGTCCACATCATGTTCTCAACTTGCTTCCTCATTTTCGCACTGGCCTATTAATTACCTGCTTTCCCATTTTCTAAGGCTTTATCCCCTTTAGCATAAAACACCAAGAGAAAAATATACAAACACAACCGTAGAAGAACAAGAGTAGAGTGTTGAGAATGCAAGGATAGATTAAGGCTTGTTAGATTTAGTTATTATTCCACCAAAACCTTACTCACAAACCATGCTAACCCAATGATGTAAGAAATAATTACTAATTTCATGAGACATTTTCCATAAATCATGAATATATCAAGTCACTAGAGGTGAAGAGAAGGAATAAAAAATCTATTCTAGGGAGATGGAAATGTTTACTTTGGGGTGACTCTTGTGTGACCTCCATCATTATTTAACTACTTTCATTTTGTCCTTAATACTCTTGTTTATGCTTTGCATTGTCTTGTTATTAACTAAGTGCATGAGCTTGTAATTATTTTGAAATCTCTTTTTAGAGAGATAGAGGTGAGAGAAACCCCTTAAGGGGCAAAAAAGAGAGTCCACATTTCTCCTAATGTTGCATCAATAAAAGTCAATTGCTTTTCCTCTTCTACCTCTCCAATGAATGTGTCTCGTACTACTTTTGGATACAAGTCAAAGTCCTTCAAGGACATGGCCTCTTTCTCTCATGCTCTACTAGAGCCATCTATTTTACTTTCAATTGCAACTCCATAGATTCTTCTAGATGCTAAAATGGTATGAGGATTATCTCATATGTGAGTTGTGGGATGTTCACTTCTTGACTTGAGGACTCATCTTTTGAGGAAGCATTCAAGAATGTAACGTGATAGGGATCTTCTAAGGTTCTTTGATACTATGGGATTGGTGTTGTTTGTCTCTTCCACTTTTTGTGTACATCCTCAACATGTGTTGTGGACCATTAAGGAGCTCAAAAGGGACCATAGTCATTCAATTCAAGAGTAAGGACTCTTCATAATCTAAAGCATTGGTCATGTCCTCATGGACATCCTTCTTCAAATGGAAGGGATTCTTGCTCTTCCTTTCTTTTATCAACTTCATCCTCCACATCAAGCTTTGTCTCTACCTTTGTAGAGGCTCTAGAAGAGAACAATAGGCTCTCTATTTCTACTGCTATTTTTATCTTTGACTCTAATGTGGCCATGTAACAAGGAGAGCAGTACATCCATCCCTCCACCTCATTATTAGAGATCATTTCAAAAGTCATTCTTGGTGTCAATGTGAGGTATTCATGCATTGGCAATGACGATACATCTTTTAGGAGATGGCTTTTTGTGCCCACTATTAGGAATTATGCTTTTTGTTTCTTTGGGACAATTTTCTTGATAGTGTCTTCTTCAATTTATGTTCCATTTGGTGCTTCATTTTGGAAGAGTCAATTGAGACTTTATGGAGGTGGACGCATAGACTTTCTACAAATCATAGAACTTCAGCATCACTTTATTGGGTCGCCCATCTAGGGTTAGGATTCCTTTAAACCAATCCATCCTTGATCTATCTTCAAATAGCCACTGTCTTCCGAGTAATAGAGGGTAAGATGTTCTATAAAAGTTGGGCTTCACCACTACGTATGTCATCAATAATCTCTTCTTGCAACTATGGTCTTGATATAAGGAAGGATTCCTAAAGGCTTGATTCTACTTTGATTAGCTATTTTGATGAGCCATTGAGTAGGTTGCATGCCTTGCAAGCCTAGATCTTTCATTGTCACATGTCTCATGATATTCACTAAAGAGCCTCAACTATCAATGCACTTGTAATGAAGCAGTCTTCTATCGAGATGCTAATCTCACGAGTTATAGGATTGAGGAAGGTGTTGGCCACATTCACTTCTTTCATAGGCTCTTAGGCCTTATTGTTTTTTGTAATAGTTGCAAGGTTAGTAATCCTTAGGCCACGTCTTTGTGTGAGAATGATTTTAAATTTCTTTCTGCAATTGGGAAAAAGCATCAAGTGTGTATCCAACTCCTTCACCAAATCATACTCTTTTATGGGATCTATGAGCTTCTCCAAAAGTGACTAGAAAATGGGGTGATATGTACTTTCATTTTTTCTATTTTTTCAAGAAAGGGTTGCATCACCTCTTCATCTATCACAAGAGGTACATCTACCTCTTCTGACTCCTGGTTCTTTAGGTCTATGTCATAGACTATCTCTATGTCCTACTATGGCAATGGACTCTTTTACACTATATTGTCCTCTATTGTACTACTTTATGGCTATATCAAGAGCTTGAACTTGGTAGCTTTTGTAGGTTGAACATTCTCTTTCTGAACTATTTATTTTATTTTATTGGCACATGTAGCTTCACCTGCTTTCAATTCTACCAAATTGGAGGTAGAGGCTCCTAATTCTTCTATTAGTAGTCTATGGTATTAGCCTTGATAGGGACTAGGATAGTCTTTAGCAATGTAGTCTTTTCCTTTGCATTGGCTATAGAGGGGTTTGTAATCCAAGGACCTTCTAGGGTTTGGAAAATTTGGGGAGATAAGACCCTTCTCTCCACATCTATATCATTCCACTTTTGATCTCTATCTACCACCTAACTGTCTTCTCTAAAACTTTGGGCACAAAACCTCCTTGCATCAAAATTAGGACCAAACTCTGTAGGTCTTGGGACTGATATCTTAGGCTCTCATCTTAGATTCTAGTAGGTTGAACCTTGCTTCATCATCCTTCTTCCTTCTTTCATGAATCTCCTTTAAAGAGCATAAATCCTTGTGTTGATAGCTAGTAGATGCATAAGTGCACAAAATGTGTGTTCGAATAGACCCTTACATCTTATGCTCTGTTCTTTGGATTTGAATTTCACAACTTGTGTTGATAGCTACTAAATGCATTAGTGTGCAAAACACATGTCCTAATAACATGACATTGAAACACTTGTGTGTGGGGCTCTCCCACACAACTACTTTTTAGGTGATAGTGTTTGTATTTGATTTGCATTTGCCTTTACTAGTTACCATGATACTATGAGAATGACGTGTGGATATGCATTAGTTAGTCTTGATTGAAATGTGGTGACATCATGCTTCTAGCATCAAATGTTAGTGATTTGAAATTTTTTGTGCATTACATTAAGCTTTTCTTTTGTGAGTTTTGGGGCTATTATTTTATGAAATCTAATGTTCACTGTTCTTTAAGTGATTCAAGTATTGCAGCATCTCCAACATGCCTGCTTTGTGTCAAATCCAAAAGATGTATTTGATGACACTAGCTATTCACATTCAAGGTTAAAGTAAATTTGTAAATTATGTGCAAGAAATTGTGGAGAAATTGTTTTAAGTGGAGAACCTAAGCTAAAGCACCGCAAATAGATAATGGAGAGCCAAGAAGATGAATTTTCAGAGTCACTTGAAGGGTGGGAGAAGAGGGATATCAATACTTTTTCTATCATGTCCATGACCCTTTCTTCAAAGGTAGCATCCATTATTCATGAGCCTTACTTCAAAGGTAAACACCCATAGTTCAATTTGGAGATATCTTATGAGGTTTGGGGATTGTTATAGTAGCTTTATGAATGTTGTTGTCCTTCTTCTAACAATTAGTCTTTAAACTTAGAGTTACAACCTTCCTTACACACATGGGGAATCGGACCAAACCTTTCTAATGAAGATGATGTGTCTCTAGGATTACTTGTTAGCTACTGGGGCAAGTATAAGGATGAGTCAACTTATTACCTTGGTTTTGAACAAGCTACCAAATGAGTTTAGTGCATTGGGAAAAACAAAACCAAAGCTAACTAAATGAACAATGCAATGATGGAAATGTGTGTGTGTGTGTGTGTGTGTGTGTGTGTGTGTGTGTGTGTGTGTGTGTGTGTGTGTGTGTGTGTGTGTGTGTGTGTGTGTGTGTGTGTGTGTGTGTGTGTGTGTGTGTGTGTGTGTGTGTGTGTGTGTGTGTGTGTGTGTGTGTGTGTGTGTGTGTGTGTGTGTGTGTGTGTGTGTGTGTAAATGCACTAGAAGACTGAAGAAAGAAAATATAAGGAAAAAATCGTAAGGGCCCAACTCAATGCACCAAAATATAGGCAACTCCTTCAGAAGATGATAGAGGTAGAAATTACATGTAGGAGCACACCAACATAGAAGAAGAAGAACCCTTGTTGAGTTTCTTATAAGAAGGGGAGCTTACTTGAGATTATTCTCACAAAAAAACCCAATATGTGGGAGGTTTAGTTGTAGCTATTAAGATAGAGCCTTTGACGCAAGGTGAGGTGGGCCAAGGTGGCCTCCCCTACTTAAGAGCATCTTCTTCAGCGTCATGGTGATGACTTCCGAGTTCACTAGAGAGCAAAGGAGGGCCTCATGGTGAGTTACTTTTTAGTTTTCCTCATAAATCTTGTTTATGCTTTACATTATCTTATTACTAACTAAATACATATCTTATGATGTCTTAAATACATATATTCTCTTTCTTCAAGACAAAAGCTTGTGAATCACAAAAGATAGTGGACCAACTCCCTCTAAATCCAACCAATTATGAACAAATACCTTGCTAATATATCTTTGTCTCACCCATTGTGGAAGCTCCTCCTTAAAGGGTATTGTACCCATGGAAAACATGAATATCAATAGGCATAGCTTGAGATACTCAACATTGGGTAAGTGGCTAGGAAGGGATAGATTCGTCACTTGGATTGTCTATTTGGCTCAATTCTTTGGCCCCCTTCAAGGAGGATATTTTTGTTGTTAATGAACATCTTAAATTATTCTACCATCTTCTTCAGAAGGCAATCAAATTTTGGGAAAACTTATGAGATCATAGGAACAAATAGGATGCATTTATAGCTAACTAATAATTTCTACTCTATAATGTCATAGGGGATGGACAAATTAAGCCAAATCATGTCAGAGTTTAAAGACATGTTTTCCACCTCGCATAGGATCAAGCTCAAGTCAAGTAAATCTTTTGTGACATGAAGGTATAACATTGGAAAATGCAAGAAAAATCAAAGCCTCTAGGTTGATGTGTTAATTTCTCAAGGCACATGCATTTTCAATTGAACCTGCAAACATATATATGTGAGTGAATGAAAAAATCTAATTCTAGTAATATGGAATGGCACACGGTTTGGTGTTTCTTTAGAGGCTACTTATGTTGATGTTTTCCATAGAGGTAGACTTAGCAAATTAATGTCTCTTTAGCTGATTGTTCTTTTGTGCAAGGTTAAAAACAATATCCTTTTCATCTTTTCTGGAAATGTAGTTACATCAAAAAGGTGTGGAAGAAGGTGCACAAATGGTCTATAGTTGGTTCCTAGTTTCTATAGGCGTTGCGATGGGTCAAACAGTGGTGAGTGATAAATTATCAATCAATTTCAATTCCCCTTCATAGGGCTTGGTACACCACCAAAATAATCTTTAGTGGAGGAAGGAGAAGAATTTTGCAAAAGTTCATAAAATAGGATGAGAATCAACATTGTACCAAGTGGGCACAAAATGAATAAAAGATACATGTATTTAGCATGGATTGAGTGACTACTTAGTTTAAAGCCTGATCTATATGGTGACCGTTTTCCATGGATAGTGTTAGGAAAACAAGTGGACAAAATATTTATTGTTATTACAATCTATTATTCCCTAGTATAAGATGTGGGGAATGGAATTCCCTAGTTGTGTGGCCTATAATTACCTATTATGATATGCGGGGAATGGGATTCCCTAGCTATATGACTTATAGTTTCCTAAGATAAGTTGTGGGGAATGGAATTCCCTAGTTGTATGTAGGGAATTTATATAGGCCTACCTAGAAATTCCTATTATGAGATATAGGAAATGTATTTTCCTAGTTATATATAGAAACTCACGTATATGAACCTAGGAAATATTAGAGAATTTCCTACATTCCACAAGTTTTCCTATGTAGGAATTGTTCAAAAGCTCCTTATGGGTGAATCTGGCAGTGACAGAGGAGGCGACTACCCCCATGCCAGAGAGAGGGGGAAGAGTAGGAGGAGAACCCGCAATGGGTCCTCTGAAGACACGCTGGGTGTCAGAGAAGCCACATATTTCTTTCTCTCTCTCTCTCTCTCGTATATCAACTCGGTAGGAAGCCGCCTCTGATCAACCGAATAAGAATGTGATCATGGCGGTAGACAATTTGCATGTTAAAGGTGGAGAGAGCCTCGGCTGTGCATTCTAATATGAGAGGTTGCCTTCTTCTGCCCATGGGGATAATGCTCTCTATAAGCAAAGGTGGCAAGTGATGCGATGGGCATCAGGTAGAATCATCAAGAAAGGTTTCCACCTTGATAAACCACTAGAAATCTACAGGTTTCTCTTTCTCTGTGTTAGAAGAATACTGCCATGAGTTCCTCTCTAGATGAATTCCCTTTCCCTCTGGGCAAAAAGCAGCCTCGCAACGGCGAGGATGGGCATGGCATTTCCCCCTCGTCTCCCCCTCTCAAACAGGCCCTCAAGTCCTCCTGCTCGCCCCCCTCTTCCCCTCCTCGCCTCTCCTTCCTCAAGGAGCTTTGTGAAATTGAGCCATCCCTTCACCCTTCTATCTTCGATCCCCCAACCGGCCAAGAGGACCTTGTGACAAAAATGATGAGAAACCTTAAGAAGGTTATTGGCGATGGCGACGGCAATACTACTGTCGCGAAGCTCTATGCCTGTGATGATCCCCCTTTGTCGTCATCGACCTCTCCCTCCAGGATTGAAGCCCTACAGGAAGAGCCTGCAACATCACCCGACTTATCTGGATCCGGCCACTCATCCGAGCCGTCAAGATCTGGCCACCTCATGCCGCTCCCTGGTAGGTTAGAGGGAGAATCCTAGATCGAGCTACTCTTGGAGGCCTCCGATGATGAGCTCGGCCTCCCTCTCTGGACGCCCAACCCTGCTGCAGATGATGACTGGTTTGCGCTTGATGATGATGATAGGGCCCCAAACCCGTCTGCTCCTGCCTACAATATCCTTAGTGGAGTAGGGTGGCTAGACGGGGAGTTTGATGCCACTGGCACTATGGTGCTCTATGAAAGGGATTACAGTGAGATTGTTCTGCTTGACGCATACATGTGACCCATCATATTCTATTGGCATTCAAAGAGTGCTTGCTCTTGCTATGCTCAGATGGCCCCTAATTTCTCAGTGAGGGAGTGGTGGTTGGTTCAGGGTTCATTTAACCTCTTGAATTGGTCATAGTGCATGAGGCTCTCCATATTTGTGGACAAAATTGATCTTGTCATGGTGACAAAGGACTTGAGAATAATCTTCTTCTTCTTTAGAAAAAATGTGCCTCCTCCACCTCCAAAAAACTTGAATCATTTTCTTCTTCTTCCATCAAATCTGAGAGATAGCCAGTTATGGCAAGAGGATTTCTTCTCCACCAGCTTCTCATTCCAGGGCTGCATTAACATTGCTTATTAATGTATAATCCCCATCAAATAGTTGTTGAGATCAGCTTTTTCCCCGGCTGCGCACCAAAATGACAGCAACCCTCCCACAAAACCACGGACAAAGCACACAAAATTTATGTGTATGGCTCTGCCATTAATCTCAAAAGCTGAAAAGAAACCATAAATAGCAAAACAGAACCAATCAAAACCTCAACAGAACCTATCAGAACATCACAGAGCCTCATATCTCTACTGAAAATCATCATGAGCTTCCAAAAACATAATCAAACTCATCCAAAATATTCTCAACAAACACTTTCAAAACAACTAATTATCCTTCAAAATCCTTCAAAAATCAACCATTCAAGCTTTAAAAACAACAAAAATCAACTAAAAAATCAAGTCAATTTAGCATTCAACATATCCCACACTTAATAAGGGAGAGTCCTCATGACCTAAGAAAAAGGGAATATAAGTCCATTAAAGAGCTCAAGTCGATCTTCTTTAGTATCTTCAATAATCCACCCAACCACTACCCCAACTTATCACATGTATCTAAGAAAGGATACAAAGAAAGGAAAACACCTTTATCCATTACCAGATCTTATAATCAATAGCAAATTATAACAAAGTCGTGAAGGATATAAGAGGTTCATCAGCTTTGCATCTTGAGCTTTTCATCCACCATCACTATCACTGTAAATATTCGAAAAGAGAACTCTCGAACAAATCCAATATTCAACCACCACGAACTCATCACATGGAAATTAACACAGCACAAACACAAAACAACCATCTAAATGGCACCTCCAAAAGAGAGATATATCATTAAGAAGCATAAAAGATACATCCAAAGGTTTCAGTGAAGATGATGCCTCTTGAAGGCTTGATGATTACAAAAACGATCCATGGATAAGGATTCATCTACAAAAGTTTTTGGAGGATTTTGGAAGAATTGAAGGCAACATATCCTTTCTAGCAAGACAAGGTATCTACTAGGTAGACAAAGGACATGAATATATAGGACATCTAGTTGTTGGGAATCAATATTCACATTGACATTTATACATAACTTTAGAATGGCCTTTTGATCATTATGTGAATGCCTATGCATATATGCTAGGTACCAAGCAAAGTGGATTGTCAATCTCACTGAAGGATCTGGAGATTGTGAATGTTGTTGGGCAAAATGGAGATAATTTTGGTACGCTTGACTAGTAGTTGTCCACCCCCTAGAATTAATGGTCAATTATTCTGTGGTCCAATAAGAGAATTAGCTGAGCTCCATCCTCTTCTTCTTGGAATTGTCTGATCAAAGCCTTTATACCCACTAACCAACTAAGGGGGCTAAGAAATTAAAGTGATAGGAGATGGAAGAGAAACGGGTAAAAGAGGATGAAGAGATGGGTAGGAAAAATCATAAAATGAGGAATAAGCTAAAGAAGGATGAGCTGAAAATTTAGGGGAATCGAAAAAGAAAGGCATTAACTGATAAGCAGGAAAAGTAGAAGGAATATGTATAGATGGGGAAGGACAAGATGGAGAAGGGGAAAATAATAGATCTTCAGTGAAAGAACAATAGGTAAAGATTGGAATTTGAGGAGCACCCTGAGGTTGGAAAAGGAGAGGTAAACAGACTATTGAGTTGGATTGATAAAGGGAAAAATAAGCATCATATCAATGGGCCATTTGTTGATAATAGGATAAGCTAGGAACAGATGTACCTATAGCAAATCGTCGATGGTAAGCATCAAAGAAGGATGAATCAAATGGATGGTGCTTGGAAAGATAAGCTAAAAGATCCACCCTTAGTTAGTTAGCGTTCTGCACATGAGTAGAGGCGTTATTATGTCTTTGGTTCAGGACTACAGAATCAATCATTGTATGGTATAAAATGTCAGGGCAAGCAGCCACTTTAGAAGAATAGCACAGGAACATTTCATCGATCCTCAACTCCAAATGTTTGACATACAAGCCAGCTTGTAAGACCACATCCCCTACATACCAAGCTAGATCTTCATCATCTAGAATCGACAAATCACCTCGTAAATACATGTAAGACATCATCAACATTGTATCTTAAGTTTGCGGACTACTTCTGTCAACAAATCAGAAGTCTAGGCTCCACTCCAACCATCCTCTAGAAGAGGTAGATCCATCGTTGAGAGCTTAATATATATAGAAGGTCAACTTCTGATAGTGGACAAAAAAGAAATGGTCGCGAGGAATATACTCTTGAAATCGCTCAAATGAAGACCATAATAAGTCCATCCTAGATTGCAGCCTTTCCACTTTGGCTTGGAACAAAGGACATAATGTGGCTTGTCATTGGAGAATTGCCAAGTTTGCAGGGGATAAAGTAGAAACCCAGGACTCTTAGTAGACCGAGACTGAGCCAATTGATCTTTGAGTTGTTGGATCTGAGCATTGCTCTGGTCTAAGATACCCATGGTGGATTTAAACTGCTCTTCCATTACTGTTCCTGCTCAATCTTGCAACACATTGCATGCTTTTCTTCATATGCCAAATCTTTTTAGAGCCCATAGAGATGGGATACTGGACATTACTATTCCTTCCGTGCCGCCTGCTAACAGGATATGCCATTCCTTTTTTGTGCAAGGATATCTAGAGTTCCATTGAACTTTCGACTACTGTCTTTATAAAATAGCTTTATTCTTCATTTTATGAAGAAGTTCAACAATCTAAGGAGGAGCTGAATAAGGCCAATACTGAGTTAACCTCTGCTCAAGAGAAATTTTCTGACCTTTGTACGTAAATGGAGTAGTAGACTAAGCTCATGGATACCCAAACCGATGTAATCTCTACGTTGAAAGCTCAGTTGGGCAGAGGCTAGGTCTCAAGTTGTTACTATAACACAGGAGAGTGATAGGTTATAGAAGAATGGTCAAGAGATGAAGGCGGTAATAGCTGTATGAGGAACTGGAACTGATTTAGCCACCCTCTTAAGGCATTTTCTCTGCAGGACTAACGGAGGGGGAGAATCATGATCCTCAATGATCACAATGGCCTCTTCATTAGGAAGAGAAGGAACTTTAGGAGGATCAATTGGAGGGAAAGGGGCTTCCTTAGTAGGAGCAACATGTGTCAAGAAGACATGAAGGTAAGACCCAAAGGTGACATTAGTCACATTTCCTTGAGTAACTCGAACAAAATGTTGATCCATCTTGGACAGGAGGTAGGTACTCCAATCAATCGTCATATCTTTCAAAACCATACAGGAAGCTGTGAACAACTCCTTGGAGAGATAATGACATGGGGTTTTGGCAGGCATAAACCTGCCTGAAGGAATTGGCATGTCTGCTTCCATAGGGGATTGGCAACCATGAAGACACTGACCCCTAATGTTGTAATAACCTTCTGTGAATCTAGAATATCCTGAGTCTGCTTTTGCAACAGCTTCGAAAATCCTCATTGAAAAACAACTAACGGGGCAATAGGAACGGGCTCCCCATGATATGGCAAACAAAGAGCCTTGCCTAGACTTTTAGGCGTCAGAAGAATAGTAGTACCATGGACAGAACCAGACCTTTTACTGTAAGAGGCTAGAAAGTGATCACACAGGGCAAGATCATCTGGAACTAGTGGTAAGGAAAGACCCACAAACTTGGATAAGCCCGCTTTAGCGACAAGGTCCGAATCCAGTAATAAGGAGTAAACATATGATACTAGAGGGACATATTGGATCGGGGGAGGGGTATGAGACACCATTCAGATAGTTTTACACACACACACCACATACACAGATAGTCACAATGAATGCCTGCAAAACAACAGGATAACCATAAATAAGAGATTGACCAGAATAGACACACACAAACGTGACTAACTAACTGACCACCCCAAGCAATCCACATCCTAGAAAAAAATCAACGTGACCTCTACACATATGCGACCAAAATTTTCATTAACTAACTGACCGCCCCAAGCAATCCACATCCTAGAAAAATTTCAACATGACCTCTATACATATGCGACCAAAATTTTCATGCGATGCAAGATAAACAAACATCTTAAATCCTCGTATCAGGTAGAAAAGAAAACTACAGACCTTACCCGTAATCATGTCATAACAACCAAAGCATAATACAACAACCCACTTAGGACATGATCAGAACTTATGTAATCAAATTGAACAATAGAAACAACTCGAAAGACTGCACATTCCCATCCCGGGAAGCGCATTTATTGAAAAGGAAAAAAAGTGCAATGAGGAAAATTAGATTAATGAATGGTTTGTTTTAAGAAAATAGTTAAAAATGGGTGCAATTTTATTAGGTGTTAAACCTTAAAAAGAAAACGAGGGTTCATTCTTAAAATGTTAATTACAAATTATTAGAGTGAAGTGGTGCGTTAAATGAAAGGACTCTGTTTCCTAGACTGAGGTCTCTAAATGCAGATTTATTCATTAGAGCTTAATGGTGTGTGTAGTGTTTTTTTGCCAACACGTGCTTTTTGTGACGGGTGGTTCATTTTTAATTAAAATTACACGTGTATGTAGCACACGAAGCGCATTCTAAGTGAATGGTGGGTTTATTTTAATTTATTAGAAAAATGTGTATTTGACGCAAGTGCACATGGAAAAGTGGGTGATTAAAGTTTATTTTAACAATTAACTGTGGTTATGGGATAACCAAAATAAATAAAGTAGGAAATATAAAAAGAAATACCTTGCATGGGTGTGTATGCAAGAAAATGAATGCGCACGTATTAGTCCTAAGATGCAATGAGTCCAAAAAGACAAAAGCCACTAATTGGAAAAGATGTGACACCTCATTAAAAAGAGGAAAGAAATATCAAGGCACGGTCAGTGTGGTCCTATTTGGTTTGTTTGGTTGTTATTAGTGTTTATGTGTTGTTTTTTTTTTTTTAGTTTTTTCTTTTTAAAAATTTGGTTTCATTATTATTATTTGGTCAAATTATGATTGAAATGGCTTCAAAGATGGAAATTTTTAAAAAGAAGCTTGCTAAAATTTTTCTAGAAGTTACTAACCATTTTTCAAAATTTCCGTCAAATTTCCAAGCACTTTAGTATTTGAAAATGATTTTCAATGAACAAAAAATTATTAAGTGATGAATTGAGGAATTGAATATCCATTTATCATTCATCAGCATGAGAAAAGGATCAAAAATTTTTAATTTTTTTGGGATTAATTTTTTATTTTTATGGATTTTTTTAAAAATTTTACTCGTTTTTAAATGTATTTGAAAGGAATTTTTGAGTTTTTGAATTTTCAAAAAATTAGTTAACAAGATTTTATTTTGGAAATTTATTTTTTAAAATCCCAATTTGACAGATAATTATTTTTATATTTTTATGTACTTTTTTAGATTTTTTATGAATTTTTAGGGAATTTTTAATGGTTTTTTATATGTTTTTTAGGGTTTTGGATAGTTTTGTAATAAAAATGGGGGTACCGAGTTGCATATGAACACCTGTGTGTGAATGAACAAGCACGCAGCACTACACGGAGAAGGCTAGACACGCGTCCTCGTGAGTGAACACTCGTGAGCAGCTTCCAAACACATCACGATGACTCCGGCAAGCATGTACAACCGCGCAAACACTAGCATGGACAGGAACTTGTCGTGAGGGGGGTTGACTGCGGGGTAGGTGCGGATTGGGGGGGATGGTAGGAAAGAAGGCTAATGAAGGGGGGGGTTAAGGGAGGGGTCGATGGAATGGTGGGGATGGCAAGGCGGGTGGTTGGTGTGGTTGGGGGCTGGTGTGGGGGTGGTAGGGTGGCGCACAAGGGACGCAAAGCAAGTGAGCGGTGGTAGCAAAGGCAATGGAGGCGGCGTGGACTGGGCCTAGGGCTGCAGGCATCTAGGCAAGAGGGGAGGCACGAACTAGGGGTTGCAGAGTGAGCAACCAAGGAGAGGAAGTGGACAGAAGAAGAAGAAGAAGAAGAAGAAGAAGAGGGAGGAGGAGAAGGAGGAGGAGAGAGAGAGAGGAGGAGGAGAGGTGAGAGAAAGAGGGAGAAAGAGGAAAGGGGGAAGGAAGGGGTGTCGGGGAGAGAGAAAGAGGGGAAGAGGGAGAAAGAGAGGGAGAGAAGAAAGAAGAAGAGAGAGGAGAGAGAGGAGAGAGAGGAGGGAAGGGGTGAAGGGTGGTTACGAACGGGAGAGGGGGGATTTTTTTGTTGTTTTTTTCTGTAATTTAAAAGTTAAAGAGAAAAAAGAAACCCCTCCCATCCCGCATGCAAATGCGGGCGCGGGGGTAAAAAAATTTTGTAGTGCCAAGATTGAAATGGCGGGCGAGGGGGGCGTGCAAATGAAGGACGATGACACGGATGCGTAGACACATGTCAAAACCCAAAAACACGAACATGCATGCACGGAAGACAAAAAACGAGGCACGCAAAACACACAAAATTTAATACCTGAAAATCCGTCTGCCAAAATGAGGTGTGGGAAAAAATAAAAAATGTACAATTAGATGAGTCGGACGGGACTATCAGATCAAAACATAGTTCTGATGGGAAAAAAGGGGTGTTCACATAGAAAAACATCAAAAACACGTAGAAAAAATACCTGAAAATACACAATAATTAATAACAGACAAACCATACACCGAAAGGAAGGGTGGTAAGAAGAAAAAATGTCAAAAGGAAAGGATAGGGTAGGACTAACACATCAAAGTGCTAATCCGAAGCGAAAAAGGTGTGTTCGCATGGGAAAAACAAGAAAATCACATCAACAACTAGGCATGGAAATTAATTCAGGAAGATATGTACCTTGGAACAAACAACAATAAAAAGAAAAAATGTCAAGACAAGTGTGGGTAACATGATGAGGAGGGTAGAACACATTTCCAAGGTCAGGAAGAGGTATTCATATGGAAAAAAAAACAAGAAAACGGAGCCCAAAAATACATATAAAAATTAAGAATGAAAAATCCAGAAGTCAAAATAGGGCAGAGTAAAAAGGAAGAATGGGCAAGAAGGGGGGTCAAAAAGGCTATCAAATTAGAAGAAAGTTCTGAGGAGAATAGGGTAGGTTTGCATGGAAAAAACAATGAAAAGATACATTAAAAAATACACGAAAAACTGCAAAATTAATAACGGACAAACCGTACCTCAATGGATTGGTGATAAAAAGGAAAAATGGCAAGTGGAAGATATAGGTCATGACTGTCACATCCATTAGTGGTTCTGCAGCAAAAAGGGTGTGTTCACATGGGAACATGTCAAGGTGATGTAAAATGCTTCAAAAATTAATAACTTTTGAATCGTCGATCTAAACAAGGGGCTGTAAAAACAAAAAGTGTACCATTCAAAGGGAAAAATAGGGCTATCAGGTGGGATGTGGGTTTTGGTGAATGTAGGGTACATTCACATGAAAACACATCAAATCAAGGAATAAACAGAAATGGGCAAGGAACATCTGCAAGAATGGGGTGAGAGAGGACAGGTGGGTGGGGAAGGGACCCCATCAGGGTAAAATCTGGCCATGGCATAGATGCATGATCAAAACCGGGATGTGCATGAGGATATGCCACGTAGACGTGCAGGGACGCGTCCCCACACTTAAGACTTTAATGGGAAGGGTAAACCGAGCAACAGATACCTAGGACCCCACATTAGGCCAACTACTAGAAGGCCAGGGAGCCTTGTCATGTAGTGTACAAAACAAGGTGACATGTCCTATGGTGATGGTAGAAACCCATCCCGTGTGTACGTAGGGAGATGGGAACATACCTGACTCCAAGTGTCATAACGTCCCTCAATCCTCATCTCTCGATAATTGATTGAGAAAATGCCATTCATGCTCAGTCCCCCCTATGTCTCAAGCTCTATTGATAAATACATGAGGGCAGCCCATTCCTGAAACCCATTGATGTAATCCTCACGGTCACTTGTGCAGAGGATGTATGCCTTGTGCGCAATTGATGGTGCAACTGTGCATCCCATCAAGTGCTAGCATATGGTGCAAGAAGAAAGGTCAGGGAGCCTTATAGTGATGTGCACAAGAACAATTTTGTGCGTTGTGCATTGAGAGGCCCATCCCATGCGTGCAACTCTCCATTCACACATCTCACCTCTCTGTTGAATATTAAGGGCAAGGACTGATCACTCACCCCACCCTCTGTCTCACGCTCTATTGATAGATACAGAGGGCAGCCCAAACTCACATCCTGATCCGATTAGGATGAAATATCACGATGCTCTAAGTTTGTCAAGGAAGATCAGCTTCGTTTGTTGAAGGTATCAATGTGGATTGGTTGATAAAGAAGCCTACCCAGGGAGGTAGTCAACAAGTTGGAAACGACGTTGGGATTACATGTTGGAAACGGCATCTATTGGAGGAATCAAAAGTATTGGAGAGGTTACAGGATTTAGCATACCAAGGGAGGTGGCTCGAAAACATCGTCTGTAAGAGTTCAACTAGAAATTGGGTGATCTTGGACTACAAGGTGCTACCACCTTTTCCACAGCCAGCTTCCGTCCAAGGGTGTGTGTCACCTTGTCTTGGAACGAGGCCTATTATGATAGGGAATTGCTTCCTTTTCTCCCATAACAGTTTCATTTTATTTTTTTATTTTCTTCGTTTCTTTTCTTTTGACCCTACTCCCAAGAGTGTTTCCGCCTTTTCTCAAAGAATAGGTTGGCATGACAAGGACCGAAGTCATTTTCTCCCATGACCAATATATTTTTATTTTCTCTTTTTTTATTTTTCTTATTTTTTTTGAAGCATTGAATGGCAAGAATGTCATGTATAAGAACCATCCTCGCCACCTTTGTTGTATCACATGGAAAGGAAACCAAGGGGGAGGGGAAGGTGGCTGTGAGTGGTTATCAAAATGGAACCTCATCATCAAGATTAGCAAGAGGGTTATTAGGGACATTATGTAAAGGCATATTGGCTGTTAGAAAAGGAATGAGGAAGCTATTGATGGTGATTATCAAGATCCCTAGGGAGGGTAATACTATTACCATCATTCTGCCTCAGAGCTTTAGCTTCACACCACTTTGTTACATAGTCTGTACAGACCAAGATGTATCTATTCTACTTCCTTCCGGTTAGCGGATCAATGGGGCCCACGAAATCAATCCCCCACTTCTCAAATGGCTTTAGGGGAAGAATGGGTTTCAAGGGCATGACATTGGATTTGGTAGGCTTTTCCATTCGCTGACAAGCATCACATTGCTTGTAGTAATCATAGGCATCCTTATAGAGGATCGGCCACCAATATCTTGCAAGGCCTTTCTGGCTGTCGCTTCTCCCGCGAAGTGTCCACCACAGGGCTCGTCATGGCATGCTTTCAATACTATGTTGATTTCCTCTCCTGCAACACATCTTCACAAGGCTTCATCCTTGCCTTTCTTGTACATAGCACCTCCTAATAGAGCGTAGGGGTTTGATTCCAACAGAAGCTTCTTCTTCTCATGGCTTGAGATGCCAAGGGGATATTTTTGGGTTGCCAGGAGGTTGGCTATGTCTACATACCATGGGGTAATTGTTTCGACTAGAAACAAGGAAGCATCAGGAAGGTCTAGATCATCTTGCTCTTCTTTATCATCGCTTTGAGGGATTCACGAGAGATGATCAGCCAAGACATGAGAGTGACCGCGTTTGGTAACCACTTCAAAGTCAAACTCTTGAAACAAAAGGATCCATCTCATCATTCTTCCCTTCACATCAGACTAGTTCATCAGGAAGGACAGGGCTTCATGGTCCACATAGAATTTGAAATGTGTCGATAATAGATAATGTCGCAACTTTTCCAAAGCAAACACCATTGCTAGACACCCAAGCTCCGTCTCACTGTGTAGTTCCACTCTCTATTGGTTACTTTGTGGCTTGCATAATAGATTGGTTGATCTAGCTTAGAGGGGCCCTTTTGGCATAAGATTGCACCTAGGCCTTTAACTAATGCATCTGTGTGCACATGGAACTCCTTCATCCAATCAGGAGGCTGCAAGATAGGTGCTTCAATCAAACATTGCTTGAGGGTGTTGAATGCCTCATCACAATCATTGGTCCATGTAAACTCAGCATATTTTCATAAGAGTCTATGCAAAGGGGTTTCCTTTGTCGCAAAATGTGCAATGAATCTTCTGTAATAACCGACATGGCCAAGAAATCCCTTCAATTGC
This sequence comes from Lygodium microphyllum, assembly GCF_053477565.2. Lineage (NCBI taxonomy): Eukaryota > Viridiplantae > Streptophyta > Polypodiopsida > Schizaeales > Lygodiaceae > Lygodium > Lygodium microphyllum. The sequence goes on from NC_141163.1 coordinate 120,947,438, forward strand.
TTAAGGTTGGTTGGGGCTATCAAGGCACCAATCTTCTCAATCTTAGCAGGATCTGTTGTTACCCCTTATGCACAGACAATGTGGCCTAGAAGAACTCATGATGAGATGCCAAAGACACATTTGTCGGGATTGAGAGAAATCTCATACTCTCAACATCGATCAAAACACTGCTCTAGGTGTTCCTAATGCTCATGAATTAGGCTATAGATATAGAAATCATCGAGATACAACTCAATGAAATCATGTAAATGGTTCTAGAAGGCAACTATCATCACTCGTTGAAAACTAGCAAGAGCATTACAGAGCCCAAAGAGCATCACTCTGTAAGCATAGGTTCCCCATTCTATTGTGAAGGTTTTTTTGGATTGGTCCTCTTCTACGATTTGGACTTGGTTGTATCTGTTGAATCCATCCAAGAGGGAATAGAGCTCATGGCTTGCCATTGTGTCCAATAGTTGCTTTGTGAAAGGGATAGGGAAATGATCCTTCTTCTTCTTGGAATTTAGCTTTCGAAAGTCCACACATATTCGAATTTTCCCATTCTTCTTGGATATGACCACAATGGATGAAACCCATTCACTATTAGCCACTGGATAAATAAACTCAGCTTCCATTTTTTACAAAGAAATTTTTATTGTTTTGATGTTTGATGATTTAAATGATGTGTGCATGGAAAGAAAATTTGTATGAATCATATTTGAAGTATGTTTGAGGGCTGCGCATGAAATGTAGAACCCACAGCCACATATGGTTGTAATAAATAATTTAAAACCCAAAATGCGTCTTTTAAGAGGGAAAATGAGGGTTTCTTCTATTTTAGGTTGGGGAATGAAGTTCATATGGAATAAAAAACTAATAAAAACCATTTTTCAATTTGATCAGTCCCAACTCAAAAATAAAAAATATCACAATTTTTCTTAAATAAACGAAGAAAAAATAATGAAAAAAAGAAAAAAAATATTTTTTTGCTCTAAAAAATTAAGAAAAAATATATTTTATGTCTGCAAATGTACGCCATAGCTATAACATGAGGTTTAAGCCTTAATTAGTTGTGTCTTCATGTTAAAGTCCATTTTCATTGCTTTTTATACGAAAAATACATGGAAAATTTGCTCTTTACACCTATCAAGGATGCACAACCTAAAACGGTAGGGGAGAAGAGGGGTTTTGATGTTGATTAGTTGCTGAAAATATTGGAAATTTTGATCTATTTTTTTGAAAACAACATATAGGATGTTATAAATTAAGTTTAAAAGGGTTAAGCTGCATGAGGATGCTCGGGGCTGACCCTTTGCAACAAAGCATGACACATAGATTGGAATCATTAAAAGAAATGTTTGTTGCACTGCACAATGCTGATTTATAAAATGCTTGAGCACGAGGTGTGTCATTCACAATTGCATTGTGTATATCACATGGTAACTCCTGGATGCATTGGAATTGGTTTCTGATATATATGACCCACACTAAGTTATGAGGCACCTAAGATGTAGGTTCAGGCGTTGGGGTTCTTTGGGAAATTGTCAAGTGAGGAAATTTTATCTCCTGGATCATTTAAAATAAGAGTGGAGATTTTTACGTATGTACTATGTGTGTTAGAGCAATGCATCTTGGGGCCAATCCCCTCGGTGTAGGAGAGCTACTGTGGGGCCATGGCATCTAGCCGGAGGGGTACCTCCTTTATATTTGTATCACATTGGTATACTACACCAAGATGTGTGGGATCTCCCTTTGAGGAGTAAGGAAGTTAGGTCAGCATGGATGCTCCTGGCCATGAGGCCATGTGGGGTTGTCTTGTGAGTGTTAGAGGTTCGTGGCTAGTGCCTATAGCCAGTGTCAGGCACGTTTTAGGTCATGAGAGTTAGAAACACTTGGCCCATTTAGGTGATTGATGTAGACCATTGTCACTGCACTAGGAGTTGGAGTCATCCGCAATAGATATACCACAGCTCACCACAGCATGTGTCTAGCATGGCAAGAACCACGTAGCAGCACCTAGAGAGGTAGTGATATTTGGTGAAAAACCATTAAGTTGTTGGTATTGAAGAATATAACACTTAGCTCAATAGGTGCTCATGTGAGAATGACAGATCAATCTCTTGCCCCACGGCTTAGAGAGGAAGGAAGGAAAACCCATATCTCGCACGCGATTGAGAAATCGACAAGGGGAAGGATGCAGAGGGAGTATGTTAGTGTGTATAATTGATGGTGCATTAGTGCATCTCAAACCATCTAGTATAGATGTGAGAAGGTAGGCTAGGGAGCCTTGTAGTACAGTGCACATAATAGAGTGACTTGTCCAATGGTGATGACAAAGGTTCATCTCGTGTGTCCATAGGAAAATAGAAACATACCTAATGCCAGTGTTGTAATATCCCTTAAACCTCACCTCTCACAATTGATTGAAGGAAAAATTAGTCATGCTCAACCCCCCTCCCCCCTGGTCTCACGCTCTGTTGATGAATACAAGAGGGCAGTCCATACTCAAATCCCCATCTAGGGATGAAAGCTCACATTACTCAGGGTCTATCAATGAAGAGTGGCTTCATCTTGTCGCTGATGTCAAATAATGTTTGCTAATGAAGAGGATTACCTAGGGAGGTAGCTAATACATCAATAACTTAATTTGCATGTAGAATAATTGTTTATTATTGTGGGGGCCAGACGCCCTGATAGAAGAGTAAGATATAGTGCACCAAAGAAAGTGACTTCAAAACTGAAGCATTGAGAATTTCCATTGAGGAGTCAGCTAGTCTAGAGGACTACGGGGTGTTGCCACCTTTTCCACAGTCACCTTCTTGTCCGAGGGTGTTTGCCACCTTTTCTTGGAATGAGGCATGTTATGACAGGGAATTCATTACTTTTCTTTCATAATAATTTTTATTTTTATTTGTTTATTTTCTTTTTTATTGATTTTTTTTTCTCTTTAACCTACTCCCGAGGGTATTTCCACCTTTTCTCAAAGAGTAGGTCAGTATGATAAGGACCGAAGTCCCTTTGTCTCATGACCTATTTTTCTTTTAAAAGAAACTTTTTTTTCTTTTCTACAAGTGAATGGCAGAACACCATAGGTTAGAACCAACCTCGCCACGTGAGTTGGATTGAATAGGAGGGTAATCGAATAGAGACAAAAGGTGGAGATGAGGGGTTAACAAAATGGTGCCACCCTGTTAGATTGAGAACGATAGCTATCAATAGTAGCATAATAAGTAGGGAGGAGCAACACCTCAAAGGGAGAGGAACTCTTGGCTATGATTATTAGGATTCCTAGGGAGGGTAATACTTCTTTAGGTGGTAACAATAAACCACAGGAAGGGATCATCAGAGGAATCAATGGATTGGCTTGCACGTGGATAGAGCCATTATTAGGATTGACATAGTGAGTTTCTTGTAGGGGCTCATCCATCATTGTTGGAGCTTTCCTAGAAATTTACCAAAGTGTGAATCAAATGTGAGGACTAGGTCACCTTCCTTGAATTCCTTGTGCTTTATGAAGCTGTCATGGTTGTTAAGCCTTTTGTTGAGTCTATGTGGCTTCCATACATTGTAAAGCCATTCGTCATATTACGTCCAAATATTCCAAGTGTAGAAGGTAGTGTTGTAATGACTCAACATCTCCCAAGGGCCTAGTGATAGTCACTCACAAAGAGAGTAGCTCTAACTCCATAGGGAAGATGGATTTTGTGCCATACACTAGCTGGAAAGGTTTTGTACACCCAAAGGGCTTCTGTAATTCGATTGTCCCAATCATGATGATGTGCAGCAATAGTCCTTGTCAGGATCAAGTAAAGGATATGATTGGTAATAACTTCGACTTGGCTATTAGCTCCGAGGTAGTAGGGTGTGGATTTGGCAAATCTTATAAAGCTCTGTCAGCTCTTCCATAATCTTGTTTAGAAACCTTTGTCATTGATCATCTTTAAGGGATTGGCAAAGTGAGTGATGATATTCTCATACAAAAACAGGGCTACACTGTTGCCATCATCTTGTTTGAGAGCTTTGGCCTCACACCACTTTGTCACATAGTTCGTACATTCCAAGATATATTGGTTCTACTTCCTTCTAGTTGGTGGATCGATGGGGCTCACAAAATCGATGCCCCACTTCTCGAACAACTTTAGGGGAAGGATGGGCTATAATGGCATAGCACTAGATTTGGTAGGCTTTCCTATCTATTGACAAGCATCACAATGTTAACAGTAGTCTCATAAGCATCTTTATGTAGTGTAGGCCACCAATACCCTGGGGCCTTTCAGGTTGTCGCTTCTCCCGCAAAGTGTCTGCCACCATAGGGCTTGCCATGACATACTTTTAGCACTATTCCAGTCTCATCTCCCACAAAACATCTCCACAATACTTCATCTTTGCCTCTCTTGTACAAAGTGCCACCTAATAGAGTGTAGGGGGCTGATTCTAACAAAAGCTTCTTCTTCTCTTTGCTAGAGTTGCCAGGGGGGGTGTTGTTGTGTGGCTAGGAGGTTGGAAATGTCTACATACCATGGGGTTATTGTTTTGACAAAAAACAAGAAAGCATTAGGGAGGTTTGGATCATCTTGCTCCTCTTCTTCAATCTGAGGGATCTGTGACACATGATTGGCTAAAACATAGGAGTGACTAGGCTTGGTAACCACTTTAAAATCAAACTCCTCAAACAAAAAGAGCCATCTCATCATTCTATCTTTAGCATCTGCCTTATTCATTAGGAAGGACAATGCCTCATGATCCATATAAAATTTGAAGTGGGTGGATAGTTGGTAGTGCCGAAACTTCTCTAAGGCAAACACCATGGCTAGGCATCACTATGTAGTTTCTTTTTCAATTAGTGACCTTACGGCTTGCATAGTAGGTAGGTTGATCTAGCTTCGAGGAGCCTTTCTAACATAGTAGGTAGGTTGATCTAGCTTTTAGGAGCCTTACTAACATAAGACTACACCTAGCCCTTTTATAGATGCATCAGTGTATGTGGGATTCCTTCATCAATTAAGGTTTGCTGCTATCCCTTGTGTAGAGACAATGTGGCCCAGAAGAACTCCTGAAGAGACTCCCAAGATGCATTTGTGGGGGTTGAGGGAGATTCCATACTCTTGGCATTGATCAAAGCACTAGTCCAAGTATCCCTAATGCTCACATATTAGGCTATAGACATAGAAGTCATCCAGATATACCTCAATGAAAATCAGGTAGGTGATTTTGTAATGCAGCCACCATCACTCTTTAAAAGGTAGTAGGGGCATTATATAGCCCAAAAGACATCACTCTATAAGCATAGGTCCCCCATTTGGTTGTGAACGTTATTTTGGATTGGTATTCTTCTGCTATCTGGACTTGGTTGTACCCACTAAATCAATCTAGTAGGGAATGGAGCTCATGTCCCACCACTGTGTCTAATAGCTAGTTTGTGAAAGAGGGAGATGATCCTTGTTTGTCTTGGAGTTCAACTTGCGAAAGTCCATTCATATTCACAGCTTTCCATTATTCTTGGGTACTAGTATGATGAGAAAAACCCATTCAATATTGGCTAATTGGATAGATAAATTGAGCTTCAAGGAGCTTCAATAACTTTGCTTTCACCAGGCCTCAGTAATTTGGATTCATAAACCTCTCTTTGCCTCACAAGTTTGGCATCGGTTGATGTGATGTTGACACACCATGGGAACTCATCTAATGTTCCGTTGAGAGCAACTTCATCTTTCCATGGGGACTTGGCTGGATCTTTTGGGATATTGAAATGGTATCATAGCTATTTTAGATCTTATGGGAGAGCTATTTATCTCTTGACTCAAGGACTCATTTTCTGAGGATGCCTCCAAGAATGTCACATTGCCCAACAGTATGGGAGCTTCAGCTTTCAAAGCTCTCGAAGTTCCTTTTCATTAGTATTCTCCTTTGGTTATATAGCTTTCTCCACCTCGCTTTTGTAATTTGCATATTGACTTTCATCATCGTCCTCTTCAGACTCTATCTTTGCCTTTGAGGGGTTCTATAGGAGAAAAACACTCTTTGTTGTATCTTTTGCTTTTTCTTTTGCCTTTGGCTCTGCTTCTATATCTCTCTCTATCTCTACTTTTGTCTTTGGCTTTGGTGTGGTCATGTAATAGGGGGAACAATATATCCATGCCTTTATCTCACTGTCAGAGGTAGTTTCAAAATTCATTCTTGGTTTAAGCAGTAGAGGTTGACCCAGCCTTTGGTAGGAATCACAATGCTATACCCACTTGTAGATATCATCATGCATGGTCAATCACCACAAACTAGCTTGCTAGATTCTGTAGGTTGTAGCTTTAGTAGCAAAGTGGCCACTAGCAATTCTGTGATGGGCTTGTGAAGAAATCAGAGTACAAGCCAACATTGAAGTATGTGCACAAGAGGGAGAGGAGGCACAAAGTACAAGAACATGTCTTTCTTATCAAGTTGCTTATGAGTACAACTAGGGTCGCCTCACTAAATCAGTTGATGTAGACCCATGGGCTATTTATATAGCCCCAGTTGGCTAGGGTTAGGGTTTTCCCTTCCCCTCAAGACCATTCACACCTGCCTACCCTTATCCACTCATGCATAAGGAGAGTTCATATGCCTATACTCTCAACACCCTCCCTCAATGCCAGGTGGCGTTGGAATACAAAGCATAAGAGAATGCCTCCCCTTAACCCAAAATAGGATGCCTTTATAGATCAAGCTACAAGGATGGTTATAGGCAGAAAGGATATAGGACTTAGAAGAGTTGATCATCAGTGGATTAGGAGGAAAAATTGGCCTCCAATTCCTTAGGTACTTCAGGATGGTTAGGACATTTACTGGTAATATGTCCTATCTTTTTACATTTATTACATTTCATATTTTCTAGGTATTTTTTCCAACAATTGTTTACAATATTCCCTTCTTCTTACAAAAAGTACACTTATTGACAACTATATGCACCAAGACTTAGTCACACATGATGTTGAAGTAGATGTGTGACTGGTGCTTCCTTCTTTGTGATTCCTTTTTTCTTCATCCAAATAGGATTGGATGGTACTTGCCAAGGTAGGATTGGGAATATTAGTAAGAGTTATTACAAGTGTGGGAAATACCTTTTTGACAGCTTTTAAAAGAATGGAAATAGCATCCTCATCATGGATTGGTGCTTGCATTGAAGAAAGCTGCACCATGAGGCCCTTCATATGAGAAATAAATTTTCCCAATTCTTTTCCTTCTCCATATTCCAAGCTGAAGAATTAAATCTTAAGGAAAATCTTAGTGCTTTTACTTGTAGCTCCATAGAGCTTTTCAAGCTCATCCCATTTCTCCTTGGCAGTGGAGAGTTGATCAACACAATGAATCAAGAATTCATCTAAGTGTAACATGATTATTGCTTGAGCATGTTGATCACCCTCCACATCAACAGGATTTCTAGAATCAACAGCTCTAGTCCCTTGAATGAGAGGCCAATAACCTCTCTCCATCATTTTGTACTTAATGAGTACTTGCCAAGGGTGAAAGTCTTTGCCATCAAATTTATGAATTTAAGGACACAGGTCAGCATTGGCGGCCATAGGAAGGTCTTACTACTTGCTTAGTGCAAGTAGCAATGTCTAATCCTTTACAAAGGGCAACTAGTGTAAGAACAAAAATAATGTAGATTTTACAATTAAAACTGTAAGGATGAGAATGGTTGAAAATCATACATATGGAGTATTTCAAAATAGGACTTAGGTGTCCTTGCCTTTGAACAACCCTTTTTTTATGTTTGATCGTTTTCCTTGGCTTTAGTGAAGTGAACTTACACTGCACTTCTGGCTCCTCCTGATGATGTGGCTTATTAGAGGAGTTATTGGTGGAACAAGGCTGATCAATCAACTCTATGCTATGGGATGAATCAGAAGAGAGTACAATAATACTCATTTCTCTAATTTACTAGCAGAAACCAGTAATAAACACCGGCTAAATACATCAGTAGTGCTAAGAAGCACTTGTATCAACTTCCATTCTTCTACTCATAATAAAGGTCGAACTTCACGAGCTTAGTAGTGCCCATGAGATGAGAAAAACCTCTGCATTTGAGCTCCACAGGGAAGTAACTAATCCTAACAAAGGTTTTTCAGTTATTAGAATCACTATTGATAATGCCTAGATTAAAAAATAAGTCAAATGTCCAAGCTTGCAAGCTTTTGGCTATGGCAAACTATGACCCACAATTAGGGTTTTGTCTGCAACAATAGGTAGTAGGAAGAGAGTTAAGCCAAACCCTGGCCTACTATAGGCGCTACAAAATCTCTATGATGGCTGTCGGGATTGTGCCCCCTATAGTGTTACATACTATTGTATGAATCCTCTCACTGCCACAGACTGTGTGATCTGCGAAATGAACATTGCCAGGTTGAGTGTGAGGTGTCCGCTAGTCTCAATCCACGGTACACCTTTTAGTAGTCCATCAGTAGGTTTTTTTGTAAATGATGCCGCCCGGTGCTCCCTTGGAATATCACGGGGTTTGTCACTTAGGCCCTACCGAGTCTACTTTGCAACGAGAGAGTTCCAGCCGAACCCACTAAGATCGACCTGAAGATTTGGATTCCTAAAATCAGATGGGTCTCCTAGCAGCCAGCTAGCATCAGTACTTTTGAGTCCCACTTTGAGGATTACTCGATCTGAAGTGGACTTGCCATTGCACTTGGTTCAAAGAGAATGGGAGATGGAGGGGAGTGCGGTATGTCAACCCTCCTGCCCATAAGGCAAAATTCCATTCCGGCCCCCTAAAACAATGCAAGTCGGTTCAACCTAATGACTAGTTGGTCAATTTATCGTCTTCCTATTTCTATTTCCGATTTAGAAAAGCTCCCAGTTAACTGGGACCACCCTACCATTGGATGGACCCGTCGGGGGTAACACCCACCACTTTCCTCTGATGATGGGTCATCTTTAGTTTTTTAATTACCTACAACACATTTATTGGAACATATACAACCAGCTTCCTTAATTAGTCCATTAAGTCACATGTTCCTTCACATAATTTATCTCACCAACATGCATACAATTCGAATAGTAAAGCAAACTTCTTTATTATATTGGAAGTTTATTACAATTTCCATCATTCCATCCCAATGGAAGATACACAAAATTCCATAAGGATATTCTGTCCACCAAGATTCCACCCACATAACTAGTATTTATGGTTCCAGGATCCCATCCTAGGTCACGAAGGGGCTCGTCAGATTCTTAGAACAATGCAGGATTTACAGCCAGAGCCCCCCTTTGGCATCTACAATTCCTACTATCTGAGACTATCCCTACTGACAAACCTTTCGCCTACAGAGCCGGTCCAAGCCTCTCGTAGCGATAATCATGACCCCCTTGGAGTAGGGTCTCGCCGCTAGCTTGGGGGTAGCCTAGCGCGATCCTTCCTTTTATTCTGTTTGACAATAATTTCAATCAAAATTCTAGATTCTAGCAAACACAAATAGTCCTTTCAAATGTGTATCAAATGATGCAATGACAATCATCCCAACATGTAATTCATAGCTTCACATAGCCAAGGTAGACCTTATCCTAGTGTAACCTTACATTCTAATGAGGATTCTCCTCCCCATAAAGAAGTGTTGAGTACACCTCTTATAACATGTTAAGTAAGGCATGGATTTTCCATTTGGGTTCACTTATCCAACATAAGCAAAATCCCTTAAGGAAATATATTGTGTCAATAACTCAACAAGATGACCTATAGGATTCTTAAATAGACAATCAGTTTCTATAACCATCACTAATAAACTCTTAACCTTGTCGCATTTGACCATAACTATGTTGAATGCGCATAAAGGCATATGTACAATAACCTTTGGCAATTAATTCTATCCTGATTCTATGCCTTAGAATCTCAATTATTCTAGATACAAATCATAGTGATTAATCGTTTTATGCTTGTACTAATATGTTTTCTAGATGAGTTATCAATTTGTGTAAGTGAAGAATATGGAAGCTAATATCTTATGTAATTATCTTATATAGCAAAATAATAATCTAGTAATGGATAACCTGGTTTGGCAGCATGATGACATTAGGAACTTCATCTTTACTCGCACTCGCATTAGCCATACCCGACGTTCCATTGGTAGTGGCAACTCCCGCCACCTCGGGCACTCCCGTATCATTGGCAATACCCGTTGCTTGATTGGTTGCGTTGGTCCCCATGGTTTTTTTACTTCGTCACTTTGGTGCCATCGTCCACGAGTGGTTTGAGAGATAGGGAAGGTGGAATAGATTTGAGATGAGAGAGCGTAAGAGAATATGACTTAGTTAAAGATCGAGAAAAGGGATTTGAGCTAACTCTCTTCCGATCTCTCTCTCTCTCTCTCTCTCTCTCTCTCTCTCTCTCTCTCTCTCTCTCTCTAGCTTCTTCTCGCAGCCTCTTGAAGGAGTATCCTTCTTTCTCTCTTCTTCTCTCTCACAGCCTCTCGGGGTCTACTTATGTCTCCCTAAGTGCTCCCCATGCCTCTTATTTATAGTGAATTGGAGAAGAAGGGTTGTGGCTGAGAGGAGGAGCTCTTTGTGGAGGGGGATCTTGGAAAGATTAGCGATCTGATGCTCAGATCATAAATCTGATGGTTCCATTGGCTCCGAAAGGGGGGTAAATCCCCAAGACACTTGATTAGAAAGCTCTCAGTTCACTCCTTCTTTTCTCTGTTCAAAGTGCTATCTACTGCCTGTAGACTGCAATCGCGGCGCGCGTGATTTTGCCAGTCACTTTTCTTTATTTTTCTTTTTATAAAATATTCAAACTAACTAACACATCACTTGTTTTTTTATTTTAAATGACATCTAGTTCTAGAATTCTCCATATCTCTTTTTTAATTTTTTTTAAAGATAATCTCTAAAATATCTAAAATATTCTAGTCTTATCCAAAAGTCTAATATTCTTAGACCATCCTTATTACGTACATTAACATTAGTGATTAATATAGCTCATATCTCTTGTTCACCTTATAACTTCCATGAAGGGTGGCTACGGTCTTTGTTAATTCATAAGAAATATCGACTTACAACTCTCGATTTTATTTATTTATTTATTTGTAGTTAGTTATTAATGTTAGTTAATTTTTTTCTTTAGTTAGTAACCTTACTAACTTATTAATTGACTAACTAAATTTTGAACTAACCAACTAACTTTTATTGCCTGGGAATATTACATCCTTCTCCCCTTAGAGAAATCGAGATATCCTCATCTCGAGAGAAACTGTGGGTATTGTTGATGAAGAGCATCCTCATCTATCCATGAAGCATCTTCTTCATGATAATCCTTCCATTGGACAAGGTATTCTCTAAGGGTTCTACTCCTCAATTTTCTCTCCCTTACATCAATTACTCTGTCAGGTTGTAGCTCAAGGACTCCTTGGCTAGGTATTACAACTTGTTCATCATCAAGGATATGGTTAGGGTTAGCTATGTATGCTTTCAATAAGCTAACATGAAATACATTGTGGATTTTTATATTCTCAGGGAAATGTATCTTGTAAGCACTTGGTCCTAAGAACTTGAGAATCTTATAGGGTCCATAGTATCTTGGACTTAGCTTCTTAAATTCTCCTAAAGACAGAGAACTCTTCTTTGGATGGACACGGATGAAGACCATGTCTCCCTCTTTGAAGATTTGTTCTTGCCTTTTTAGATCAGCATACGCCTTTTGTTGATCCTTGGCAGCTTGAATATCCTGTCTGATGATCTTGATTTGATCATCCATTTCTTCTAACATTTTTCTCGAGGCTTCTACCCTTAGAGTAGGATCGGAAAAATTAAGTGGCATACGACAATATTGACCATATAGTGCCTGAAATGGAGTCATCTGAATACTTCGATGGTAGGAGGCATTATAGGCAAATTCCACTAAGGATAGATACTAAATCCACCTTTTAGGTTCCTTGCTGCAATATGCACGCAGAATATCCTCAATTACTTGATTAACTCGTTCTGTATGCCCATCAGTTTGTGGATGATTAGTACTAAAACAAAGTTGGGTTCCAATGGCTTCAAATAAACTCTTCCAGAAGTGTGATGTGAAAAGAGAATCACGATCACTGATGATCCTTTTAGGTAACCCATGTAACCTAAAAATCTCTTTTACAAAAATTCTAGCAATATCTGAAGCTTTGTAATTGGTTTTTGTTGGGAGAAGATGAGCAACCTTTGTTAGCATGTCTACTATCACCATTATTGAGTTATATCCTCCTTGTACAGAAGGTAACCAACTACAAAGTCCATGCTAATAAATTCCCATTTCATCTAGGGAATGTCAAGTGGTTGGAGTTTTCCTGGTAACTTGACACATTTAGATTTTACCCTTTGGTAATTTAGACATTCAGTGACATACTTAAGCACATCACCCTTGAGTTTTTGCCAGTAATAACCTTTCCTGACAGCATTAAGAGTTTTTGCATATCCTAGGTGTCCTGAAAAAGGAGAATCATGTGCTTCCCAAAGTATCCTTCTCTTGAGAGTCTGACTTGAAGGAATGCATAGTCTCATTCTGAAATAAACAAGTCCTTCGTCTTTATCTATTGATAAGAGCATAAGGAAGGCTTTACAGCTAAGGGCATCTGCTACTACATTTTCTTTATCGGATCTGAACTTAATTTCAAAGTCATATTCCTGTAGAACCTCGATCCAACGTCATTGCCTCATATTAAGATCAAGCTGAGTAAAAATCCACTTGAGACTTTTATGATCTGTGACTAAGGAAAACTTATTTCCAAGCAAGTAATGTCTCCATAATTTGAGAGCATGGATCACAGCTAATAACTCAAGGTCATGAGTAGCATATTTCTGCTCATGGTTTTTTAATTTTCCTAAAGAGTAAGCTACAGGATGTCCTTCCTGCATTAGTACACATCCCAATGTAAGAGAGTTGGCATCTGTGACAACTTCAAATTCCTTGCTTAAGTCAGGTAGCCTTAAGATGGGAGCAATTACCAAACTATGCTTTAGTTGCTCAAAGCTAGACTGTTTGATTGGCATCCACTTAATGGCAACTTGCTTCTTAAGTAAATTTGTAAGAGGTGTTGCAATTTGAGCATAGTTTCTGATGAATACCCTATACCATCCTGTTAGACCTAGAAAAATTCTCACTTCCTTGATAGTGGTTGGGGGTGGCCAATCTTGAACATCCTTGACCAAGGCAGGATCTACTGGTATACCCTCAGCAGACACTATGAACCCCAAGTATTCAATCTTCCTTTTGAAGAATGCACACTTCTTCTTCTTGGCATACAACTTGTGTGTTCTCATTGTCTCTAGGACAATGCGAAGATGTGGCTCATGATCTTCTTCCTCCTTAAAATAAGTTAGGACATCATCAAAGAATACAAGAACAAAATCATCAAAATGTCTTGCATTAACCTATTGAAGATAGCTGGAGCATTTGTCAACCCAAATGACATCACGATGAATTCGAAATGACCGTATCTTGTGTTGAAGGCGGTCTTTGGAATATCTTCATTCTTGACTCTAATCTGATAATATCCTGATGACCGAAGATCAATCTTAGAAAAGATCTTTGCTCCTTGTAGACGATCAAGAACCTCATCTATCCTTGGTATTGGGTAGTTATTCTTTATTGTCACCTGGTTTAGCCCTCGGTAGTCAATACAAAGACAGAGAGTTCCATCTTTCTTCTTTTGGAATAATACTGGGGCTCCCCATGGTGAACTACTTGGCCGGATATACCCTTATTCTAGCAGTTGCTTGAGTCGCTCTTTTAGTTCGATGGCTTCAGGAATAGACATTTTGTAAGGCCTTTTTGCCACTGGAGTGGCTCCTAGAACAAGTTTGATCTCATGATCAACTTCTCTTTCTGGAGTAACTCAGTTAGCTCTTCACGAAATATGTCGGCGTACTCTTTTAACCAGGATGGTTCTTCTTCTACATGACCATCTTGATTTATCTTGTTAAGCTTGATCAAGTAAACAGGTAATCCTTTCTTCAAGCCTTTCACAATTCGAGAAGCTTTTGCTAATTGAACTTTAGGTTTTCATGTTTCACCTTGTGTAGTTGCTATTTCACCATTCAAATCCTGAAATGTGACTTGACCTTTTCCACAATGGATATGAGCATCATTGGAAATCAGCCAATCCATTCCTAGTAAACATTCATAGGCTCCTAGGCTCATTACTCTGAACCTCATGCTTGAAAGGTTTTCTCTTAGGTTAAACTCTACCTTGGCAGTTTGCTGTCTAGAAAGTACTTCCTTTCCATTTGCTAATTCCACAAGTAGCTTTGATGCATTTACTGTATCTATACCTATCTTCTTAGCACACTTGGGTGAAATAAATGAGTGTGTACTTTCACAGTCAATCAAAACTTTAAATGATTTACCTTGGTGACTAGCCGGTGTCTGTATTATGGAATATTGATGATTTGGTCCTTTCCTGTGGAATGCAGCATGAACAATTGCTCTTTCAATATCTTCTTCCATAGTAGGGTCTTCCTCCTTATTAGTCTCTTTTAGGGTAATATTTGACGTTCTTCCTCTTGCCATACCTACATGACCACGGCCTTGGGCAGCTCTGCCTTGTCCTCAAAATTGGCCCTAGTGATGGTTCCTACCAAGCTTTGGACAATATCTCGTGAAATGTCATGTCTCATTACAGTGGAAGCACCTAAGACCATCCTTGTTTCCCTGGGTAGGAACAAAATTTCCAACTGCATTGGATTTTGCCTTCTTCTTTTGTCCTTGGAAAAATTGTCCTTGGATTCTTTTTGCTTGACCTTTGAATCCTCCTTTGTTCTGGTTATTGTAGCTCCAGAACTTATTGTTATTAGGCTTTGATTGTACTTCCCGCACAATAGGAGCAGCTCAAATCAAAGCATCCTGGAGGTCTATGGGGTGCATTGATTCTAAACGAGTGTTCAGAGGATAATTTAGCCCATTGCAAAACTTGGACACTTGTTGAAGAGTATCCATGGGGGGTGCATATTTAAGAAGAGAAACAAACTTGGAGTAGTATGCTTCCAAGGTCAGTCCCATTTGCTTCAAATTGAAGAACTCATTCATATTATGGGTGCGATAAGCTAGAGGTAAATACCTTCCTCTTACAACTTCTTTTAGCAAATCCCAAGTAATAAAATTTTTAGGGACACCTTGATCTCGGCACCACTGCTTCCACCAAAGTCGAGCTTCACCAATTAATTTTAGCTTAGCTATCATGGCTTGGTTGGCTGGGATAGTTCCAGCAACAGTAAAATAATCTTCCATAGTTTCGATCCAAATCTCTGCATCAACTTCCACATTTTTGCCTTTCCTGTCAAACTTTGGAGGTTTGACTTCAAAAGATTCCTTTTCTCTTGAGCTTTGTTGGAAATTATTGTGGGTGCAAGATTCTGGGAAAATTTCAGCAATTCGTAAGTTAAATTTTACAAATCTATATAGCGTCAATAATAGAGTTCAGTACTCAAATTATCTCTCGCTTAGTTTATTGAAACAACTCTCAAATAAACTCTCTTCCCATGCTAAAGTTAAATTGCAATTTCAAAGGTTTCAAGAAAAAAAATAAGGTTGCATTATTTCTCTGATTGATAAAGCATCAATCAATCTTTTATTACAACGGATGTACAAGGTAATCAGATGGAAGGAAATACATTATTCAAATGACTCGCAGGCTCATCTTATTTTCTCTCAGGAAAAGATTCCCTACTAAAATCTAAGTATGACACTCTGATACATCCTTTATGAAGTAACTTGGATCCGGAGAGTAAATATCTAGGAATCTATATTTTTAACGGAGTTTAAGAAATCTGTCTTTTTTGTAGTTGTGGCGGCTAGAGCTACCTATGACTTTTATTGTGTCAGCCGAAAGGATCTTCGTAACTTCCCCATAGATATATTGGTTTAGTTTGATCTTCTTGCCTCTAGTATACAGGGTTGAGTTTACACTGGCCTCATGAAATAGATAGATCTTAACAACTTTAAGATCTTCCATCCATTTTACCCTTTTTAGATTATTTTGAAGATAAGCTAGACGGCTTGCATCGATATAGCAATATCCTCCACTAATCATCCACCGTCTTTCACGATATAGAGGCGAGGGGTTGTACAATTGATCTAGTACCTGCATCATCTGGATTCTCTAGGCAAAACTGGATGAATGCACAGCTGACATAAACATTACTTGAAAGATTAAGAATCGCTTCCAAGTTTCGTTACTCTGCCATAATTAAAAAACATACAAAAATAAATAGAAGAAAACATGTCCTAGGCTATGCTTAGAAAAAAAATATTTTTCTTAAGCTTACGTCGTAATCTATACTAATGTGCGCTCTGATACCAACTGTGAGGTGCCTGCTAGTCTCAATCCACGGTACACCTTTTAGTAGTCCATCAGTAGGTTTTTCCGTAAATGATGCTGCCCGGTGCTCCCTTAGAATATCACGGGGTTTGTCACTTAGGCCCTACTGAGTCTACTTCGCAACGGGAGAGTTCTGGCCGAACCCACTAGGATCGACCTGAAGATTTGGGTTCCTTAAATCTGATAGGTCTCCTAGCAGCCAGCTAGCGTCAGTAATTTTGAGTCCCACTTTGAGGATTACTCAATCTGAAGCAGACTTGCCATTGCACTTAGTTTAAAGAGAATGGGAGACAGAGGGGAGTGCGGTACGTCAACCCTCCTGCCCATAAGGCAAAATCCCATTCCAGCCCCCTAAAACAATGCAAGTCGATTCTACCTAATGACTAGTCCGTCTTCCTATTTTTATTTCTGATTTAGAAAAGCTCCCAGCTAACTGGGACTACCCTACCATTGGACGGACCCGTCGGGGGTTATGCCCACCACTTTCCTCTGATGATGGGTCATCTTTAGTTTTTTAATTACCTACAACACATTTATTGGAACATATACAACCAACTTCCTTAATTAGTCCATTAAGTCACATGTTCCTTCACATTATTTATCTCACCAACACGCGTACAATTCGAACAGTAAAGCAAACTTCTTTATTATATTGGAAGTTTATTACAATTTCCATCATTCTGTCCCAATGGAAGATACACAGAATTCCATAAGGATATTCTGTCCACCAAGATTCCACCCACATAACTAGTATTTAGGGTTCTAGGATCCCATCCTAGGTCACAAAGGGGCTCGTCAGATTCTTGGAACAATGCATGATTTATAGCTAGAGCCCCCCTCTGGCACCTACAATTCCTATTGTCCGAGACTATCCCTACTGACAGACCTTTCGCCTACAGAGCCGGTCCAAGCCTCTCGTAGCGATAATCATAACCCCCTTGGAGTAGGGTCTCGCCGCTAGCTTGGGGGTAGCCTAGCGCAATCCTTCCTTTTATTCTGTTTGACAATAATTTCAATCAAAAATCTAGATTCTAGCAAACACAAACAATCCTTTCAAATGTGTATCAAATGATGCAATGACAATCATCCCAACATGTAATTCATAGCTTCACATAGCAAGGTAAACCTTATCCTAGTGTAACCTTACATTCTAATGAGGATTCTCCTCCCCATAAAGAAGTGTTGAGTACACCTCTTATAACATGTTAAGTAAGGCATGGATTTTCTATTTGGGTTCACTTATCCAACATAAGCAAAATCCCTTAAGGAAATATATTGTGTCAATAACTCAACGAGATGACCTATAGGATTCCTAAATAGACAATCGGTTTCTATAACCATCACTAATCAACTCTTAACCTTGTCGCATTTGACCATAACTATATTGAATGTGCATAAATGCATATGTATAATAACCTTTGGCAATTAATTCTATCATGATTCTATGCCTTAGAATCTCAATTATTCTAGCTACAAATCATAGTGATTAATCGTTTTATGCTTGTACTTATATGTAATAATCTAGTAATGGATAACCTGGTTTGGCAACATGATGACATTAGGAACTTCATCTTTACTCGTGCTTGCATTAGCCACACCCGATGTTCCATTGGTAGTGGCAACTCCTGTAACCTCGGGCACTCCCGTATCATTGGCAATACCCATTGCTTGACCGGTTGCGTTGGTCCCCATGGTTTTTCCACTTCGTCGCTTTGGTGCCATCATCCATGAGTGGTTGAGAGATAGGGAAGGTGGAATAGATTTGAGATGAGAGAGCATAAGAGAATATGACTTAGTTAAAGATCGAGAAAAGGGATTTAAGTCTCTCTCTCTCTCTCTCTCTCTCTCTCTCTCTCTCTCTCTCTCTCTCTCTCTCTCTCTCTCTCTCTCTCTCTCTAGCTTCTTCTCGCAGTCTCTTGAAGGAGTATCCTTCTTTCCCTCTTCTTCTCTCTCGCAGCCTCTCGGGGTCTCCTTATGTCTCCCTAAGTGCTCCCCATGCCTCTTATTTATAGTGAATTGGAGAAGAAGGGTTGTGGCTGAGAGGAGGAGCTCTTTGTGGAGGGGGATCTTGGAAAGATCAATGATATGATGCTCAGATCATAAATTTGATGGTTCCATTGGCTCCGAAAGGGGGGTAAAACTCCAAGACACTTGCTTAGAAAGCTCTCAGTTTACTCCTTCTTCTTTTCTCTATTCGAAGTGCTGTCTATTGCCTGTAGACTGGATCGCGGCGTGCATGATTTCGCCATTCACTTTTCTTTTTTTTTCTTTTTATAAAATCTTCAAACTAACTAACACATCACTTGTTTTTTTCTTTTAAATGACATCTAGTTCTAGAATTATCCATATCTCTTTTTTAATTATTTTTTTTAAGATCATCTCTAAAATATCTAAAATATTCTAGTCTTGTCCAAAAGTTTAATATTCTTAGACCATCCTTATTACGCACATTAACATTAGTGATTAGTATAGCTCATATCTCTTGTTCACGTTATAACTTCCATGAAGGGTGGCTACGGTCTTTGTTAATTCATAAGAAATATCGAGTTATGACTCTCGATTTTATTTATTTATTTATTTATAGTTAGTTATTAATGTTAGTTAATTTTTTTCTTTAGTTAGTAACCTTACTAACTTATTAATTGACTAACTAACTTTTGAACTAACCAACTATCTTTTATTTCCTGGGAATATTACAGTGAGCGCACACCAATGTTGGGGTTTGATGCGATGTGCAGCTATGCCTTGAGGTGCTGGACACTTCTCCCAAAAGAAAGTAGGAAGAGACACGGCTTGGTTTGTCCTCCCCAATCCCTCCAAGGTCGACAGCTATGGTGGAAGAAGAGGATAAGATGACATGAACAACTCAAGTGCACTTAGTGGAGTAATGAGGTTGAGGGAAGCTAAGGATCAAAGGTGGCTTTGATACCATGTGAAGAAATCAGGGTGCAAGCCAACATTGAAGTGTGTGCACAAGAGGGAGAGGAGGCATAAAGTACAAGAACATATCTTGCTTATAAAGTTTCTTATGAGTATAACTAGGGTCACCTCACTCAATCAGTTGATGTAGACCCATGGGTGTTTATATAACCCTAACTGGATAGGCTTAGGGTTTCCCCTTCCCCTCAGGACCATTCACACGTGTCTACCCTTATCCACTCCTGTGTAAGGAGAGCGTAAGGAGAGTTCATATATCTATACTCTCAATAATAATTCCCCCAAGACGATTGGCTACTCCATTGGGAGGACCACTCTTGGTAGCACTCCTAAGAGAGTGAGATAATACAATTGGTCCATGACAATCTCAAAACATTGGCTCATGAGAGCTAGTTATTTTTGTTGGTTCTTTTGAAGATAGGATGGAAGAATGCCTATTTTTAGAAAAGTAATCATTTCTTCTTACCATGAACAAGGAGGATTTGATGGCTTCGGGTTTGGTGCACCCACTTCTGCAGAGCAAATAGTTGGGCATCCAGAAAGTCGTCTTCCACACTAGTTGGTGGTTCTCTAGATTTAAGGTGAAATAGAAAAATATGCAATGACATGTTGGGTTTTAGGCCGGATGTCCTACTATGTATTCAAATTTTATAGCATTAGAATCCTTTTGGTAAGTCTCCTAGTGACATTTTGTTGTTTGACCAAGTAAACTAAAAGCTCAATGATCTACATGAAAAACAAAAGCATACTCAAGCAAATAATATCAGAACTTCTTGATCGAGTAAACCATGCCAATACATTCTCTTTCTATGATTTAATAGTTTTTCTCTACATTAGACAATCTTCTGCTGGCATGGAACACTAGTCAACAAAACCATCCATTAGCATCTTGCTGCATGAGCACACTTTCAATAGCAATGTTAGAGGTATCAACAAATACATGGAAAGTTCTCGCCCAATCTAGTGGGATCATGATTGGGGCCTTGGAGAGTAATAGCTTGAGGTATTGGAATGGCAACTCAACTTTTGTATTCCACTAGTATTTAGGTTTGGCCACATGTGCTAACTTATAGAGAGGGATAGCCAAGTGTGCCAAAAGTCATGGGTACACCCATGCCACCATATTTGGCCTAGGAATCAGAGTAGCATGGATGGTGAATCAGTATCGTGGCTTGCATAATTACTACCACCTTGGTGGGATCAATAGAAATGCCATTTTGAGAGATAGTATGGCCTAGTTAAATGCCTCCTTGAATAGCAGACACACATTTTAGTGGATTTAAGCTTAAAGTTACACCTTAACATCGTGTGAAGCAAAGCTAGAGGCATGTGAGGTGAAGTGTATCCTTTTCAAAGACACTAAAATCATCCAAAAAAACACTCATAAAATTAGCAAGATAAGGCCCAAAAATCTCATGCAAGTCTCTTTGAATAGAGAATGGGTGTTAACTCTAGTGTGAGACAAAGAAAAAGGAAGCGAAGAAAATTTGAGAAAATTCAAAAATGCAGAGCAATGTGAAAAAAAAAGCAAATCAATAGAAGGATAAGAGGAGAAAAGGCCAAAAGAGCAAGAGTAACCTTAAAAGTCAAGACAAAGGGAAAGACACATTGTAAAATGTAAAGGTGCCCCCAAATTTTTGTAAAAGAGCACCAGGCTCCCTCCTGTGCAAGTTGTAAAGAGTATATGGGCATAGGTGAAGGCATAATGTAAATAGAGGGGAATAGGAAAAGAGGACTTTGGTAGCAAGATAATTGGTCATGCGAAAAAAGGGGATGGGTGCCCAAAGGGATAAGAGCATGTATAAAAGCCAAAAAGTGTGTAGAGAAGCTCATTCTTCTTGGTGTGTGGCAAAATTGGCTCTCCTTCTTCTTCTATAATTCTTCTTCTTGATTGCTTGTGCTTGAGCATAACTTAAAGAGGAGTCCTCAAGAATTGAATGCGATTGCACCTGGCTAGATCACTTAGGTGTGCAACTAGGGCTAGTCCAGCCAAGTCTCGCACCTCTCTTTAGGACAGAGTTGACCTTAGAGCTGCGACCACTAGGGGAAACTCCAGTCAAGGGTTGTGAGCTCAACTTAGAATCAGAAGCTCTAAGAGCAATCCAGAGATACCCTGATCACCTAGAACCAGAGGCACCAAAGGGGACTTTTCGGTCCACTTAAGGCACATATGGTTGAAGGAGGGAAAGGGAGGAAAACCAAAAGGGATGGAAGTCGAACAACAAAAGAAACGCCAAGACCTACCAAAGAACTTCACTAAATTCAAGAAAGGGGATAGGGTAGTGATCTTGTTTGGGCAAAAAGACAAGGACAGACGAGTGAACCAATAGGAGAATCTACCAAATTCAAAGAAGTTGACTTATCTAGGGAAGGGGAGAAACCTCGACCCGTATCTATAGCTGATGGCTTGACCAAGCAAGAAGAGGTTGATCTTATTGCTCTCTTGCAAGAGTACATAGACGTGTTCACCTAGTCCTTAGATGAACTCAAAGGAGTCGATCCAAGGGTCGTGATGCATAACATCCCAATGACTCTTGATGCAACACCAGTGAAATAATGACCTTACTAGATGAATCCAAAGCATGATCATGTTGTGAAGGAAGAGATCGATAGGCTATTGAAGGTGGGATTATCTACGAGATCGAGCACGTGGGATGGGTGTCACCCATTGTGATCGTCTTGAAGAAGAATGGAAAAATTTGAGTGTATGTGAACTAGAAGAAGGTCAATGCCGTGACTAAGAGAGATAATTATCCGTTGCCTTACACAGAGAATATGCTTGAGAGAGTAGCAAGAAAAGAGGCCTATAGTTTCCTAGATGGCTTCTCAAGTTTCACTAAGTTCAATTACATCCCGATGATAGGCATAAAATAGTGTTTGCCACGGAGTGGGGTGTATTTGCGTACATAGTCATGCCATTTGGGCTGATGAATGCTCATGCTACCTTTCAATGTCTAATGTGCACCATCTTCAAGGACATGCTTAGGCAAGAGCTATAAGTATTTGTTGACGATCTGTGCATGCACTCTAGATGGAAAGAATATCTAGATAAGCTTCACGTAGTCTTTGAAAACGATGTAGGCTCTTTAATCTCTCTTTGAACCCCCATGGAGCCCCAAGAGGAATACAAAGAAAATGGGGAATCTACTGCAAGAAAATCTATATTGTATCATCAACAAACATATTTTTCATATTTGATATGACCACAACAAGGAAAAGAACATTTGGAACAAGAAATCTTCACTCAGCTTCATAGAAATAACTCTCCCACGGCTTTAACTTGAACCAACATTGATTATGCTCTTCATATTCTTCATAGAATTTGTTAAGAAACCACAAAGACACAATATAATATACCACTTTGAATGGAAATCATCACATAGTATTCTTCTTCAAAGGTTCCATAGCTTTCTTTCACAATCTCTCACTCATAGATACATTGTTTTGCATAGATTTGACTATCTCTCACTCACTCACTCACTCACACACACCCTCTCTCATACATGCTCTCTCTCAAATGTACAATGAGATAATAAAAAATAATAATTCATAACCCCTATTTGTTTATGGATACTCCTCTCAAGAGGTATGTAAGATATGAAAGGTTACCAGAGCCACTATAGTGTCCCTTTGTAGCTCAACAGTGACACTGTCACTTTAGTCTTTCCTATTAGTCTTTAGTAGCTACTTCTTCAACTTCTTTGAGCTATTTTGAACTTATATTTATCTCTTCCCGAGGTTTGAAAGCCTACCCAAGCTACACATTCATCCATCATCACACTTACAGAGGTATACAGAATAGAATAGAACAGAGATAGAGGCTCTACAGAAGCTCAAGAGAGGGTTAACATAATGCACTAGAATGCCTTTAGCTCAACTTAAATCATTCAAAACCATCAAGAATCAATCAATAAGATTCCAAACAGTCTCAAACTTCATCAATCATTATTCCAACCCCTCATACGAAAGGAAAATAGAGCAAAACAGAAGCTTAACACAAAGACTTAATCAAACACTATCAAACACTAACAGGACATCAACATAACATGTCAGAACATCATATCTCCACTATAAAAACATCATGAGCTTCCAAAACCTAATCAACCTTATCCAAAACACTCCAAAACACTTACAAAATAACTAAACACCATATAAAATCCATAAAAAATCAACCATTCGGTCCTAAAAAATAAATTGTTACATTCACATTCATGCATAGCTTTGGTATTGACTTTTTGTGAGGATCCTTCTCCAATAGACCCAGAGGAGTCCTCTTAGTAGTCGACTAAAAATTCATATTCATGCACATCACCATCCGGTCTCCCCATGGGAAACCTTGGACTTAGTTGAACATGGGAATCTTAGTTTTACTTCACAGGGGAAGAGTGGACGAGTCACCCCTAATAGCAATCTAATGCCCACCTAAGAAATACCACTTTGTAATCAATCAAAAGGCAAGATTAAGGTTAACATCACACTTGGTTCAAAGAGAGTGAGAGGCGAGGGAGAGTGTAACTCAATTCCCCTATCCATAAGGTAAAATCTCAGCTCTGGGGGTGTTAAACCTGGTAACTAATCCTACCGGTATTGGGAGGGTCACGATTTAATTAGCTCTATCTAGTGTTGGAAAGTTACTTGACTTATCAGGTCCACCTAGCCATAGGCGTCAATCACGTTCAATCATCAGGATCCAAGCCTCCAACTTTCCTTGATGGGGTTTGCTTAGTTTTCTAATTAGCAAAGCATACTACTACGCTGTTTGGACATATAAAATCATCTTTCTTTTATTACTTCATTAACTTTGGTTCGTTAAACTCAATCTTTCACACATAACAAACAATTCAAAAATCAGATACTTTATTTTATAGTAACATCCAGAACCATCACTCCGTAGAGTGATACAAAACCGTATTTTCACAGAAAGATATCGTCCAGCCTAGGATAGGACCTTCCAGTCCCTTGGGATTGGTCTGTATGTGATCGCACTTCGTCCACGATCATCAAGGAATTTACTGGCTCAGAGCCCCTCTAAGCTTCCGTGAGTCTCAAGAGCTGTCCTACATAACAGGGGCACTTATCACTTGGCCCTTTGCCCTCTTAGGTGCTCAAGTGATCAAAAAACAAAAACACCTACCTCCGTGTAGGACCCCCACTCGCAGGTGAGTTTTTCCACACAAAACACCTATCTCTCTTAGGAGCATAGGACTCCCACGCAGATGCTCTGTAGGGAGCATTGGGTTGGGGACCCCAATGTCCTAAACCACCACAATCCACAACTCATCCCTCTGATACAGGCCCAAGACCATAAGAGACATAATTCATCATTCACAAATCCAAAAGCAGTCATAACCATAAAATAATTTTAACACACTTGTGAATGTACGCAATGCATAGAATCTATCCTCTTCATCAATTTCTATGTTCTTTTCTTAAAAATCAATTGATAATACTAACGTGCTTTTTTGTAAGTTTAAGTGTGTTCTAATAACTGATCGTAATCTATCTAACAGAATAACTTATCCCTCATTAGGAATTTGTAGAGTTAAGAGCTTAAAGTAATCCTTTTAACATGATTATCTCCGTTCGGCCATCCATCGTGATTATGGGATATGGCCGCAACCTCGGTTTGTTGTGGTCATTCGGGTTGAATGGATTCGGGGTTAACTCCCATTTTCGTTTCAACAACGACTACTTTCGTCAGGGAGCTCTCTAAGCGTGACCTCACTGAGCATCTCAACATCTCTTGGGAGCCATGGAAGAAGCTTGATTGATTTGGGCAGTGCTTCCATGTAGGTGTGAAGAGAGAGAGAGACTCGGTTGATTGCAGCTCTGCAGAGCTTCATTGCGTCAACAACAGATTGACTTTTGCAACGGGTCGTTCTGTGTGTGTGTGGTGATACTCTACCCCTGTTTATATAGTAATGGGGGAGGGAGAGGGGTAAAGAGAGGATATTTGCTTTTAGTGTTTTCAATGACAAAGAGAGAACACTTTCTTTTAGCATTTTTTATGACATTATTGATGACATCAGAGAGGGGGCTCCAATTTTGTAGCGCGAAGATAAAAAGTTACGAATATATAAGCGAGTGTCACTCCAAAGCATACAATCAAGGCATAGACCTTGGCATCTTGGCCTTGGCATACTTGGCAATGGGCTACGAAGGCTTCGTTGTGGCGCTGTTGGCTGCATGTGAGAATCTCCCACTAGCTTGTAGGAAAATCTTCTCGGGAGGTCACCCATCCTAGCAGTGTTGTCACCCAAGTGCACTTAACTGCCAAGTGACTATCTACTAGGCTAGTTCTTTTTGTTGCTCTATACTACAAACATGGTTTTAATAAGCTAGTCTTGGGAGGGTTTCCCAAGTCTTTCTTCCATGAGCTAGCATATAATATCTCATTATTAATAACAACAATTTTCTTCATATTTAGAGTTAATTTAAAAAATGTATTCCTTTCAACACCATTCGCGAAGCTATGAATAACTCCTTTCAAAGGTAGTTAAAATATGTTTTGGTAGGCATAAACCTATCCACAAGGATTTGGAATAATTGCTTCAAGGTAGGATTGGAGATCATAGAGACACCAATGCTAGAAGTAGTAATGACCCTCTTAGGGTCCACATCTTTGGTCTGCTTCTGCACAACTTGAGCATCTCCTCATTAGAGAACAATTGTCGAGTAGTAGGATAAGGTTCCCCTCAATATGGTAAGCATAGAGCTTTGCCCAGGCTCTTAGGTGTCATATGGATAATTGTTCCCCTAACAGGACTAGACCTCTTATTGTAAGAGGCCAAAAACTGATCATCACAGAATTAGTATCCTCTCGAATAAGTGACAATGAAAGTGCCATAAACTTGGATAATCTCACCTTACTAACAATATCCAAATCTAGCGATAATGAGTAGTCATGAGATACCAAAGGAGGAACATACTGGAATGGGGGAGGAGTATGAGGCGCCATTCAGATGGTTTACACACACTACACTCACGCATAGACAATCACAAAGAATGCTCGCAAAACAATCAAAATAACAAGAGATAAGATATCGACCACAAAAAAGAAACTCTCACAGACTTGACCAACTGACTAACCACCCTAAGCAATCCATATCTTAGAAAATTTTTGGCATGATCTCTGCACTTATGTGATCAAAAGCTTCATGTAATGCATATATACAAGCACCCAATATCCCTGTATCAAGCAAAAAAGAAAAAGAAATACACACCATATCCTTGACTCGAATCAAATGACCAATAAAAATACCAAATTAAAATCCAAATTGATGGTTGACCAAACTTTAATTGATCAAAACGACTGATAAGGACTTTGACTGACTTGAACATTACCCACCCCACGTAATGCTTCATTGAAAAAGGGAATGTGCAATGTGAGGGGAAAGGGGGATTTAATTGAGAGTTCCTTTTACAAATTAATTAACAAAGGTAAATTTTTATTAGGTGATAAATCTTAATAAGAAAACAATGGTTTATTTTATCCATTAAAAACTTATTAAGTTGTATGGTGCTTATTCACGCTCCTAGAGACTACGTCTCGACTTTGGGCCTCTAAATGCAAGTTTGTTTTACAAATTAATGTGTGTGTAGCACTTTTTGTTTAGTTCGTGCACTTGCGACGATGGGTTTATTTTATTACAAATTAATAAGTGTGTTTGGTACACGAAAAACGCGTGCTTCATGAACGGATGGTTCTTTTTAATTAAGTAAAATGTGTATTTAGCACAAATGCGTGTGGAAAATGTGATCAATTGATTTTAAAAAGAAATAACTATTTGCAATGTTAAAATAAGAAAAATAAGGAAAGGAGGGTGTGTATACAAGGGAATCCAAAAAGAAAATCCAACAAGATGGAAATTTTTGCCAATATAAGCTAAACAGACCAAACACCATGGCAAATATTTTTCAATAAATTGTGATGTGTTTTTCTATCATGTTTTCATTTAATTATGTCCATGGAATGCGTTGAGTTTTGTTTTACTATGTGTGTTTCGATTTTTTTGTCAATTTGGGATTTTTTAATGATTTTTTGTCTTTCTTCTCAATCGATTTTGATATGGATGTGTGATTATTATTTTTTTCTATTTCTTTTATTCAGCAATGTAGGTTGAAAGCTAAGCATAAAAGTCCAGTAGAGTTTTTAGGAAATTTCATAATTTTTCTAGCCATTTCTCGAAGTTAAAAAAGAATTTCTCAAGAATTTACACATTTAATAAGGGTTTATTATTCAAATAATTGGTTCCAATTAGTTTTAATAATTTTATCATATGAGAATGATCAACAAATATAAAGGAAAGTTAGTATGATTTTCAAGATTTTTTGGTAATTTTTCTTGAGTTTTAAGAGAATTTTTCAAAAAAAAAAGGGTAAATTTTCATGAAATCGAAGGGTTTTAATATTTTTCTAATTTTTGTTTGGCATTTTCAACTGAGAAAAAATCTTAAAATTTTCAAAAAGTTTAAAATTATATAAAAAAACTTTTTCATATTTATTTGGAAGTTTGATGGAATTTTTATAAATTTTAATGGGTTTGCATAATTTGTAATGTGTTTTTAGGGTTTTAAAATTTTGAAAGATTAAAAATTCAAAAAAATGTACCAAAAAATTGGTTGTGTGTCCTGCGTGTGAACAATAGCAAGCTCTCCACCCCATGGAAAAAGAAAACCACACGCGCGTGAATGACAGTGAGCACGAATACATGCAACGAGGTTGAAAAACCGCACACGAACAAGACCTTAGAAGGGGACACACTAACAACATGGTGGAAAAGGGGCGGTCACACACGAAAAAAATAAAGGAAACAAGAGTAGGGGAAAAAGTGTGTTGGTGGATGGTAAGGTTAGTTCTGTGTGGTGTGTTTGTTATTTGGGTGTTGTGTTGTGTTTTGTTCTTTTTAATGTTTTTTAATTTAAATTAAGAAATTATACACACACACACACATAGTGACATTAAAAAAAAAGCGCGGGTGTAGGGCCTTTAGGGTTTGTTTTTAAAAAATATGTTTAAACAAATTTTGTGTGTGTGTGTGTGTGTGTGTGTGTGTGTGTGTGTGTGTGTGTAGTGACATTTAAAAAAAGGTGGGGATGTAGGGGCTATAGGGTTTTTTTTATAAATATGTTTAAATAGAAAAAGCTATAAATATAGTGTGAGGGATGAGGATGGGAGATTTTGTGTGTTGGTTTTAGCTTGTTGTTTTTTATATATATATAATAAAATTTGAGTGTTAAGTTTTGAATGCAGTTGAAATGGGGAATGAAAAAATGTTTTTTTTGTTTTATTACTACTTTTTAATTAAAAAATCAGAGGGCGGAAGGTACCTCATTGGGGGGGGGGGGGGGGGGAGGGGGGGAGGGGGGAGGGGAGGGGGGGTGTAAGGGCTTTGTAGCTATACCATGCCGTTGCTACCGATTGCACCTATATAGGGAGTAGTAGTGACTCAAAGCCTTGCCTTGTTTCCACTCTACGTGTGATTCCCTATACCCAGTGGTGAACCCTCTTATGTGCGGCGTCACGAGGGTGTAGTCCTAGGATGTGTCTATGTTGTCCCGCTTTTTGGATTGAATAATACAAGAGTATACCTTGAGCTCATATATCGTGTTACCTTTCTATGCCGTGTTGAGTGCATAACGAGTGCAGGTTTATCACACTTGGTATCAAAGCAGCTCTTGCTCGGAGTGAAGGAGTGCTCATGGAAGCAGGAGGAAAGATCCAGTGCCCCGAAGAGATCGAAGTCGTAACGACCCACAGCGTGACGCCCCGCGTCGTGTCACCCCATGTCGCATCGCCCCACGTTGTGTCGACCCACATCGCGTCGCCCCACGTCGCGTCGCCCCGGCGTGACACCCCAACCTCGACATCCCACTGACTGAAGACGTGACACGGCTTCCCCGCGGCACGACCCACACCACCACAGGCGAAACGCGGCTTCCCCGCGTCGATACCACCACCACCCACATGGAGGACGAAAGGGAGAATGTCACCCTCCCAACACTGGAGGAGAGGAAGAAGAGTAGGGGGCAAGAATGGAGAATGGCCCAAGAGGAGAAGGTGGCCGGACTAGAAAGACAATTAGATGGTATGTCAGTCATGCTGGAGTCAATATGGAGGAACATGCAGATGAAGGAAGAGGAGGAAGAAAGGAGAAAGAAACTAGAAGTGGAGCAGGGCTATAGAGAATGGGTAATACAACAACAAGAAGAGGAGAAACGACACAAAATGCAAGAGGAGATAGATAGAATGGGTAGAGAAGAGACATCTAGGAGGGCGCAAGATACAAGGAAAGAGAAGGAGAAAGTAGTAGAGTTAGGCAACAAAAAGAAAGGCAAGAAGAAAGAGAAGAAGCACCATCGTAAAGAGGAGGAAGATAGTGATAGTTCAGAAGACGATTATGGAAAATTCAAGATGCCCCAACCAGCCAAATACGAGGGAGAGAGAGATGGGTTGGTTCCGAAGAAATGGATCGCAGAGGTAGACAAATACTTGAAGTATTCACGAATAACAGAAGATAGGAAGGCGGAGGTGGCATCCATTTACTTGGAGGAGGACGCTGCCAGTTGGTACCTGCTGGAGCAAGAGCAGGGCCACACCATCTTTTCGTGGGAAGAACTACAGGAAGAATTGAAGGACTACTTCATTCCAAAGATGGAAAAGTTCAAGATGAGAGATGAATGGAGGAACCTCAAGTAAACACAGGGAAAGATGAAAGAGTATGTCAGCAAATATAGGCAAATCATGCTACAACTACCAAACATGGATACAGACACTAAACTACATGGATTCTTGTTTGGGATGCAAGAATGGGCTAGAAGAGATGTGGAGAGATAAGAACCAACAAGCTTAGCAGAGGCCATGAGAATGGCCGAAAGACTGGTGGACCTAGAAGGTAGAAGAATAGCACAAGGGAATCAAAACAGGTTCAACAACACCTTCAACAACAACAGCTCATGGAATCAGAGGCCCAATGACTCTAGAGGGGCATTCACAGATACAAGGAGCCAAAACACCATGGCCGTATCACAAACCACACTAGTACCAAGAGGAGCAGCAGGAAGATGGGGAAACAATCACTACCGGCCAACCCCTAGCACATCGTATGGGCCCGCAGGATCAAATACATCATGGTGGAGACCCCCATGCCCTTCCATCGGCATCAAATGCTTCAAATGCGGGGGTCCGCACTACCAAAACAGATGCCCAATAGAAGATACAGATTCATCAAGTGGATCAAGGGTGAATGCAACTTGTGTATATGGAGGAGAAGAACCGCAACCACTGCGTATCTAGGAAATTCCAAATGGGAGTGAAGAAAGCATGGACCACCCAAGGGTAGGGTCAGCTAGTGCCCACCCCAATGCATGGCAGCCAGAGTAGCGGCAGTTCACCATCTATACATCAAAGGCCAAGTGGGCGAAGGAAACCAACCTATCATGGTGGACACGGGAGCAACACACAACTTCATGACACCAGGGTGTGCAGCAAAACATGGACTAAAACTATCAAAGGCCCCAGAAGGATTAACAGTAACATTCGCACAAGGAGAAGCCAAGGAAGTAAAACAAGTCTTTGCAGTCCAAGTGGAAGCCGACAACTGGAAAGCTAAACTCAACTTCTTAGTGATCCCCATGGATGATTTTGAAATGATATTGGGCTTAGAATTCTATGACAAGTATGTCATTGCAATGTTTGGTAAAGGTGTTAATGAAATGATGCTAGATATGCAAGAAGAAGGTGTCAGAGTACCATGTGAAAGAATGCAACTGCCTGGCAGGACCCCAATCAAAGTGCAAATGAAGGAGAATAAGCCAGGAGTATCATGCCAAACAGCAAAACCAACTGCAAACCAACCAAGGGGCCAGACCCAAAAAGCACCAGTCCAAGGGACCGTCATCAGGCCACGTATCATGACATGCAGTGCAAAGCAAGTTGAAAAATCAGTCAAGCAAGGAGATATGGTCTATCTGTGTATGATCCGACCAATTGGAGAAGAAGAAAATGGCAAGAAACCCAAACAACAGAATAGGAACACAGAGGTAGCAGAAATACTTGAAGAATTCAAAGATGTAATACCAGCCGAGCTACCCAAGGGTCTACCACCCAGGCGAGATGTGGATCACAAAATCAAGCTAATTCCAGGGTCTGCCCCACCGACCCGAGCTCCCTATCGCATGAACCACACTGAGCTTATTGAATTGAAGAAGCAACTACATGAACTAGAAGAACAAGGATTTATTCGCCCTAGCAAATCCCCCTTTGGTGCCCCAGTGTTATTTGTCAAGAAGAAGGATGGGGGACTTAGACTCTGTGTAGATTATAGGGCCCTTAACAAAATCACCATAAAAAACAAATACCCTATGCCCCTAGTGGAAGACCTCTTAGATAGACTGCATGGGGCCAAGTACTTCAGTCGTATTGATCTTAGATCAAGATACCACCAAATCCGCATAGCCGAAGAAGATATCCCAAAAACAACCTTCCATACCTAATATGGTAGTTCCGAGTGGTTAGTCTTAGGGTTCGGCCTAAGCAATGGGCCAAGCACATTTTGTGGCCTCATGGATGGAGTCTTTAGACCGGAGATAGATATCTTTGTCATTATCTACATAGATGACCTCCTAGTCTACAGCAAGACCTTAGAAGAGCACAAGCAGCACTTACGCCGAGTTTTTGAGAAACTGCGGTAGCATCAGTTATATGCTAAGCCGGAAAAATGTGAGTTCGCAGTGAAAGAATTGGAGTTCTTAGGCTTTATTGTAGGAGCAGATGGAATCAAAGTGGATCCTAAGAAAGTGGAAGCTATCCAAAAATGGCCTGTACTGAAAACTATAAGAGAAGTGCAGGAGGCTTTGTAGCGTGATGTCTTGGAATTTCACTATAATAGCTCCATCCACTCGGCAACGGGGTACACCCCCTTCGAGTTAGCCACTGGAAAAGAAGTCATTACCCCACTGGCCTTAGCATCCAGAGCAGCCAAAGCGGAAGATCAAGATGCAGAAGAATTCTTGAAGAAATGGAGAGATCGCAATGCAGAAGCTAAGCAAAGCCTCGAGCAAAGCAAGATAACCATGACAGAGCAAGCAAACAAGAAGAGAAAGGTTGTACTATTCACCAAAGGAGATATGGTCCTAGTGAGCTCTAAGAATATGTCACTTCCCAAAAACATGACCCCCAAGTTCAATCACCGCTACTATGGACCCTACCGAATCACTCAAGTGCTGAACGAAGTCACCTACAAGCTAGACCTGCCAGACATTGTTTGTGTTCATAATGCATTTCATGCTTGTCTTCTGCGTGGGTTCTATCCCGACAACCGATGGGGACGGTGCGTACCAATGCTCCATTCCAACGGTCCCTTCGAAGTAGAAGCATTCCTCCAACGTCAGGAACAAAGAGGCTTCCCCGAATACCTCACCAAGTGGCGCGGGCATCCACTCAAGAAGGCCACTTGGATCTTAGAAGCGGAGGCCCGTGAACGTGGAAAGGATGCCTTCACCCTTTGGCTCGAGGAGAACCCCCCTGCTCCTTCTACAGACCCTTGAGCCGCCCCAAGCACTTCAACAAATAATGTGGTTCTCAATCATAGACCCCAAATATGCCTCCACTCCTCAAATGTAATCGAGTCGAGGGTGGACTCGCATGGTAGCAATCATAAAAAATAACTCCATCAAAAGAAAATCCCCCAAGCGTCTAGTGCGGCAGACACTGACCAATCTGATAGTATAGACTGTGTTAAGACCCCGCGGTCCCCTTAGGCCGGCAGACACTGACCATCTTGATAGGAAAAGCTGTGTTAAGACCCCGGATGAGTCAAATAACAAACGCTACCCTTAGATTGCTAAGGTCAGCAATCCAGTAAGAGGGGGTGAGTGTAAGGGCTTTGTAGCTATACCATGCCGTTGCTACCGATTGCACCTATATAGGGAGTAGTAGTGACTCAAAGCCCTGCCTTGTTTCCACTCTACATGTGATTCCCTATACCCAGTGGTGAACCCTCTTATGTGCAACTTCACGAGGGTGTAGTCCTGGGATGTGTCTATGTTGTCCCGCTTTTTGGATTGAATAATACAAGAGTATACCTTGAGCTCATATATCATATTACCTTTCTGTGCCGTGTTGAGTGTGTAACGAGTGCAGGTTTATCACGGGGGGGGAGGGGGGGGGGGGGGGGGGGGGGGAGGTCCTTTAGGGGGATAAAGGGGTCACGTGGTGGGTGGGGGGATAGGTTCTTTGGGGGGTCACTTAGAGGGCAGGCGGGGGGGGGCCGGGCTGGGCAAGGAGGGATGGGCGAGCGGAGGACAGTCAGGAGCCAGCGGGCTTATGGCTAATGAGCACGAGCAGCACGTAGGTGTACAATGCTTCGAACGATGGCCTCCTCAGGCGGCAAGTGAACGACCGGCAAGCAACACACCTATGTAGCAAGCAGGTGTATGGTGCCTCGAACAACGGCCTCCTCACGCGACAACGGCAGTGGCGGCAGCACAAATCGGATAGTGACGGCACTGCCGCAGGCAACGCGGGTGTCAACCGACTCCAAGTGGTGAGTTGTGAAGATGATGTGGCAGCAGGTGGCACAACAAAAAAAGGGGGAATAAGGGGAGATAGAGGATGAAGAAAGGAAGGGGAGGAGGAGTGAGTGGATGAAGGGGAGGGAAAAGAAGGACACGAGTGGGGGCGAGGCAGAGAGAGAAGGGGGTTGGGAGGGAAGGGAGAATGGGAGGACAGTTGGGGAGCGAGGGAACGGTGGGTGTGTCGTTGGTTGGGGGGGTGGGTTTGTGTGTTGGTTTTTTTTTCTTGTTGGTTGTTGGCTTTGTTTTTTGGTGTTTGGTTTTTTTGGTGCCTTTGTTTTTTTTTTTGTGTTTTTTTGTTTGTGTTTTTAATTTTTATTTTTGTTTGGTTTTTTTTTTAAAGATTAAGGGTGGGTATGGTGGTTTTGTTGTGTGTGTGTGTGTGTTTTTTTTTTTGTTAGTGTTGATTTGGGTTTCAGTTTGGAATCCCCCCTCCGTGTCACGCATGAATGCGAGCGGGAGAGTTAAAAAAATTTGTAGTGGCAGGTTCAACATGGTGGTCGGATGTACATGTGGGAGAAGGACAACGGCATGAACGCATCAACGCGTGAGAAATCGTGAAATGAGGGCATTTGTACGAAAATAAGTGAAACATGAAAAATCAAATGATAGAAAAATTTATAACAATTAAATTGAACACCCAATGAACAAACAAAAAAAAAAGGAAAAATATGTCGGAGGACAAGAGGAAGAGGGTAAAAAAGTGAAATGAGATTTTCGGTGACAATTAAGGGCATTCACATGGGAAAGAAAATGCAAAAATCAGGCCTGCAAACACACACACAAATAAGACTAGAAAATTCGTCGACCAAAACGAAGGGCAATCAAATTGAAAAATATTCGGGATGATGTGGTGGACCGGTTTGTCACATCAAAACCCATGTTCGACAGGGATAAGACTCGTTTGCCTTTTCTCGAAGACTGGGTCGGCATGACAGGGACTGAAGTCCTTTTCTCCTATGACCAATATATGTTTATTCCTTTTTTTCTTTTTATTCTTTTTCTTCTTTTGAAAGAGGAGAATGGTAGGAACACCATGTATCAGAACCATCCTCACCACCTTTGCTAGATCAGATAGAAAAGGAGCAACGTTGGGGTGTAAGGTGGCTGTGAGGGGCTAGTTGAACAAAGCTACCACATCACGAGAAATAGAAGGTCTATTGATAGCAATAGGCAAAGCTTTACCAACCGACATGCAAAGAATGAGGGAGCTATCAACGATGATTGTTAGGATCCCTAGGGAGGGTAGTACTTCTTGAGGGAGGTGATAGCCATTAATAAAGAAGGGATCATAAGAAGCATCAACTATTTGTACTTAGATAGAGTCATTAGGGTTGATGGAAAGTACCTTACACGGACCCATCCCCATCATTATTGAAGCTTGCTTGAAAACTTGCCAAATTGAGAATCATAGGCGAGGACTAAGTCACCTTCCTTAAACTCCTTCTGCTTCATGAAGCCGTCATGATAGGCCTTTCAGTAAGCTCGCATGGCTTCCATACACTATGGGGCCATCCTACAAGTCTCATCTAGACATTCCATGTGCAAGAGATGGTGCTGTAGGGACTCATCATCTCCCAAGCACTCTTTGGTTGCCACACGCAAAGAGGGTAGCTTCAATTCAATAGGGGAGATGGCTTCTGTACCATACACCAAAACTGGAAAGGGGTCTCTCTTGTAGTAGCCATATCGGAGGTTTTATATGCCCAAAGGGCTTCGATAAGTCAATCTTCCCAATCACAATTATGTGCAACAATCATTTTTTTCAGGATCGAATAGAAGATGTGATTGGTAACTTCGGTAGTAAGGTGTGGACTTACGATGGCGTATCTTGTACAACTCTGCTAATTCTTCCATAATATTGTTAAGAAAGTGCATATCTTTGTCACTTATGAGCTCTAGAGGACTATCAAAACGGGTGAGGATGTTCTCATACAGGAACATGGCCACGATGTTGCCATTATCCCACTTGAGAGCTTTGGCTTCATATCACTTTGTAACATAGTCTATACGTACCAGCATGTATCTATTCTACTTCATTCTGGTTGGTGATCAATGGAGCCAACAAAATTGATTCCCCATTTCTCAAATAGCTTTAGGAGAAGGATGGGTTGAGGTGGCATGGCACTAGATTTGGCAAGCTTCCCCATTCGTTGATAAGCATCACAACATTTGCAGTATTCATAGGCATCCTTGTCGACAGTTGGCCACCAATATCTTACAAGCAAGGCCTTTCTCGCTATTGCTTCTCCTATGAAGTGTCCTCCATAGGCCTTGTCATGGCATGCTTTCGAAACGATTTTAATCTCATCTCCTATAACACATCTTCGCAGCACTTCATCTTTGCCTTTCTTGTACTACAGAGCACCACCTAGCAAGGTGTAGGGAGCTAATTCCAACAAAAGCTTCTTCTTCTCACGGCTAGAGATACCAAGGGGATACTACTGGGTTGCCAAGAGGTTGGCTATGTTTGCGTACCATGGGGTAGTAGTTTTAACTAGAAAAAGGGAAGCATAAGGAAGGTTTGGATCATCCTGCTCTTCTTCATTGCTCTGAGGGATTTGCGACAGATGATCAGTTACCAGGACATGGAAACAATCAGGTTTGGTAACAGCTTCAAAGTCAAAATCCTAAAATAGAAGGAGCCATCTCATCATTCTTCCCTTCACATCTGCTTTGTTCATTAGGAAGGATAGGGCTTCATGGTCCACATATAATTTGATGTGCATCGATAGTAGGTAGTGTCAGAATTTCTCCAAGGCAAACACCATTGCCAAACACTCAAGCTTCGTTACGGTATAGTTCCTTTCTCTATCGGTTACTTTTCAGCTTGCATAATAGATAGGTTGATCTATCTTTGGAGGGCCCTTTTGGCATAAGACCACACCTAGGCCTTCAAGTGATGCATCAGTGTGCACATGAAACTCCTTTGCCCAATTAGGAGGTTGTAGGATGGGTGTTTCTATCAGGCACTATTTAAGAGTGTTGAATGCTTCATCACATTCAATAGTCCATGTAAACTCAACATCTTTCCTTGGAGCTTATGCAAGGGGGATGCCTTTGTCGCAAAGTGTGCAATGAATCTTTTGTAATAGCCCACATGACCAAGGAATCCCCTTAACTATTTGAGGTTGGTTGGCACGGTTAAGGTTGCAATCTTCTCAATCTTTGCAGGGTCCGTCGCTATCCCTTGTGCAGAGACAATGTGGCCCAGAAGAATTCCTGATGATGCCAAAGATGCATTTGTCAAGGTTGAGAGTGATCCCATACTTTCAACATCTATTAAAGCATTGTTGTGGGTGTCCCCAATACTCACGGATTAGGCTATAAACACAAAAGTCATCTAAGTATACGTCAATGAAATCATGCAAATGATTTTGGAATGCAACCATGATCACTCGGTCGCTGGAATGTAGCAGAAGCATTACAAAGCCCAAACGGCATCACTCTGTAAGCATAGGTTCTCCATTCTATTGTGAAGGTCATTTTGGATTTATCTTCTTCTGTAATCTAGTCTTGATTATATCCCCAGTGAATCCATCCAAGAGGGAATAAAGTTCATGGCCAACCACTGTGTCCAATAGTTGGTTTGTGAAAAGGATAGGGAAATGATCCTTCTTAGTCTTGGAGTTCAACTTTCAGAAGTCTACACATATTTGTAGCTTTCCATTTTTCTTGGGTACTATCATGATGGGCGAAACCCATTCATTATTGGCAACTGGATAGATAAACTCGGCTTCAAGGAGCTTTAACAATTCCGCTTTCAGCAAGGCATAATTATTTGGATTCATGCACCTTTGTCTTTGCTGCACATGCTTGGCATTAGGCTCTAGGTCAATGTGGTGTTGACAAATCGTAGGATCAATCCCCTTTAGATCTTTGTACGACCATGCAAACACGTCCAAGTTCTCCTTTAGTAGGTCATGCAGGACGGACAACTCTTCATTTGGGAGACTGATACCCACCTTCAAGTGACATTCAATACCATCAGCATCCATAAATGTTAATTGCTTTTCACCTTCCACTTCATGGACGAAGGTTCCACGAACCGCTTTTGGGTATAGATCCGACTCCTTCAAGGAAGTGGTCTCTTCTTCTGAGGTTCCACTAGAACCGATTTCCTCTTTTTTTAGTAGAGACTTAGCTTGCTCCTTGGGAAGCTGAAAGAGTATCATTGCTATTTCAAGTTTGGTTTGAGGATGAGTTACTTCTTGGCTTGAGGACTCGTCTTTCGAGGATGCATCCAAGAATGTCACATAATAAGAACCTTCTGAGTTTTGTTTGAGCTATTGGACTCGTAGTTGTTGGCAAGGTACATTATCATCATCCTTGCTTGAGAAGGGTAACTTTGGACAACAAGAACCACTGCTGAAGGATGGATTATTCTTCTTAATCCATTTCTTATGGATATTTTGCATGCGACATGACCCATTAGCCAGTCCAAATGGTACTATAGTCATTCTATCAAACAACAGGGGATCTTCTGCTTCTGTGGCCTCCACTCCAACTTCTTCCTCATCTGTGCCTTCTGTAGGTAGGAAAGATTCCTCTGACTCAATTTCATAGTCTTCTTCTACAAGATCCTCTTCGTACTCTTCATATTCTGTTTCTACTTCTATAGGGGCTCTGTAAGAGAAGAACATGCTCTCTGTTATATCTTCTATCTCTGCTTTGTGTTTGGCTCTGCTTCTATCTCTGGCTCTACTACGGCCATGTAACATGAAGAACAATACATCCATGCTTCTATCTCAGTGTGTTAGAGGTGACTTTATAAGTCATTTCTAGTTCAGGCAAGAGGTATTCACCCATTGACAATGACTTTTCTTCTTGTAGCAGTTGGCTTACAATGCCCACTATTTGGGACCGTGCCTCTGTTTTCTTGGGAAAGATTTGTTTGACGGCCTCTTCATCTCCTAATGTGCCATCTGTTACTTCATTGGAGGAGTGTGTTATGACTTCAATGGAAGTGGACCCATTGCCTTTTTGCAATTCATACAACTTCAACACCATTGTGTTGGGTCCTCTGCCTAGGGTTAGCTACCTAGGGTTAGGGTTCCTTTGAACCAATATGTTCATGCACTTGCTTCAAAAGGCCATGGTCTTCCCAGCAGTAGAGGGTATGAGGTCCCATAGGAATTCGGTTTTACCACTAAATAAGTCAGCCATCTCTTCTTGCGAGGGTTGTCTTCACATATGGGAGAATGCCCAAAGGCTTAATTCTGCTTTGATATGCTAGTCTGATAAGCCACTATATAGGTTGCATTCCTTGCAAGCCTAGATCCTTCATTGTCACATCCGTTATTATGTTCACCGATTGATGGAGGTTCACCGATGAACCTCCATCAATCAATGCATCTGCAATAAAGCATCATTCAATCCACACACCGATCTCTGGGGTACAAGGATCTCGAAATGCGTTAGCCACATCCACTTCTTTCACAGACTTTGGGACCTTGTTGGACTTGGTTGCTTTGGAGAGAGAAATCTTTAGGCCTCTTCTTCTCGTCAGTATGCTTCTAAATTTCTTTCGACAGCTAGGAGACAACATCAACAATTGTCCGAATGTTAGGTTAGGTTTAAAGGTGTCTAGGTCTTTGACTAAGTCATAGTCTTTGATAGAATCTACAGGCATTTCCAATCAGCTAGGGAATGGGGCAACACCCACTTTTATCTTCCCTCTTTCCTCTAAGAGAGGCAACCTCTACATTTCTTCTACTTTTGGGGGTACTTCAGAATCCTCTATCTCCTGGACATCTAGTCCTGCCTTTGCAACTGTCTCTGTGGCTCTTACTACATTATTCTACTCTGCACTCTTCTGTTTCTCCTTGGGAGATTAAACTTCACCAATTTAGTAGAGGGAATATTCTCTTTTGGAATTGTAGGTTCTCCTTTCTTAGCATGCGTTATTGTAGCAACCTCCAATTCCACCAAATCGAAAGCATGTTCTTGGGTCTTTGTTGGGACCTAAAACAGGTGCGACATTGGCTATAGGCACTAGCTGGGCCTCGCTAACACTCACAAGATAATCCCACACGGTCTCATAGCCAGGAGCGTCCAAGGGACACAGTGCCCTAATTGCTACTATAGATATTGCATTTGTAGTGGAACGTAATCCAATGATTTCCCTTCCTTACTCCTTAGAGGGAGATCCCACACATCTTGGTGTAGTCCAATGATTTCTCCTACATTGAGAGGATTGGCCCCTCGATGCGTTGCTCTAACATAAAGCACATACGAACACACTCTGCTCTTATATATTTCAAACATTCCAGGATATAAATTTCCTCACTTGACAATTTTCCAAAGATTCGATCATCTAGCCTACAACTTGGGTTTCCTCACAACTCAACATATGTCATGTGTTTGGCAATCAATTGCTATGCATCCAGGAGTTATCATGTGATATGCATAATGCAATTGTGTATGATACCCCTTGTGCTCAAACATTTTATGATAAAAGAACAACAACATGAGGTGCAAAACCAATATTTTAATGATTTCCAAGCTACTTGTAATTGCGGTGTTACTAGAGACTAGCACTGGATTTCCTCGTGCTACTAATCTCTCTAAAATTTAAATGGTGATCGACCTATATGCTATGCATAATCAAATAAATCAAAATTTAAAATATTTTCAACGATGACCACTCACTTTTACAATCCCTCTTCCCTCCTACCGTTTATGTTTTGCATTCGTTGGATTGGTGTAACGTTTATTTTTATAGAGTTTTTCATGTAAAAATCAATAAAAACCATACTCTAACATAAAAACAAGGCTGAACCCTCATGATCTAGCCTTGTTATACATTCATGAACATTATATATATATATATATATATATATATATATATATATATAAATTTAGACGCAAAACCTAAAATTTTTTCTATTTTTTTTTCTCATTTATTTGTTCATAAAAATGTGGGATTTTTTTATTTATGTGTCTTGACTGATCATATTGACTAAACACTGGTTTTTATAAAAATTTTATCCCATATGAACTTCATTCCCCAACCCGAAACGGAAGAAACCCTTATTTTCCCTTTTATAAGACGTATTTCAAGTTTTAAATTATTAATTACGACCATGTACGACTATAGGTTCTGTATTTCATCATGTGCAGCCCTCAAACATACTCTCAACATACTTCAAACATGATTCATACAAATTTTCTT
Source organism: Lygodium microphyllum (assembly GCF_053477565.2). Classification (NCBI taxonomy): domain Eukaryota; kingdom Viridiplantae; phylum Streptophyta; class Polypodiopsida; order Schizaeales; family Lygodiaceae; genus Lygodium; species Lygodium microphyllum. The sequence continues at coordinate 120,988,426 of NC_141163.1, forward strand.
TCCATGCGCACATGATTAAAGCCATCAAACATCAAAACAATGAAATTTTCTTTGTGAAAATTGAGCATACCACTAATTTGTGTATTGCATGTTTTTTAAAATGGTTTCAGGGCAATCCACGGACCCATCATCAATTCTTGAACAACATTGGACATCACCTCTTGTTGAGAGTGGAAAAAGACTGAATTTTTGACTGGTTTTTGTTGTTTTTGAGGTCTGAATGATAGATTTTGGTGGATTTAGAGTAATGTATGGTTGTTAATGGAAGTGTTTGAGAGTGTTTTGGATGATATTGATTATTTTTTGGAAGCTCATGATGAATTTTAATGAAAATATGAAGCTTTGTGATTATAGGTTGTGTTGAGGTTCTGATTGGTTCTGTATACCTTCTGTTTTGTTCTGCTTTTCTTTTGTATGAAGCATGGATTGATTATTGATAAAGATTGAAATATTTTGAAAGCTTATTGAATAGTTTTTGATAGTTTGAAATGGTTTTAGTATGAATTATGAGTATTTGATGTTCTTTGATGACCTTCTGTAACCCTCTGTAAACCCTCTGGTAGAGCCTCTGCCTCTGCTCTGTATTTGTTATGTATCTGCTCTGGTCCTATTCTCTACTGTTATGTAGATCTTTTGTAAGTGTTCTATAGAATGCATGCGTGACTTTGGGAAAGTTTTCTAACTTTTGGAAAGGATGAATCTAAGTTCAAAAGAGTTAAAAAAAATGGAAGAAGCAGCTACTGAAGACTGAAGATAAGACTAGAGTGACAGTGACAGTAGTAAGCTATGAAGAGACACTGTAGTGGCTCTAGTGCCTCTTCACATCAGACATACCTCTTGGGAGGTGCATCCACGACCTAACAAGGATTATTGAGAGTCATTATTAGAGTATTGTAGTGAGGAGATGATGTATTATTGAGAGAGATAGAGAGAGAGATAGAGAGCCAGAGATAGTAAATTCTATAAAAAAAACAGTGTAACTGTATATGAGAGATCAAGAGAGAGAACTATGAAGACATTGAAGATGAATACTATGTGATTTAATTCCATTCAAAAATGGTATATTCCTTTATGTTCTTTTTTCTATTGATGGATTCTATGAATATGTTGAAGAATATAGTTGATTCTATCAAATTCGTGGGAGATATCTACTATGATGCTGCATAAAGAATTGCTATTTTCTTTGTTTTGGTTATCAAAAGAATGAAATAAAAGCTTGTTGATGTTACAAGATAGATTTTCTTGCAGTAGAATCCCCTTTTCCTTGGTGTTCCTTTTGGGGCTCCATGTTTTTGGTGCATAGCCGAGGAAACTTGCTATCAACAAGCATCAGAAGAGGCTGAAAATGAAGGAAATGGCATTGCCAAAACGAGGAGAATTCAATGGATGTTTGCAACAAAGTTCCTTATTCCATTGAAACTTGGTGATTCTCATTTTCAAAGACACTTTCCACAAGAAGTTCATCCCACAATGGCGGAAACATATTACCATCATGATGCATGCTCTATGCCGTGGACTGTTTCCTCTTCCTGTTGAAGCAGCAGAAACTTGCATCTTGGTGGCAAATTGTTTGGGAACAAACTGAAGAGCAGAAACAGAGAGAATGGCCATCCATGGAAGATTTGGCATTCATTGAGAAGTTTCTAAACATCATCAAGTGGGAGATTGTGAAGAAGCTTCAGCAGTCGTGGTCTGTTGAGGTTCACGAAAACAAGAAGGAAAAAAGTTGGAATTTGTTCGTGGATGCTCAACAGCAAGATACGTGGGATGCTTGGTGCACTGACAATCTTTTGTTTGTCCAATTAGCAACCCACTGGAAGTTGGTAGACAGAGTGTTTTTCACAACATACACTGTTGAAACCCTCAAAAGCTGGCATTATTATAATGGCACAACAACGATCCTAAGAAGAATGAGTTTTGATACTTTCAGAACGAAATATCTTCCCCTTTGTAGTGGTTTGAAAGCCGAATTCAGAGATGTTGAAAAGAAGGAAGTAGAAGAGATGTTGGCCAGAGAATCCCCCAAAGAGTGAAGCCCCTCTTTGATTCTATTATGTTGAGTACTGAACAGCTCGTTGGAGCCAAGCCCCTGATAAATGACGCAATCAAGAGGCAAGCATTAGAACGAGTCTAGAGGTACATATTCATGTGTCCTATATCCCGTTTTAATCATTTAAAAAAAAGACAAAAAAGAGAAAAAAATCCATAACGTACAAAATACAAATAGACCTAAAATACAATTTTTTTAAAAATAACAAGAAAAATAATAAAATAATAAAATAAAAACACTAAGGTGCTTTATTATTATTTTTAGTTAGTGGTTTTTGCTTTTTTGACTGGATTCCTTACATTTGGGATTACTCTATGCGCCCTTAGTCTCTTGCATACACACACGTACCAGGTATTTATTTTTTTTGTGTTTTATTCATTTTGATCATCCCTTAAACACAATAAATTGTTAAAATGAAATTTATTCACCCACTTTTCCACGCGCGCTCGCACTTAGCGCACAATTTTCTAATAATTTAAAATCAACCAACTATTCACTTTGCACGCGCTACATGTGCTTTAGAGGCACTTTAAATTTTAATGAAAATGAACCAGTCGTCACAAAAGAGCATGCACTGGCAAAAAAGCGCTCCACATCACCATTAATTTCTAATTAATGAATTTGTATTTAGAGACCCCAGTTTGGGTATCGCAATCCGGGTTTCGTTAAAGCACCGTTTCACCCTAATAAATTGTAATTAAAATTTTAAGAAGGAACCGATGTTTTCTTATTAAGGTTTATAACCTAATAAAATTTCACCCATTGTTAATAATTTCTTAATATGAACCCTTCACTAAAACCATTTTCCCTCACTGCACTTTTTCTCTCTTTTAATAAACATGCTTCGTGGGATGGGCACATAAAGTCCTCTTAGTTGAAATTATTGGTCAAAGTTATGGTTAGGTCTTGATTAGGTTTTTATGGTATAATGGTTTGCTTGTGTGATACGATTACGGGTACGGTCTGTAGTTTTTTCTTCTTTCTTTGCTTGATATGAAGTCTTGGGTACCTGTTGGTTGCATCACATGAAGTTTTCGGTCACATATATGTAGAGGTCATGCTGAAATTTTTCTAAGATGTGCGTTGTTTGGGGGTGGTCAATTGGTTAGTTGCGTCTGTGTGTGTACTTCTTTTGATCGATTTCTTTTTTATAGCTATTTGGTTGTTTTGCAAGCATTCTTTGTGATTGTCTGTGTTTGTGGTGTGTGTTTTCCATCTGAATGGCGCCTCATGCTCCTCCTCCTATCCAGTATGTCCCGTTGATCAATAGGGATTATTCTTCCCTACTGGCTTTTGAGCCTATAGCAAAAGCATGCCTTGCAACTTTCGTGGCTGCTTTACTCCCATTGATTTATTCTTTGGAAGTTAGTCTGTCAATTCCTCTAAGACAGGTTTATGCCTGCCAAAACACCATCTCATTATTTGTCAAATGAACTCTTCACAACTTCCAAGATGGTGTTAAAAGGGGTTGCCATTGATTGGAATACTTACCTGCTTACGAAGATGGACCAACATTTTGTCAAAGTGACTAGAGGGAATGTCACAAATGTCACTTATGGTTCATACTTAAATGCTTTCTTGACATATTCCGGTCTTAAGAAGGGTGTGCTTCCTCCTCCTCCATCTGATCCAGTTCCTCCCCCTCCACCTTCAGAGGAGTTAGAACCTATTGACATAGAGGATCTTGATTCCCCTCCTCCATTGGTCATTCAGCGGAAGCGCTTGAAGCATGTGGCAGATAAAACTCCCCTAGTCATTCCTTCAGTAATAATTCCTACTACTTCTGGCAGTGACCTCCTTGCCTACCTTACATGCAACAATTTATTCAGGGCACATAGAGAGGGTTCTTTGGAAATATCAGTTCCTTCACTGAACAATTTAGTGTCAGGGGATGCCATTCCATTCCTTTGTAATGACATCCAGAGTTCTATTGAACTCTTAGTGACAGCTTGTGTTCAACAATTATATGCCTCTTTCTATGAAGAATTGATGCAGTCCAAAGACCAGTTGCATAAGGCAATCACAGAGTTAGCCTCTGCTAAAGACACTCTTGCCGATCTGTTTAAGCAGATGGAGCAGCAGACCCAAATGATTGAGATCCAGAGAGAAGAACTATCTTCTTTGAAGATTCAGTTAGCAGAAGCTCAGTCAGAGGTCACTAACGTCTCGAAGGAGAAAGAGAGAATGTCCAAAGAAGCCCAAGAGTTTCAAAATCTTTTAGATACAAAATTGTCAGCTTTGCAGACTGCTCATAATACATTGGAATCCCAAGCTTCCCAGATTAAGCAGTTGCAAGACCGATTGATGCAGTCACGGTCCATTCCTCCAAGCCCCAATGTTCCTATGATTCCTTCTATATCTTAGCAGGACTTGGCAGTTCTCCAAAGACACGCCACATTATGTCCGTTGTTTTAAGAAAAAGTGGAAAGATTGCAGTCCAGGATGGATTTGTTATGGTCTACATTTGAGCACTTTCAAGAGTATGTTCCTCCGGACCATTCCTTCTTTGTCCACTATCAGTTTGCAGATGTTGGCCTTCTATTTGAAGCTCTCAACGATGGATCTCCCTCTTCCTGAGGATGGTTGGAGTGGGGCTTGGTCTACTGATTTGCTGACAGAAGTTTTTCATATGGTTTTTGAAGATTCTGTGATGATGGATACCATGTTGCTGTCTTACATGTATCTACGAGGTGATCTGTTGATTTCAGATGATTTAGATCTGGCTTGGTATGTGGGGGATGTGGTCTTACAAGCTATTTTATATGTCAACTATTTGGAGTTGAGGATAGATGACATGTTACAGTGCTATTCCTCTAAAGTGGCTACTTGCCCTGACACTTCATGGCATTCAATGATTGATTCTGTGGTCTTGAATCAACGTCAGAATACAGCTTCTACTTATGTGCAGATAACTAACCAACTGAGGGTGGATCTCTTAACTTATCTTTCCAAAAACCATCCATTTGATTCATCCTTCTTTGATGTCTACCAGAGACGATCTGTTTTAGGTCCCTATATTCCTAGCCGATTGTACTACTAGCAAATGGCCCATCGCTATGATGCTTATCTTTCCCTTTATAAATCCAACTCAGCAGCTATCTAACCTCTCCTTTTCCAACCTCAGGGTTTTCCTCACATTCCTATATTTACCTATTGTTCTTTCATTGAAGATTGAGTTTTTTCCCCTTCTCCACCATGCCCTTCTCCATCTATTCATATATCTTCTACTTTTCCTGCTTATCAATTGACACCTTTCCTAACTGATTCACTTAAATTTTCAGCCACTCCTTCTTTAGCTTATTCCTCGTTTTATGATTTTGCCTACCCATCTCTTCATCCTCTTTTACTTATTCCACTTCCATCTCCTGCCACTTCTATTTCTCAACCCCCTCAGTTGGTTAGTGGGTACGAAGGATTTGATCAGCAGATTCCGAGAAGAAGAGGATGGAGCTCATTGCTAAAAAGGATGTCATGCCTTCTGTTCTTTCAAAATCTTCCAAAGATATTTGTGGATGAGTCCTTGTCCATGGATCGTTTTTGAAACCACCAAGCCTTCAAAAGGGATCACCTTCATTGATGCCTTTGTAATGTATTTTGGATGATTCTTAATTATATATACTTATTTTTGGAGGTGTCATTCAGATGGTTGTGTTTAGTGTTTGTGTGTGTGTTGTGGGTTAATCTTATGTGATGAGTTCGTGCTGGTTGAATAATTTGTTCAAGAGCTCTTTTCAACTATTAATGGTAGATGGCAAGCCTATGATGGAAAGCTAAAGAAAAACCTCTTATATCCTATAAAAAAATTTTATGACTTTCAATTGTTTATCAGATGTGTTAATGAATAACTAAGTTTTCCTTTAGAAGTATTCTTTTCTAGAGATACAGGTTATAAGTTGGGGTTGTGGTTTGGAGTGATTGTTGAAGATATTGAAGAAGATTAAATTGAGCTCTTTAGTGAACTTATATTCTTCTTTTCCTTAGGTCGTGAGAGGATGCTTCCTTTCTAAGTGTGGGGATATATTGAGAGTGGAAAAAGACTGAATTTTTGACTGATTTTTGTTATTTTTGAGGTTTGAATGATTGATTTTTGGTGGATTTAGAGTAATGTATGGTTGTTAATGGAAGTGTTTGAGAGTGTTTTGAATGATATTGATTATGTTTTGGAAGCTCATGATGATTTTTAGTGGAAATATGAAGCTCTGTGATGTTCTGATAGGTTCTGTTGAGGTTCTGATTGGTTTTGTATACCTTTTGTTTTGTTCTGATTTTCTTTTGTATGAAGCATGGATTGATGATTGATGAAGATTGAAATATTTTGGAAGCTTATTGAATATTTTTTTATAGTTCGGAATGGTTTTAGTATGAATTATGAGGATTTTATGTTCTCTAATGACCTTCTGTAACCCTCTATAAACCCTCTGGTAGAGCCTTTGTCTCTGCTCTGTATCTGTTCTGTATCTGCTCAGGTCCTGTTCTCTACTGTTCTGTAGATTTTCTGTAAGTGTTCTGTAGAAAGCATGTGTGACTTTGGGAAAGTTTTCTAACTTTTGGAAAGGATGAATCTAAGTTCAAAAGAGCTAAAAAAATGGAAGAAGCAGCTACTGAAGACTGAAGATAAGACTAGAGTGACAGTGACAGTAGTGAGCTGTGAAGAGACACTGTAGTGGCTCTAGTGCCTCTTCACATCAGATATACCTCTTGGGAGGTGCATTCACAACCTAAGAAAGATTATTGAGAGTCATTATTAGAGTATTGTAGTGAGGAGATGATGTATTATTGAGAGAGATAGAGAGACAGAGAGAGAGAGATAGAGAGCCAGAGATAGAAAATTCTATAAAAAACAGTGTAACTATATATGAGAGATCAAGAGAGAGAACTATGAAGACATTGAAGATGAATACTATGTGATTAAATTCCATTCAAAAATGGTGTATTCCTTTATGTTCTTTGTTCTATTGATGGATTCTATGAAGATGTTGAAGAATATAGTTAATTCTATCAAATCCGTGGGAGATATCTACTATGATGCTGCATGAAGCATTGTTGTTTTCTTTGTTTTGGTTATCAAAAGAATGAAATAAAAGCTTGTTGATGTTACAAGATAGATTTTCTTGCAGTAGAATCCCATTTTCCTTAGTGTTCCTCTTGGGGCTCTACCTCTCAACATTCTTTTGATCTTAGAGCATGCCGGACACGCATCCTTTATCCCCCTTCCTTCTTGATTCTCTGCATGTGATCAGCCTCTTAGAGAAGAGAGAAAGAGGAGAGAGAAAGACTGAGTTCTAACCTTTGCAATCGAGCAGCCATTGCACGAATGAAGATCGACAATCGAAAAAATCCATGGTTGAGATCTGTTGGGGGGTTGCTTTACAGGCCTACAATGGCTCTCCCCCCCAAATCCTCATGTGAAGGAGGGGTGTGGTGACTATAGCACCACACCGTTTCAAAAACAGCCCCCCCTCCCCCCAACAAATCGAAAATTTTTAAAGGGTCCCAAGGCCCCCCCCAAAGGACCATGCCCAACCTTCTTCAAAACTTTGGCCCTTTTGCCTTTGGCACTACTCGACTCCTCGCCGCATTTTGACCGTTTGACCTCCGTTTCGTATTTCGAAAATTTTTACCTGCCCAACTCGGGATCCTGCATTGTTGGCCACTTTCTCTGGCTCGATTCGGTACCTTAAAAAAGTATTAAAAATGTGCGACCACTCTTTGAAACCACTTTCAAATCCCGTCTTTCACTGCTGCTAAAAATTGACAAATCCATCTCTGCTACTTCCAATGAGGTTGGGTTTTCGGATTTAAATTAAAATATTTTGGCACATTTTTGTTGCTTTTTGGGTCCAGAAATCCATCTCTCATTGGCGACCATGGGATAGGGCCACTCATCCTGTCGAATCCCACGAACAAATTTGCACAAACATAACCATACAAAGCATCAAGCTGATATAAAAAATATAGAAAAAACCACACCACAGCTCTCACCCTAGCCCCAAAAAAAATCAAGGCATGAAAATCCATAAGGGATAGGCCCAACATAATCGAAGAGAAATCCAGAAGCGAGTCGCTAACCAACTGTTCTAACATGGACGACTAAAAAGCCTATCAAAGAGGTCATCCTAGTGGTGGTTTGAACTACCTACCTAACTTGGCCAACTGGACCAGGACCTCCTACTAGGCAAGGACTCCTATAGACTGGTCATCGTAGTTTCTTCTTATAGCACATGTTCGGTTTCATACTTGAACATGTAAAAAGGAGGGAGCTGAGCGTAGAGTGACCCAAGGAGAACAAGGCATCACCTCAGGTCCTGATTCAATACCTAAGAAGCTACCAAGCTCTCATGAGGTGACACTTTAATCTTTTTCTTTTGCTCAGTTTTATTTTCACTCCAACCTTCCTTTCTTTTCTTTTCGGCTAGGTGCTACCCCTAGGAAGATAAGGCATCGACTCGTCCCCAGAAACCTACCAAGCCTCCTCAAGAAGGTGATAAGCAACTGCTTGTAGGAAGTTTCTTCCTTTTTCTTTTCCTTTTCTTATTGAGGGGTTAGAACCCCTTTTTACACACCTCTAAAATTTTACCTTTAGAGATACTCAAAATTTACTCTTCTCTAATACTTTGGCAGGCTTCTCTAACTGTCTCACACTAGTAGGGACTCCTAGGACCAGCTGCCTAGCAAGCACGAAGGACAGGGTCACGAGGACCACCCTCTATCACAAGTCTTTATCACTTGACAATGTCCTAACACGAGGTAGACAACTACTCAAATATCCCCTAGATATACCTAACCAAACCCTAGGACTTTATGCCTTGATTGCTGGTCCCCACAAACGAAAATAAAATAGCCCCCACATTCACATAGAACATTATTGGCGTAAGGGAAAAGCTTGGAAAGGCAACAATACCACTTGAAATGGCCACAAGAATCTCCCGCCAGGCACGAGATCCAACCTATGTGATGCAACCACTAAAATAGAAAACCATTAAACGTACATGCACCAAACATATATATTGCCCTCTTGGCCTAAAGAAATATAACGTTTCACCTCATATGCAACCCTCCTTGGAGAAACAATGATATACAACTAGACGCTCCATTCCAAGGAGAAATTAGGGTTCCAAGCCCTAATTTAAATACATTAAATTGTGACCCATACCTCCTACATATATAGCAAGAGGTGTATGCATAATGTGTTTTCTAACCATCCTATGGCTCCAAGATAACAAATGCAAATGGGTCTCGACTACTTTTTGCATTACCCATCCTAACCATCGCCTGCCATGGGCATGTTTTGATAAAAGCCCCCACAATCGACCAGCTCCTATCTCATAATTAATAGAGATATCCAAACTAGGACCACAATTGAAGAAGAGGTATTCTTTATAAGCAAAGTTTGCTAACAAGTCCCAAGAACGTGGGACCAGCTGAAGAGACACTCTCTCAAACCCGTCGAGCATGGTCATAGAATTACGCTAATACATAGAAAGAATAGGATTTTGTACTGTGTATGTCCCATTTAGTTGGTTCAATACCAATTGGGAATCCCCTTTTACTAATAGCTGACAGATGCCGCCTCTCTTAGAGATGTTTAGTCCCATGATCAAGGCTTTATACTCTGCCATGTTATTGGTAAATCCTGCCCCGATATAAACAAGTAATTTAATCACGATGCGACCTTGGGAATCTCTAATAACTATCCCTATACTTCCTTTCTTGTTGGGACCCCTCGGCACTCCATCGAAGTACAATGTGAATGTCCACAATGGATTCACACAACTAGCCATCATCAACTCCTCTACTCATAATCATGATAATCAAAATTCAACATGTTTAGAGGATGAAGAACTGTAGGCTCCATCCCACCATCATCATTAAATGCTATAGGGATGCTTGTCAGAATCCGTAAGCATTGATGATAGAAAACTTTGATCTCCCAAACGAATGATCCGTCCTCTTGCTCAATCACTTTATATCCTTTGCTCCACCAAATAAGCTTCCCTTGATGGTATCTCTGCTCTAGGTATGGGTGTTCTAGATAAGGAATTATCTGCCCCATCAACCACTTTCATCTCTTGTAGGTTTCTAATCAGCCCAGCATTGACCTACAAGGCATTTATTTCATTAGTACATTTAGAGATAATAAGGTTTAATCTTATTAAGATTAACCTTATTTTTAAACTCCACTCCCTCAAGATCTGCTAGTAATGATGTGGACTTATTTTTCCCTATCTTGACGATCTTGTAGGGACCGTCTCATTTGGGCACAAGTTTTCCTGGAACTAGCTCCCTACGGGTATCATAATATAGAACTAACTGCCCCTTCTTGAAGGTATATTTCTTTGCTTTTAAATCATGCAAGTGCTTCATTTGTTACTTCGCCACTTCATGATGTAACAAAATCTACACTTTAAGCTAATCCAGGTGTGCCAAAGTTGTAAAACGCTCAAAGAGTGCCTCTCCATCCCCCAAAGAATGGTTGATTAAACGAATCTTATGGTTGGAAACTCCATCTTGAGGGGTAAAATGTACTCCTCCCCATAAACTAACTTGAATGGGGTGTGGCATGTAGCTCGCTTAAAGGTCGTATTATACGCCCACACAACCACATATAGCTTCTTATCCCAGCCTCATTCTTCTTTGATATTATCTTTGACATGATACCCAAACAAGTTGTTTATTAGTGGTTTCAACCTGCCCATTCGCTTGTGCATTATAAGGAGCCGTCTTATTGTGCTTAATTTTCCATTCTTCAGACATGCTCTTAATCACCTCATTTAGAAAATGTGTTTCTCAGTCCAATACTAATTCCTTTGGCGGACCAAATCGACAGATAATATGCTCAAGTAGGAAGCTAGTAGTCTCATTTGCATCATCCTTCTTCGTCACTCGTGCTTTTGACCACTTTGTAAAATAGTCAGTTTCCACTACAATATATCTCTTCTATGCAAAAGACGACGGGGTAATAGGACCCACAAAATCGATGCCCCACTTCTCAAATGGTAGTATAGCCATAATAGGAGTCAGTGGCTGCTTCCTATTCTCCCTATTGTCATGTCTTTGACATATATCACATCTCTTAAGATACTCAAATGAATCTTGAAAAATGGACATTCACCAATATCTAGCTCTTAAATCTTTTTGTGCAGTCAACTGCTTAGCAAAGTGCCCTCCACAAGTGGAGTCATGGCACTCTTCCAAGATAAATGGAACCTCGTCAGGCATAACACATTGGCGATAAAAATCATCAACCCCTTGCCGATATAATGTTCCTATGATCAAGGCAAATTTCAAAGCTTGCTGTCTAATTTTCCTCTTCTTAGAATTTGATAAAGTGGCTCTATCCTCTCTTATAGATAAATAATGCGTTATGGCAGTATACCAGGATGGAATGGAGGCTATATCAATTTTAAACAAGGTCTCCATATCACTTCCTTCGACCAAAGTCTCCTTTGGCTCCCCGAAATCCACAAGACATTCAATGATGCCCTACAACTTTAGTGGCTTACTTCTAATCTCATAATCAAACTCTTGCAAAGTGATTAACCACCTTGCTAAACGATCAGGTGGTTGTAGCTTGTTCATCAACAATCTAAGCCCTTCTGCCTTTGTATAAAATACTACATTTTCATTGAGGATGTAGTGCCTGAATTTTTTAGTTGCAAATACCATTGCAAGGTATAACTTCTCCATATAAGTGTAGTTGATTTTCAATATGCCCAACTTTCGACTAGCAAAGGCAATCGTATGATACTATTTTTCCTGCCAAGTTTGGGCTAAACAACATCTAATACTATGCATTATGGTTGCTAAAAATATATAAAAGGTCTCGTCCCTTTTCGGGCTTTTTAAAACTGGTGCATTTACTAGCTCATATTTTACATAATCAAAAGCTACATTATAAGGGGCAATCCATACAAATAGACAACTAAAGCATAATAGATTCGTTAGTGGCAACGTTCTTTCTGCCAGGGCATTTATGAACCTTCGATAATACCCTACCGATGATAGAAAGTTGTGTACTTCTTTTGGAGTGCGTGTTGGACCCATGGCGATTATGACCTTGATCTTTTCGGGGTTAGCCGTCACGCGATCCCTACTGAACTAACTATATGGCCTAGCAATAGCCCATAAGGCACCCCAAAGATGCACTTCCCTGGGTTAAGAGCTATGCAAAATTGTCTACAACACTCAAAACACTTAGAATAATCAAATGCCTTTCTCTTATGGTGGTTGCCCCCAAGTCATCGATAAATACTCTCAACTCCTCTAGGGAGATGTCACCAAAGGTCTTGTCTACTATTCGTTGCCATGAATCAGGTGTATTGCATAAACCAAAGGCCATCACATGATATGCAAAGGTATTAAAGACAGGAATGAAAGTTATCTTCATCTTAATCTTCTTTTGCAATTGCTATCTGGTTGTATCCTGCAAAGCAATCCATAAATGAATATATTTCCCTACCCACTACCACAACCAGTCCAAAATTGGATCGATAAAGGGCAACGGGTAGTAGTCCTTAAGCGTCTGCTTATTAAGCTCTCTAAAGTCTATCCAAAGCTAGATTTGATTATTTTTCTTCTTCTTGATAACAATAGGTGAACACCATTCAGTGTGCTGAACAAGGAAGATTAAACCAGTTTTTTGCAATTTTTGTAACTCCTTAAACAACCCGTCCCTCAGTTAGAAAGGCATATGCCTTACTTTTTGATGCGTAGGATGGCTACCTTCCTTTAGAGTAATGGTATGGAGAGCAAGGCTGGGAGGAAGAACTCTTAGCTCATCATCACTCTAGGCAAAGATGTCATAGAATTCTTGGATTAGGGACACATAGTCCTTCCTACTTCTTAAGCTGTGAAACATGAAATACATCATGTATTCTAGTGGAAGAAGGTAGTTAAAGCTTATAAGCAAGCTCTCCAACCTTGTCCACTACCAAATATGGTCCATAAAATCTATGAGCAAGCTTATTGTTCCCACCCTTCAATGGAGCGTAGTGTGTCTTGGGCACTTTAAGAAACACCCCCAATCTCCAACTTTGAAGTCCAAATGTCTTCTCTTCTCATTTGCATAGGCTTTCATTACTTCTTGTGCTTTCCTTATGCTATCCTTGCATTGTCTCATGAGCGATTTCATCCTTTCTAACTCTTCCTTTGCTTGGGGGTTGACTTCTTCATGAAACAAAACTGATGGGATTTGGACTTTGTACCCATAATTGTAATACCCCTAGCTCTTAGCATGATGATTATTACAATGATAGTAAAGGATTTGACACTGGAATCCAATGGACAAGTTCACATCATATGTGGTACAATAGTAAATTGAAAGTTTGCACCTTAGGATTAAGTTACGTTGAAAGTTTCGCCCAATACTCAAGTTATTAAACAAGCCCTGGGCTTAAGTTTAATCTAGTGAGCAACTATTCTCTCCTTTGGCCTTCGAACTAACTTTGGCACCTCCTTCTTGGGTTTTACCTTCTTCTTTGGCAACTCATTTTGAGGTTTTACTTTGCCATTAGCCGCTTTTAGAGGATGGGCTTCTACATTAGGGTTAAGGACTTGCGTTCCTTTATCATACTGTTTAGAGTTTACCTCAACAGGTTTTACATTATCCCTATTGCCTTCTTTAGCCTTTTTCCCTATTGTAATGGCTCATAAATTAGAAGCTTCAATGTTATTGACACACACCGCTTCAATAAGGCTGACTCCACTACCACTAGGTAGCTCCTCTACCACAACTTTTTCTCTTTGTAATATTTACTTCAGTCCCTCATTTTGGTGGAGGTTATTCCCTTGCACTTGATGGTTAACTGGACCTAGCTATTTACTTCCTTGCTAGAGAGAGCTAATCTTACTCCAATAGGTACTAGCTAAATGGCCAGACTTCCCACATATGTCGCATTTGATATTTGGACAATTCCTAGGGAAATGTTGGCCGCCACACCACTTACAACCAACTGAATCTTGATGGGCCACCCTCTTTAGAACATCGACTCCCTATCAAGTTCTGCTACTTCTTAAGGACATTAACCTCAACGGCTATTTGTCTATGTTGTTTGCTAATCATATCAGTATAGTGCTTCATTACATCCTTAACTTTGCCAAGGACATTCAAGGCACTTGAATCGTAGCCACGATCGTCTACCTGTCATTCCATTGACCTGACCACTTGATTAGGGATTGGTTGTTGATTCCCTAGAGCAATGATAGGATTTATCATTGGGCTTCCAATAGTCGGTGGAGCCATTCAATTCGTCATTGGCATGATCAGACTAGGAGGAGCTAGCAACATGGGCACATTTGGAATTATGCTTCCTCTCCCATTAGGAGGACTCATGGGTATCCCTTGACCTCCGTTTGTCAACACTAAAGCATTTCCAAACCCTAAACTAAAATTCCAGTTTGATCTAGAGGCATAAGCCACTTGTAATCGAAATTTTACCTCTTCTACTCGTGTTATGACCGTATCAATGTCGACAAGAGCAACACTACTCAATTGCACTTGAATATTAAATTCTAACCCATTCAGAAAATATTGCAATTGAGAGACCTAGAATAGGGATATAGGTTTGTAATTTCCAAAATACCTCCTTCAATTTCTTGGCATATCCATATACATTCTCATGAGGTTCTTGACATGTAACATTAAGGACACGTAGCCAATATTGACCTCCCTTTTCAAGGGCAAACTCTCTTCGAAAGGCCGCAAAGAATAAGTTGATTGTGGTTCTCGTTCTAGCCTCTAGGTTGTTATACCACACTACAGTGCATCCTTTCAAAGTCATGTTGAAGAACATCCTTATCCAAGATAGTATCAAAAAGTAAGTGGGATTGGGATAAGAAATTGTATGTGGCAGTGTGGGCTTACAACACAACATTCAAGAGAGCCATCAGCCACACCCGTTCAAGCTAGTTATGGAGAGGAGTGCGTTTTGTCATTGAAAATAGAGTTTTCCACTGTGCGTTTTGCTCTTAATCATTTGTTTGGGAGAGGCATAAGTGTTACAGGAAATATACACTTCTCTTGCACATCTTGATGAGATTTGGTTGCATGCTTTACTACATCAAGAAGTAGGAAAGCGAAGAATGAAAGCCCTTCATGACCTTTGGGCTAAGAAGTATTAATTTGCAAAAGGTCAGTTGGTGTTGTATTCTTGGACTCAAAGGATTGATGAAAGGAGGAACACCCAATATTGTGGAATTGCTAGCTTTTATTAGAGAGTCAATGGAAACATGGAGGATTGGTGTGACATAATCCAAGATATAACTTGACGATCAAGGCTTCTATATATAGTATTGGATGTTAAGTGGTGTAAGGATGTGGTGAAAAAAAGCCCTAATGTAATAATCAAAAGCCATGCAATTGGCTTTATAACCATCAACTCTACAAAGTTATGGGAATGCAAGCATAGGACATTGGTGTTGCATAATAATGTTAATATGTAAATATTTGTAGCATACATGTGCATGCACACACACACATGATATCCACATATATAAATACTATTATCATTTTTTTCACTTCATAGAACCATATTTAACATGTTCTTATTTATATTCCATTGGTTGCATTTTAATCAATGATGGATAATAACATATGGTGCCAAGTGATCCCTATTCTTTCATATTTTAGAGGGATATATGATACATTAACAACCATGGATCATATGGATGATGATCCTATAATTTAATGCGATGGGGTGAAAGCATGCTAGGGTGGACCACTTTGGGAGCTATGTAGTTAGGGTGCTATAATCATTGGGCATAGTTGGTATTACATTGAAAATAGCAAAAAGATTTGCTAATAAAACTATTCTATATTTGAAGAGAAAGAAAATTGAAACTTCACACATGCCCCTTCAGAGTAGTGGTTTGGCCAATTGTAACCAATTTTAGATTAGTAGCTTCCTCGATAGGTCTTGCATGTCCTCAAGCATCTCCTTGCAAGCTGTGACCTCCTTTGCTAAAGGCTCTCTATGTTGTGGCTCCTAACTAGGTATATTCTCCTTCATGTAAGAACTAGGAACTACCTGCATGGACTATTACTTCTACGTAGCTTCCCTAATCCATCTTCTAGTAGTCTATTTATAGCCATATTGCTCCTTGTTATCATATGTAGCCTATGAAAATAAATAAAAAATAAATGCAAACTCAATACACCAAGCATAGGGTAGATGAAACTCTTGGGTGGCCTTTTGCACTACAAAACAAGAATCTCATAGTGAATATCTCTTGAATTTAGAAGGCTTGAACCTATGCCATCTTTGTGATCATGATGTGCTCCCAAACATATGGCTAAGCGCCTTAAAAGAAGGTTGCAATGCAAAGGTCTGGTGAATACTTGCTTGATTTGATAAACTAAAGAGCTAAATGAAGACATTGTATAGCCATGTGTATCAAGAGGAAAATGTCATTCATGGGAATCTCAATGTCGCATTTGCAAGAGATGTTGTTGTGGAGTTAGGAGAGCAAAAGGGAAAGACTGTGGAGCCCAAGTAGCATATTTCATGGATATTTTATTGAGGATGCACTCAGCTTGTTGAAAAAGAAAACAAACATGGAAGGCAAAAAGTGATTATGGCTACAATCAAGAGTGGTCATCATCGATGAGAAGGGCTTCTTACATGATCCCAAGGTGAACATTCACATCCATAGTAACATTTTAGCTGTGGGGAAGGTGGAGAATGATCCATATTCATATATTGCACACATGGATGCATTATGTGCAAAGATCACAAATAGGCTTTTGTGCCTTCAATCTAATTTGAAGGGAAAATAATAGTGTCATGAAGATGCAGAGTAAGTTATATGACAATAAAGACTTCTTGTAGGCAATCCAGATACTTCCACATAGATCAAGACTCTTGAGCTAATACTGGAAACTTGCAAAGATGATACTCAAAACCAAAAAAATTCAAGGATTGAAAGTAATAGGGACACCGTAAATGTAACAATGCAAGATATTGGCAAGGAAGACATTGAGATACATGTCAATCAAACAGAGGTAAGTTCTCTACGACTATCTTGCAAAATATCATCTATTTAAAACTAGGATTGCTTTGATTTTGTTTCAATTTCCATGTCTTATAGAATGCTAATATGCCATTAATACTTCTTTATTGTAGGTGGAGGTGTAGTATGAGGTAATGCTCCTCAAATCTTAGATTCCTTGGATTTTTTGACTCACGTACAAGACACCTCCTTGTCTAATGTCCAGGCCTTGTTTCCCATATCTGATGTCACACAATTTGCCTCATGCCTCAACATTTCAATCTTGGACTACTCAGTATATGGTATGGGTTTTGAAGACAAAAATTTGATTAGTTTGTGCATATTCCCTTGCAAGCATACCCATCATGTATATTACTTGGGATACTTTGCCACATGGGGAACACTTGTCTGCTCCCATAGTGTGATGAAAGTATATCAAACATGGTAAACGGATTCTATCATCAACAAACAATAATACTATGATCTCCTAGATTTAGGCTTCATAAAAGTAAGTACCTCTATGCTTTTGGACTCCATGTAACAAATGAAATTGTTTAGAATTGGCCTAAATCTACCATTAATCTCTCTTTGGCTTGATAACTAGGCTAGTTGACTAGTTAGTTAACTAGCTAGCTAGCTTACCATTAACTTCGCTACTTGACTAGTTATTAGGTAGTTTCATGGTCAACTAGTTAGTTAATCAACTAGTTGACCAATTAGATAGCTTGTTATACTTAGTCGACTAGATAGTTAGATAAATAGGTAGCTACCTAGTTAGTGGACTAGATAGTTTGATAGCTAAAGAGTTGGCTAGTTAGCTAGTTAGCTTGTTAGCTTATTACCTAGTTACTTTGTTGAACTGGATAGTCAACTATTTAAATAGTAGACTAGTTACTTAGATAGCTAAATAGCTAGATAGTTAGATAGCTAGATAGCTAGATACATAGTAGACTAGATAGCTATTTAGGCAATAGAGTAGATAATTAGATAGCCACTTAACTAGTTAGCTAGCAAACTTGCTACTAGTTGACCGCTTGGTTAGATAGTTAGCTACTTGACCAATTTAATTGCTAGTTACTTTGTTGCCTAGATATAGTCAACTATTTAGATAGTAGACTAGCTACTTAGAAAGCTAGATAGCTAGGTAGCTATTCAAGCAGTAGACTAGATAGCTATTTAGGCAATAGAGTAGATGGCTAGATAGCCAATTGACTAGCTCATTAGCCAATTTGTTGGTTGACTAGTTGGTTAGATAGTTAGCTAGTTGACCCATTAGATAGCTAGTTGCTTTGTTGACTAGATAGTTAGCTATTTGGGTAGTAGACTACTTAGCTAGTTAGCTACATTTTATTTTCATTTCCTTTTCATTATGTCAACCACTCTTAACTTGTGATTTGTGTGCTTCTTTTGTAGGAGAAAGCATGGGGTATGTTTCAAAGCATGGGGAGTCTACAAGTGGAGAGCTAATTCATGATAGGAAAAAATATTATCTTTTGAAAGGTAATGTAATAAAACAATCACACTAAACTATGGGCATGATCTTGTATATAGACATAAATGATTTGTTGTTGGAAAATTCCCGCTTCTTCCAAGTTGTGTCTATGCATTGTGCCATGAAGTTAGATGTCGATGAGCTCTTTAAGGACATTCAAAAGGAAGTAGCTTTTGTGTATGAGGACGAAGCACCAGGGAGTCCTATAAATACAACTCCAATGTCAAAGGCTAGAAATAGAGATAAAGAAGGCCATTTGATCTAGAATGGAAGGAAACCTAGCCTCGAGTAATTCATTATATGTATACCCTCTATATCACGTGCATTCAATGCCTATTTAAAAATATCCTTATCTATGAATTTTTCCTCAATAAAACATAACCCTTTTCTATTCAATATGTAAGTAACCTCTTTATATGGGACACTTTTGTATGTAAAAAATATAAAAATGATATTTTAAAAATCCCTTATGTTGAATACATGTGATACATACATATATTTATGACTGGCCTCCCCGAGCACCTAGTAGAGAAAAGGCCTTTCCATCGGAGCCAACAACCTTATGAGGTAATAAAGTTTTAGTATACTTCCGTAACCTTTTTTTTGTTGCTTCCTCGACCGCCGGGGGGGGTGGGGGAGGGGGGTTTCACTCATGAATATATGTATGTATAATGTGAGTTCAAAATAAGGGGTTTCTAGAATACCATTTTTATACAATTTTTTATAGATAGAAGGGTATCATATAAAGGGATTACGCACAAATTGAATAAAAAAGGGTTGTGTTTTATTTAAGAAAAAATCACAAATTAGGATATTTATAAATAGTCCATGAACACATGTTATATAGAGGATATATATATATAGTGAAAGATGTTGCTTGTCATCAATGTCTTTGATAAATTATCATATGCAACCTTTGAAGTAATGGAGTGAAAGATGGCAATGATGGAGATCATGATTTGGACTACCCTCTAAAGTGACTTACGGAGGTTGATCAAAATAAGTGCAAGAAATGTGATTCATTCTTCCTTAATGACAATGAATTGTGACTATTTAGTTATGATTGTTTGTCAATTTTGATGTGTGGCTACATGCCCTAGTACTAATTTAAAGAAAACAAGGAAAAGCTTGAGATTCACTAGAGAGAAGAAGTCACACATGTCGTCCCACACCTCTACACATGGTGCTGACTCTTGAAATCCTAGAAACATTAATACACACTTTGCATGTCAACTTGTATTCTGCACCATGGAAATCAATCCTTTATATTCTAAAGTTTATATGTATTGTCATACCCTTTATGATGCCTAGACCATTGCTCTCTAATATGAAAATCTGAGCCCTGAGTTGTATTCATTTTCTACATATATTAATTTCATTTCTCTAAATTTTCAAATTATCCCTTTGTCTCGAACATTGTATCATTTATAAATTTCAAATTTATAAATTATTAGATTATTCTTTTGTCTCAAACATTGTATTGATTTAAAATTGGTTTCTTGGATGTGGAATTTGGTATGTACAGCTCTACCTCATGTGACTCACGTATCATCAAAGAAAAAAGTTAGCTTTTCTAAATCTACATATGCAAAAGATTATTTAGATGAAATGTATACTAGTAAGGTTATGGCACATGTAGTGGATGGGATGCATATGGACCATATAATAGTAGGGAAGCATTAGGTAGGTATTCTTGATTTTAAAAGAGACTCAAATAAAAATGGTATTTCTTTCCAATTTCTCTTTTAGCTTAGTTGTTGGGACACATTCAAGAGGGTATAATTTGAACATGTCTGCCCTTGACTAATATCTAGATAGTTTTGCATGAAGTAAGGTGTTACTGTTATTTGTATATGGCCTTACAATCACAATAAAACATTATGGCCAAAAACACTTCAAAAAATGCACTTTTGCTAATTACGGGATTAAGGAAAGGGCCAAAGAGAGTTTGCCACGTGTGCAAGAATATGGTATTCTTGTCTCCTCCTTTTTGGAGATAGTAGAGTCCACTTCATGATTCTCTCCTCCCTTTTAGCAAAAATCTCCAAAGTCGAGCATGTTTTGGTAGTCCCAAAGTCCTTATTTACTTATAAAATTTGACAAAGGACATGATAAAGATGTTGTGAAGTTAATAATGACTTTTTTGAAAGTCAAGAGCTTTTGGAACTCCCAATATATTTTCCTTAGTCTTCTTACTATTCCTTTTAAGTTCATTCACCTTTCTTGGTGAGCTTCTTTCTCTACTCATTAACCTTTCTTAATGAGCTTCTTTATCTGCAAATTCAAAAGATGTCTTCTCTTAGCCTCTTGCCTTCTTTATCCTAACTCCTCATCTCCAAAGTTAAGGGCACATCTACATAGGCAAGGGCAGAATTTACAAAGGCTAGAAATTACAAGGTATGGAATTAGCATGATTCCCAATTACAAAAGTATTAAGGTATTTTCTTTTATGACAAACCATCCCATCCTAAGATGATAGTAATCATGGACCAAATCCTAAGATGATAAATGGATTGTCAAAACCAAGGATAAATGGACCAAATCCAAGCCAAGGATGATAGTAGCCATGTCCATGTAGCTCCAATACGAGACATACATATGCTCATGTGTTGCATGTTATTATAACAAAATTTAACAAGGTAGATCTAATGATCCCATAAAGCTTGTGTATCATGACAACAATGCCTAAGGTACACTTCCACCTAGTGATTGACCCTTTCCATTTGCACATCGGTTTGGGGGTGATAGGCTGTACTAGGAGTGAGAAAAGTACCCATAGAAGAGAATAGACTTCTCCAAAAGTTTCCCATAAATTTTGTATCTCTATCCGATACTATTCTCATTGGCATACCATGCAGCTTGAACACACCTTCCATAAATTGCTCAACCACTTGCCTTGCTGAATATTGTATTTTGGTTGGAATAAAGTGGACTGATTTAGTCAATCTATCAACAACCACATAGATACTATTCCATCCATGACTAGTAGTAGGTAATCCCGTTATAAAGTCCATGGAAATGTCGGTCCATTTGCCCATAGGAATAGGTAAAGGCTGAAGGAGTTCGGCTAGTGATAAAGTGGAGTCCTTATTTTGTTGGCACTCTAAACACTTGGATACATGCTCCTTGACATCCTTCCATAAACCCTTCCAATAAAAACTTTTATGGACCTTGTCAAAGGTCTTGAAAACACCCAAATGTCTAGCCATTGGTGATGAATGCATCTCATGGAGCACTTTCAACTTGAATTTATTGTTAGGAACCAAGTACACTTTACCCTTGAACCATAAGAGTCCATTACGCACTTTGAAATTTGAAAATTCTTCATCATGTCCTTGCTGCAATTTCTGTAAAATCTAGACAGCATGCTCATCCAGCACATATTCTTCTTGGATGTCATTTATCCAATCCTTATAAATTATAGACACTGTAGATAAACTACATGCCCACATTCTAGATAATGCATCAGCCACAACGTTATCCTTTCCAGCCATATATGCTGTTTCAAAATCATATGACTGCAAGGTAGCCAACCATCTCTTTTGCTTGGGAGAAAGGTTGGGCTGTGAAAGGAAATACCTCAACACCCTATGATCACTTTTTACCTTAAAATGTGTTCCATAGAGATAATGATGCCATTTCTTGATCGCATGTAGAATAGCAATCATCTCTTGTTCGTATACATGCATCTCCCTCTCTTTATCATCGAATTTTCTGCTCTCAAATGCAATGACATCATGCTCTTGAACCAAAACAGCCCCTAAACCTCTACCACTAGCATCCACGTAGATGGTGAAAGTCTTGGAAAAATCAAGGCAAACTAGTATTGGTGCTGAAACAAACACTTGCTTCAGCTCATTAAAGCTCTTGTCGGCAATTTCGTCCCAAAAGAATGCCTATTTTTTTAGTCGATCGGTCAAAGGAGCTGCAACATGAGCATAATTCTTCATAAACCTACGGTAAAAAGATGATAATCCAAGGAAACCTCTTAAAGAAGTAGCATTAGTTGGGGTAGGCCATTCTTTGATGCATTGCACCTTCTTAGGATCCACTTTGATTCCATCTTCTCCCACTATATGACCCAAGTATTCAACTTCCTTCGTCATAAACGAACACTTAGTTGCATTGGCAAACAATTTGTGCTTCCTCAATATATCGAAGACTTCTTTTACACGCTATGAATGGTCCTTTTTGCTCTTGCTATAGATTAAAATGTCATCAAAGAACACCAAAACTGTCTGAAATAGCAAGGGCTGAAGTATCTTATTCATAAGAGATTGGAATGTGGCTGGAGCATTGGATAAACCAAAAGGCATAACCATGAATTGATAGAGGCCTCTTTCCGTCCTAAAGGCTATTTTGAACTCATCCCCTTCCTTCATGCGTATTTGATGATACCCCGATCTCAAGTCAATTTTGGAGAACACTTTAGCATCCTTCAATTCATCTAAGAGGTCATCTATTCTAGGTATTGGATACCTATTCTTGATAGTGACTTTGTTAAGATCGCGATAGTTGATACACATGCAAAAAGAACCATCTTTCTTCTTTACAAGAAGGACCGGAGAGGCAAAAGGCGATTGGCTTGCCTTGATAAGACCCATTTCTAATAGCTGTTTCACTTGACGCTCTACCTCTTCCCTTTCCACCTTGGAGAGGTGATAAGGTGGTTTATTAATAGGCTTGGTGTTGGGCAGCAAGTCTATAGGATGATCCACTTCTCTTTTGGGAGGAAGAGAAGAAGGTGGCTGAAAAATATCATCATAATCCTTCAACAACTTGCAAAGACATGGTTCTATGTCATTGGTAGAAGGAGAGGGCTGATCCTCATCAATCTTTGAAAGAAGAATAGTGAACATGCATGCCTTTGCATTTACCTCTTTTTTAATCTTCTTAGGGCTAATCACCTCTATTTTCTTCTTCTCAACACCATGTAGAATTACTTGATGTCCACACCATTGAAATTCCATTTCAAGCTTGTTAAGATCCATAGTAAATCTACCCAAAGATTTCAGCCAATTGCAACCAAGTATAATGTCAATGGGACCCATTTCTAATGCGATCAAACACACTAATGTAGTGCATAATGGAGATAGAGTGATAGGAACATTTGGACAGCATTGATTACTATTTTTGAAATCTCCATTGCCACTTGGATTTTTAGGGAAGAAGGCATATCCTATGTACTCAATTTCAACCCATTGAGTGATTTGGAATTAATAAAACTATGTGTGCTGCCCGTATCAATGAGTATGTGAGTGGTCCTTCTGTTGATTTGGCCTTTGAGGCATAGGGTATTGTCCCCTCTTGAACCACTCCATGCGTCATTTGATATGGAACATAGCGAGGGATGTAAATCAATCCAAGAATCATCCATGCAATGACCACCCGGATCAAAAGGAAAGCCATCCATTGGGTCATAAAACTCGTCAAGGATACTCTCTTCATTTTCATGCATCTCTTCTTGAGTAGTACAGCCTTCAAGCTATGCTAGACTTCCCTCAATAGGTTCAGCATCAAAATCATCTTCAAAAATCATACTAACCTTCAAATTCTTAGCCTTGCACTTGGACTTATGGTCGGGTGACCATTTCTCCCCGCACTTGAAACATAGGCCCTTGACATACATTTCTTTGAACTTGTCATTAGACACATGCTTGCCTTGGATAGGGGCTAAAATTTTTACACTAATATCAGTCCTTTTTCCATCAAACTTATTTTCAGCATTAGATCTAAAATTGTTGCCCTGCTTTGGCCCATAAACAGTGGGAAAAGTTGGTATCTTGCTGTAGGTATTGCTGTGAACATTTATTGGCTTTCCACCATGCTAAAAATCAGTCCTTGCATGCCCATAATGGCTTGATGTCTTTGGGAACTGTGTAGGCTAAAATAAATGCCTTGTTTTTTGCTGGAAACTCTTGTATTTCTACCCATAATGCTCAGCCAATTGAATGGCAGCTTGCAAAGATGTAGGCTTCATGGCTCCAACTTCGGATGATAAGGTAGACTCCAAACCAAATATATACTTGTTCAATTTGGCACTATTGGAGACTCCATGAACATACATTAAGAGGTTTAAAAACTGATTTGAATACCTCTAACTGAAAGACCACGTTGCTCAAGGGCGTACCATTTCTTTTCCAAGCGCTCTTTTTCAATGGGAGAGACAAAGACTTCAATCATAGCATTCTTTAGTGCTTCCTACGATAAGAAGTCGTGCCCAATTCTTGTCATATATCTCCACCAAGTATGTGCATAGCCTTCTAAATGAAGGGCTGCAAACTTCACTTTGGCATTTTTGGGCCTTGGATAAAGGGAAAAGTACATCTCCAATTTGTCAAACCACTCCTCCAACTCCGTAAGTGAAGGATTCTCCCCTTTGAAATTTGAGATGACAATTTTCTCTTTATACTCTCTCTCATATTGAGGTGGCTGCCCATTGTGGTGCTGCTGTCCATTATGGTGTTGTTGTCCAAAAGAGTTACCAAATGAGCCTTGCCTAGGGAATTCATTATTCCAAGTTCCTTGTGCAAATGGGGTTTGTTGTCCATACTGCATACCATGACCTTGTGGCTGGAAATAATGTCTTTGAAGTTGTCCTTGAGGCTGAAAATGAGTGTTACCCATATTGAAAGGTTGTCCATGGTACCCTTGATGTTGTCCATACATAGGAGTATTAAATGGTGGTTGCTGCCCACTGTTTTGTTGAGGCCAACCACGATTGGATAAAGGGCTTGGCCTATTAGGTTGGACTTGAGTATGAGGATTGTGTTGTTGTTGTCCATAGGAGTTTGGGGCTGAATTCACATGCCCTTGTTCATGCCCATCAATATTAAGTTGAGGGTAGAATTGTTTATAAAATGGATTGCAACCATGGATGCCCTCTTCATGCCTAGAGCTTGCTTGAACCCTATCATGTGGATCTTGCCCATGTGGCTGAGAATAGGCCTTTGATTTATAGGACTGAGGCTGAAATGAAGTGGGCTGTATAAAATCTTTAGCCTTTGATGATTCTCCAATCTCAAATTGTCCTCCCATCTTTGGAGTAGAGGGTTTCGGTTAGTCTTCAGCCAAAGGAGGGTTTGGGTTGGTCTTCAGCGAAAGGAGGGTTTGGAACATTAGGACCAGCTGTAGGCAACATCTTTTCACTAAAGATAGCTAGTAACTTGTCAATACCCATCCTCATACCATCAAAACCTGATTTCATCTCTTTAATATCATTTGAGAGTTGTTGTAGGGCTGTTAGAGTTCATGGAAACATGGAACATCTCAACTCCATTCATTGGTTGATTGATAGGAGAATGAGTGAAACTTACATCAACCTCTTCATTCTCATAATGCCTATGGTATGTAGCGTCTTGAGGGATTTCATGTTCATGTTCATGTTCATGTTCATGTTCATGTTCATGTTGGTATTCTCTCACTTCTTCATTGATGGTCTCCAAAATAGGATTTCTTGTTTCTTGCCATGAGTAACTGTATATACAACAGAGGAAAAACTCAAATATCTTGACTTCTAGTGCTCCAAATAACAAGCTCTTTGGCTCTGCTTGAAGTTTAAGAAGTTCCCTTTCTAAGGAACTATCAAGTGTTGAAAGTAGTTGAATAGAGAAAATTCTGCAGACAATTTACTATAGTTGTCTGAAAATTCCTACACCCAATGAATGCTCTGTTTTGATCATATAGTGACTTGTACCTTCAATTTTCATGTATCTATCAACCGTGTAGAACTGTAAGGGAATTCCATACATCTTTCAAAACTAAAAATACCCTCTGCAATAACCAGAATGAATGAATAATCCACAGTAGACTGCAAGATTAATGGGACCCTGCTTGTATAACCTGTCCCAAAACCTCAATGTTGATCCACTGTCAAAATACCATGCTGAAAACTGAATTCTTGTTCCCTTGAGTGGTACCTGCACCTAAACTTTAAATGCATGGAATTCGAGACTTGAGGGGTGTGCAAATTTCCCTCTCAAGCCGGTTTGTGCTCCCATTCAGGGTCCTTGTCAGTAGGGGAGGGTCACCTCTCTTTTGTCCTACCAACTCGGCCGGCATCCGCTTTTCCTCGTGGGTATATACATGGTAGTTCAATGTTAAGTTCTAAAAATCAGTATGGAATGAAAAGAATTTGATTTCCCTTTTGATGATATGCAAGAACTTGAATAGAATAGGCTGAAATTGAATTGGGAATAGGTAAGGGATCACCTCAACAGTGACTCGCCGCTTAACAATTCTTATTCCACTTACCATTGCGTAAAATTTTTACTCATGTCAATGAACAAAAGGAGAAAAAAATCCAATATCAGGGTTAGGTAAACGAAATGAGAATTTGAGGCACTTGGAAATGATTATTTCAGTGAATGAGATTGATTATGCTATGATCGATCACTAACATAGCTCTATGGATTTCCTCATGAAATGCATTTGATAGAATGAATGGGATTCTTTATCATTTTAATCCCTCTTTCATCAATTGGACTTAGCTCAGCAAAAGGATTTATAAAGAGATTAAAATTGATTAGAATA
This sequence comes from Lygodium microphyllum, assembly GCF_053477565.2. Taxonomy (NCBI): domain Eukaryota; kingdom Viridiplantae; phylum Streptophyta; class Polypodiopsida; order Schizaeales; family Lygodiaceae; genus Lygodium; species Lygodium microphyllum. The sequence continues at coordinate 121,015,485 of NC_141163.1, forward strand.
CCTCTTAAGCTGGTAGAAGAAGAGTGTTGTTGTTGATGAAGGAATCTCCCCAAATAGAACTTGACTTCAGCAAATAAAGCTTGATTTCAGCTTCAATTAATCCAAGAAATCCCCATTTTAGCTTTCCAATGCTAATATCCAGCTTCTTGATCAAGAACCTTCATGAAGAGTGCTCCCATTAACCATTGGAACAAAAATTTAATGAAGAAGGCTTCAATAGAGAAACCACTTGAGTTGAAGATGCTGATTACTCTTCATCGTATAAAGTAAGCTTCAAGAACTTCAAAATTTGAAAGAGAATCCAATAATTCCCTTCCTTCTATTGACATTGGCTACCCCTTCCATGAATCCTTCAAGAATCCACTCTATTCTTCCACAATGGCTGAAAATACATGCAATGTTGGTACTATCCTTTGTGTAGAGGCTTCAGGAAGTGATATTGACCAAAAGCCCCATGATCCTGATGAGAAATCTGAGAAAATAAGCTTGAAGTCCAAAACTGTCCCTGTAAGGGTTTCGTGAGAGAGGGAAAGACTCAAGATGGAAGAAATCTCCTCAAATCTTGGAAGAGACCAACTGCCAAAGGAAGTAGGAGCTTGGTATGGCTCAGCTAGAGCTTATGAGGTCCAAATTTCACCACGTGATGCAGGAATATGATCAGGCGCAAATCGTGGAGCCTGCATACTCTCATACCACGTTGAAAAAAATGAGTAATACACTCAAGATTGGTAGTCCATAGAAAGCTCAAGTGGCAGGGAAGATGCTTGTGAGGTCAAATGGCAAGATAGAGTCCATCACTTGAAGGTAGGATCAGAGATTTCCATGATTTCCATGAGAGAAGCTTGTAGGAAAAGTGAAGAACCCCTGTTCTTGAAAAGTAATCACAGTTTAAGCTCCACTAAGTCATGTAACCCTCATTCTCTTCAAACTTAACCCAATTTTGGTCAAATCTTGGTCACGACCTACCAAAATGGTTGGAGCTTGCCATTGTCCACTAGTTCATGCCAAGAACCTCCATCTTAGTCACGGTTTGTAAGAGTTCTCCATGTCAGACCACGGTTATGGAAGAACTAACTCTTGTGACCGAATTTTAACTGCGGTTTTCACTCCCTAGTCATTGTAACTAAATCTATTGCATGAAAATGACTTTTGACAAGATCTAAACTAAGCTCTGATACCAATGTAATGAAGCATTCAACCAAGAAAAGAAATCTAACAAGAAATCTAACTAAACTGAATTAGACATAAAGTAACAAAGAACTATGGCACCAAGACATCTTGCCATGTATTGATGATGAGAATTCCAAAGAATACATGACAGCCATGGCTGATGCTTCATCTAACAAGAAGGAAGCTAACTTCAAGAAAGTAAACAGTAAGATTTTTTTGAATGAACCAAAAGATGTATTCTCTTAGCCTCTTGCCTTCTTTATCCTAACTCCTCATCTCCAAAGTTAAGGGCACATTTACATAGGCAAGGGCTGAATTTACAAAGGCTGGAAATTACAAGGTATGGAATTAGCATGATTCCAATTACAAAAGTATCAAGGTATTTTCTTTTATGACATTTTTTCACTATTCTTTCTTCGTTTATTTAAATAAAATTTATGATATTTCTGATTTATGAGTTGGGACTAATCATATTGACTAAAAAATGGTTTTATTAGTTTTTTATTCCATATGAACTTCATTCCCCAACCCAAAACGAAAGAAACTCTCATGTTTCCTCTTAAAAGACACATTTCGGGTTTTAAATTATTTATTACGACCATGTGTAACTAACTATGGGTTCTGCATTTTATCATGTGCAGTCCTCAAACATAATTCAAACATGATTCATTAAAATTTTATTTCCATGTGCACATCATTTAAGTCATCAAACATCAAAACAATAAATTTTCCTTTGTAAAAAATGAGCATACCACTTATTTGTGTGTTGCTTGTTATTATAAATAGCTTCGGGGCAGCCAACGGACCCATCATCGATTGTCCAACAATGCTAGACATCGTCTCTCAGCATCAGCTTGGCCCTTACAACAATATGATCCATGCCGAACAAGCATTCTTTATCCCCCTTTCTTCTTCATTCTCTGTGTGTGATCAGCCTCTTGGAGGAGAGAGAGAAAGACTGGTTTCTAATCTCTTCATCCACATAGCCATTGTGCGAGTGGAGACCGGTGATCAGAGGCAAAAAATTGAAAGAATCCATTGCCAATCTTTGTTAGGGGGGTTGTTTGCAGCCTTACCATGCCATCTTCCACCAAATCATCGCCTTGTGGGGGGGGGGGGGGGGGGGGGGGCACTGGCACCCCCCCCCCTCCCCCCCAAAAAATGCATACCCAAACTTCCTAAAGTTTGGCCATTTTGGCCTTTGACCCGTCCGGCTTCCAAATCTCAATCGTGACCTCCATTTCAAGCTCTGAAATTTTTTGCCTGGCCAACTCAAGGTCCCGCGCTGCTAGTCACTTGCACTAGTCTGACCAGGCACATGAAAAAATTATGAAAATTCCACAACTGCAACTCGGTCCATCTTCGAAACCGCTTTCAAATATCGTCTTCCATGCTTCCAATGAGATTCAATTCCCGCCTTAGAGTAAAATATTTTGGCACATTCTTACCACTTTTCGAGATCTAAAATCCATCTCTCACTAACCCTACCTATTGCATCTATTTATGTATGTCTCATGTCTTAAGTGTGGGGATGCAATGGTTGAGTCCTAGGCCCCTACTAATTAGACAAAGCGAGATGTTCACATTTTAAGTGTTTATATCCTATTGAGATCTCTTCCTCCCCCAACCATACTATTTTACCCCATTTCCAGAGTCTTTCCTTGCTCATTAGCCCTTTTTTTTATATTTTGTTGATTTTATATTTGAAAGTATATTATGTTTACCGAAATTATAGCCCTATTCATCCCTTTGACCTTGTCACTTTTTCTTTTTACTGTCCTCCATTTCGAGCCATGGTTTCTCAATTATTAATTTTTGAAGAATTTTATGAGAATTCTACATGTTTTCATGCAAATGCATCTTTCTCACCTCAAAACTTCAATTTGGCATCATAGCCTAATCTTTCCTTTCTTTCGGATAATTTTTCTTTTTATCACCTTTTTTTTTAATGCATAGATTGGCCATTATTCATTTTTGTGTGTTTGCAGGTATTTTCTTACACAATTCTTGTTATTTTTCCATGTGAACACGCTCTTTTCTTATCAGAATGGCATCTTGCTTGGATAGCCTCAAGCTGTCAGACAACCAACCATTTTTTCTTTTTTTCTCCCCCTCGTTCTAGCCCATGGAGTTTGTGTTATTAGTTTTTAATTGTATTTTTCTATGTATTTTTTATCTTTTTTCATGTGAGTGCACCTTTTTTTCCCTAGGACTGCATTCTAACTTGACACCCCTATCAAACATTGCTCCTTTAACATTTCTCTCTTTGTTACCCCTTGTTTCGACTGACAGATCGTCACGAATTTATTTGTGTTTCATTTTTTGTATACATTTTTATCATTTTTCCACGTGAATGCCCCCGTTTCTTATCATAACCATGTTTTGGCTTGATGGCTTTATTCAGCTTCTCAACCCAACCACTTTTCCTTTTTGCTACATTCCCGTTTCAGTCAACAGATTTTCCATTATTAATTTTTTATTTTGTTTTCGAGTGTATTTTTTATGTTTTTGCCATGTAAACTTTTGTTTCTCTTGCCAAACATCTCCTTTATGTTGTCCATCTTGTTTCCCCTATCACGTTGCCCACTTTTCCTTTTCTCTACATGTCAATTTGAGACCCAGATCTTTGCAAAATAATTTTTTCTTGAATTCTCAATATTATCGTGTCTACATGTCCGTGTGAACACTTGGTTTTTGCCTTGAATCGCATGTTGTTAGGACCGACATCCGACCTACCTGTCCTCCTTTGCCAATCATTCCCATCACACTCCTACCTGCACTTATATGCGGGACAAGGGGGCCGCCATTGGGTGTTTTTTCTTTTTTGTTATTTTGTCTTTATTCTTATTTAGATAGATGTTTTAAGCGCTTTGCCACTCATTTCAAACCACAATGTTTTGATACAAGTGAATAGGGCGACATTTTTCAGACTACCCTCCTCCACTCCCAATCATTACATGCCCTCTCTTCTTCTTCTTCTTCTTCTTCTTCTTCTTCTTCTTCTTCTTCTCTCTCTCTCTCTCTCTCTCTCTCTCTCTCTCTCTCTCTCTCTCTCTCTCTCTCTCTCTCTCTCTCTCTCTCTCTCTCTCTCTCTCTCTCTCTCTCTCTCTCTCTCTCTCTGCCATCCCCCTGTTCCCCCTCCCTCCTACCCCCTCCTCCCTTCTCCTCCCCTTCCTCCCTTTCCCTCCTCCCTCCAAGGCCATCTCCTCCCCTCCATGCTGCGGCCACCTATTTCCCTTGGCTGCTCAGCTGCCGTCAGGCACCATCTCCCTGCACCTACAGCATCATCGCTTGTTGTTGTCATCCCCCAAAATGTGGCCTCCATTCATCATCTCCATGCCCATTGTTCTGGCCACCTCCTCCTCTTCACTACTGCCGGCTCTCGATGGCCCGTTGCCTCCTCGTCCACTGCGCCTTTCGCTACTACGGCGCCAACATGTGGCCTACTTCGTCAGTATCTACAAGCCGCCACGTGAAGGTACCCGTCTTTGTTTCCCACCCACCCCCCAAGTGGCCCCTCGCCATCCCCAATAACCCCCCCCCCCCCTCCCCCCCATTCAACATGCTCACCCCCAATAAAACCCCCCACCCCCCATTTAACCCACCCACGCCCAATTTACCCCTACCTGCCCGTAGGTATACCCTCCCACCCAATTACCCCCACCCTTCCATTGTCCCCCTACTCATTTACCTCCCCCCCCCCCCCCCCCCCTCCCATTGACCCCCAGCCCATCCCCCCCCCCAATGGCCCCCTTTCCCACCCCATAGCACCCTTTCCCTGCTAAACCCCCATCCCCCTTACTAGCCCCCCTTCTTCTGCCCCCCATTCCCAACACACAAAAAAACCATTTTCTCCCACCTCCTTTAAGCCCACCGGAAGTTTTCCCATCCCCCTCGTAACCCCCACACACATCCCTGTCCCACCCCTGCCCCACCACTATGCATGTCCCTTGTTGTGTTTACTGTGTGTGAGTATGTGGTTCCCTTGTTCCCCAAATGTTCGCATGGGAGCTTGTCGTGGATACGACTGTGTTTCTTTAGCAGTAGTCATTCATGCACAAAGATGCATGTGGGGTCTCAGTTGTGCTAAGGCATTGTTGTTATTCACACCGAGTGTTAGGAATCAGGATACACACATTTTTTTGCACTTTTAAATTGTTAAAAATACTTAAAACACCCAAAAAGTAAAAATACATTTAAAATAAAAAAATCTTGAAAAATATCTAAAAATCCACTGATATTTTTATTCACACATTTCAACTGAAATTGTAAATAAAAAAGTAGACAAATTGAAAAACCTACAAAAAACTTAAAAATAGTTTAAACATCATTAAAATTTTTCCTAAGATTTTGAAAAAATTTCAAAAAAAATTCATGATTCATTTTTAACCTTGTCCAAACATAAAATTTGATAATCCATCAAAAATAAATAAAATTCTAAAAATATCTTTAAAATTTTAAAGTAAATCTAAAAAATATTTAAATATATATATGTGGTATTTTTGGTATTTTTTCCTCGTATTGTAAATTTTCAACTTGGTGGGATTGTCTTTTGGATTGCTTCAAAGACTAGTGGAATTGTCTTTTGGATTGCTTCAAAGACTGGTTCTCTTCATCCTCGTCGATTTTCATGTGTCAATTCAGATTAGGGTGCATTCATACACCCTATAGGTATTTAAAATTTTGTTTTCTTTTTACTCCACTCCAACCACATTTTATGGTTAAAAGAAACCAACTAATCATTTTTTCCACATGCATCCATGCTCCAAGCACACCAATTTAATTAAAATAAAATCAACCCATCATTCACATTGCACACGCTTCATGTGCTAAACACACACAATTTTTAATTGGTAATAAAATGAACCAGTCATCACTCTTTGTAAACGCCCCGAACAACGTAGTATGCTTAACAATTATGATATTTGCTTGTTTTCGAGATTTAATATAAAAGAGAATGAACACTTAAAGCTGAAAATGAAAATTACTCACAAAATTATAGCCATGAAAATGTAAAAGTAATGGAGACAAGATTGAGGGTTGAAGATGGGCAACCCCCCCCCCCCGAAGGAATGTATTTCTGCTCAACCCAAGTCCCTTAGGGAAGAGCTCAGTTACAATCAACCTGAGAGTGAGAAGAAGTAATTCTCACTCTCACAAGATCATGCAAAGATGTACAAACACACATGCATTATCTATTATGCAATGATAAGAACTGATTTCTTTACAGTATGAGAGAAGAAAAAGGGGAATTCAGCCTTTCTCCATCGTTGATCAGCAGTACATGGATAGAGCTTGCTTCTTGTAGCTAAAATGGAAGAAAGAGCTCAAGAAGGAGGTGCTGTAATGAATTTACAGGCTTGCTGTCTTGTAAAACAATAGTGATAGAAGAGGGAATATGGAGGAATTTGATAATGGAGAAGTGGGGGATGATGATGGGGATGGATGGGGCCAGTTTCTGGCTATCTGTGGGTGCTGTACATGAGTTTACAGCAAAGAAAAATGATGTTGAATGAAGAAAAACGAGCTCTTATTTATAGGAGAGGGGAGAGCTAGTACAAAAGGGGAAAGTGGAGTAGCACAAGACAAGTGTCCAGCCACATGTCATTAGATGTGACAAGTGGTGGGACACTTGGAAACTTGTGTGACAAGTGTCTTGACACTTGTCTCTTCTCTATGGCCTTCCTTTTTGGGTTGAATACTGTCAAGAATAGAAACAACCAAATTTAGTAAGCACAGTCAGAGTACAGAACTTACTATTTTTAGAATGACATCCCTATTTTTTTAGGACTAGCATTTTTAGGCTAATTCGAGGCTCCTAAAATTTAGGGACCTCCTAAAATTTAGGGACCCCCCCAATATGGGTATCATATGAAAGCTTTTTCCGTCTACATCGCAAAAATGGTATCCGAATCTTCATGTGACTTTCTTATGCAAAGAAATGTGCATTTCAAGCTTTCAGCCCACACATGCACATTATACAAGCATTTCATGATCATGCCATCTTGTTGATTGTAACTGTCTGTTCTGGTGGATCTAGCCCACACTTCAAGGCATCAATCCTTTCTGTGTGCAAGTCTAATCCTGATATGCGTGAGTTCTAGTCACAGGCGCCCAATCGGGTCATATAGGTGGAAGTGTGAACTATCTTTTCTCTAACCCACCGTGTGGGTCCACCGTAACCTATGACCACTCATCAGTGGCCAGCTCCAATGCACTTTTCTTTATATCTAATTAGTGCAAAGGAAATAAATTTAATAAATCATTATATAGACAAATTAATGAAAAAGGATACAAATTCTGTTTCTATAGAGTTGTGACAGCCCTCTGGCTTTTATTCAGCTGTCCTCAGCTGAAAAGCTTCTTGATATTGTTGTAGAACATTTGGGTAATCCTTCATGAATTTTTCATCTACCCATTGTGCATCTGTTGTGGGTAGATTCTTGAATTTTAGTAGGAATTTTCGTGTCACAAGGCCACTTCTCGTGGTTCGATCCTTGAGAAACAAAATCTTTTCAGGTTCCAAGAGTTGCTCTGTCTCTTCAACTTCTGGGGGATCTTCAGTAATGGGTTCCTTTGGTTCTGGTCCTATGTAAGGTTTTAGCAAACTTACATGAAAAGCATTGTGTATTTTCCAATGAGCAGGAAGCTCAAGTCGATAAGAAACTTCATTTATTTTCTCAATCACTTTGAAGGGTCCAAAGTATCTACTGGAGAGCTTTGGAAAAGATGAATTTTGACGAGAACCTTGTTTGAGCCTGCTTTTATCAAACTTTAGCAAGACATATTGACCTTTTTCAAAAGCCAAAGGTCTTCTTCGTTTATCTGCTTGCTTCTTTTGTCGCTCTTGGGCAACTTTGATAGTGGCTCGAACTTGATCCATTGCGGTTTTTAAATCTGAAGCAAACTCATCAGCAGCAAAAATCTTATCTTTAGTGCGAATAATTGGAGGAGGAATCACTTTACCCTGTACTATTTCATTTGGAGCTTTCCCTGTGGATGAGTGCACTGTATTGTTGTAAGCAAACTCCAATAATGGAAGATATTTCTCCCATTGTGACTTATGTTCACTAACATAAGCTTTCAACATATCCAAAAGAGTGAGATTCATCACCTCTGTTTGGCCGTCAGTTTGAGGATGAAAAGCTGAGGAGAACTTTAAAGTGGTTCCCAAATTCTCAAATAAAGCACGCCAAAAGTTACTTGTGAATTTGGAGTCTCTATCTGAAATGATCTCAGAAGGCATACCATGTAATCTGAAGATATGTTGAATGAAAAGTCTTGCAGCTTGTGCGGATTTCAATGTTTTATGACATGAAATAAAATGTGATTGTTTGTTGAATCTATCAATTATGACCCAAATCATATCATGACCTTGAGGTGTTCTTGGAATACCTGAGATGAAATCCATTGTGATAGATTCCCATAGATCTTTGGGCACTGGAAGAGGTTGCAACAATCCTGGAATCTTCTGCCTATCATATTTGGATTTTTGGCATACAAGACAAGCCTCAATGAAGTTATGTGTATCTTTTCATAATGTTGGCCAATAAAAGTAGCGCTCAATTGCACTTAGAGTGGCTGCCCTCCCTCTATGCCCTGCATAAAGGGGTTCATGACTTTCTTTAAGCACCTTTTGTCGAGTAGGAAGAGTGACACAAAGGCGATTGTTCATGAGAAGGTAACCGTCTTTGATGGAATAATCTGGATGAGAACCTCCTTGCTGTAAATTTGACCAAATTGCTGCAAAATCAGTATCTTCATCATAAGTATTCTTCATTGTTTGAAAATCTTCATGATGAGCCACTGTAATATTTGCAATGCGAGGCACTCTAGAAAGTGCATCAACAACTACATTTTGTTTCCCTGGAGTGTACATAATTTGAAAATGAAACATAGACAAGAAATTTTCCCATCTTGCATGTTTCTCCTGCAAATGCTTTTGAGTCTTGAAATACTTCAAGCTTTGATGATCGGTTTTAATAAGGAATTCATTGCCTAAAAGATAATGTTTCCATATCTTTAAAGCATGAACCATTGCTAAGAGCTCCTTTTCATAAATGTCATACCTTTTCTCCACATCATTTAGACGGCGACTTTCAAAGGCTACGGCATGGCCTTCTTGATTTAGCACTGCACCAATACAATCACCGCAAGCATCTGCTTCCACCACAAATGGTTTTACCAGATCTGGAATGATAAGAACAGGTCCAGAAGTAAGAGCTGTTTTCAGCCTTGTGAAGGCTGCCTTCTCTTTTTCCTTCCATTGGAAAGAGATCTTCTTCTTTGTAAGGTCATGAAGTGGAGAAGCCATATGTGCAAAATGCTTGATGAAGCGGCGGTAATAAGAACATAAGCCAAGAAACGATCGCACCTCATGTACATCACGAAGATGAGGCCATTCTTGGATTATCTTGATCTTTTCAGGATCCATCTGAATCCCTTCAGAAGAGATGACATGCCCAAGGTAATTTATTTTATGCATGAAGAATTCACTCTTTTTACCATTTACCAAGAGTTGATTTTGTTGTAGTAATTGTAGAACAATTTCCAAGTGTTGATGATGATCCTCTTCATTCTTGCTAAAGACAAGAATATCATCAAAGAAAGTACCGACATATTGTCGATGCTCTCTAAAGATGTGCTCCATCATTCGATTAAAGGTGGCTGGTGCATTGGTTAATCCGAAAGGAACCACCAAGAATTTATAAAGACCGTATGAAGTGCGGAAAGCAGTTTTGTGTACATCTTGTGGTATTACCCTAATTTGATAATAACCACTCTTTAGATCAATGCGGCTGAAAACCTTTGAGCCTCCTAGACGATCCAAAATGTCGTCAATTCTGGGAATAGGAAACCGATTCTTCACGGTGATTTTGTTGAGGGCTCGATAATCAATGCACATCCTGAATGTGCCATCTTTCTTTTGAACAAGAAGAACCGGTGAACAAAATGGTGAGCTACTTGGCCTAATTAGCCCACGATTGAGTAGGTCTTCGACTTGCTTTCTGATTTCTTCTTGTTGAGGACGGCTCACACGGTATGGTGCTATATTAGGAGGAGAATTGCCCGGGATAATATCAATATGATGGTCTTCTGGCCTTTCTGGGGGAAGCTGATAAGGAAGATCTTCCAAAAAACAATCTTCATACTTTTCCAAGAGCTGAAGTTGCTCTTGGTTTTCAGCATTCATATTATCTTTTACATCAGTGACATAAAGCAGACAACATTGAACACAATCCTTAATTGCTCTAGAGACTTGCATATGGCTTACCATAGGTATGGTGTCTCCAGAAACTCCAGCTTGGATCTCATACTTCTTGCCTTTGTTGGTGAGTTCTACCTTCTTTTTCTGAGAGAAGATGGTTGAATCTACTCTATGATTCCAGGGCATGCCAAGAATCACATCGCAACCATCAAGGTCTCCGATACAGAAGGTATCTTTGTCACTGTAGCCTTGAATTTGAAACTTGAGCTTGCCAATGTAGGGTATCACAGTCTTCATTGTGTCACCTTCATCAGCATTTAAAGCTTGGCGAACTTCTGCCGAAGTATCCATCTCTTCATTCTTTAATCCAAGCTCTTTAGCTAATTGCAAGGAAATGATATTTTCATTCGCCCCAAGATCTATCAAGAATAGTGCTTGCTTACCTTGCAACTGTCCCCAAGCTTTTAATAATTTGCGCGTCTCTGGAGTGTGAGTTGTGTTTGCAACTACATCACTGATAGCATTGATTTTCACTGGTGACTTAGGCTTGTTGTCAGAAACCTTGCTTTGTCCCTTGTTTGGACATTGCTTCGCTATGTGGCCTGTTTGTCCACATTTAAAGCACTTCCCTTCTTTCATGAAGCGCTGCTTTTCTTCTTCGGAAAATTGCTTTGCTTGTGGGTATAGATTGGAGCGAAATTGAGGAGCATTAGGAGGTGCATAGGGCTTCATCTTCTTTTGATTTGATGGCTGCTTTTGCCACTATTTTTGTCCTTCATTTGGGGCTGAATACTCCTCATCATCAGCTACTCTCTTTTTATCATTCTTTTGGAATAATTTGTTGCCATTGTGCTCCATTTCCCATGTCTCAGCATGGTCAATGAGTTCCCTGAGACTAGAACAATGATAATGATTAAGAGTAGTACAAAGTTTAAAATGCAAACCTCCTTGAAACTTCCTAAGCTTTTCCGAACTGCTGATCTTCTTGAAATGTTGGACCTTCAAAAGTAGCTCCCAAAATCTCTTGGTATAGTCACCAAGTGACTCATTTTTCCTTTGCCAAAGCCGATCCCATTCCATTTTTACATCTCTTTTGAAATGAACAGGAAGAAATTGGCTTTGTATCAGGCGAACAAAGGACCGCCATGATTTTGGGGCAGCATGATCATATTCCAAACCCGTCCACCAAGTATGGGCTAAGTCGGTTAAATGTAAAGCTACAAACTTAATCTTTTCTTTTTCTTTATACTTGTCACGACCATACAAAATTTGAAATTGACGAATAAACTTCAGAAGAAGATCAGGATTTCGGGAACCATCATACATACTGAACTTGATCTTCTTTTCAAGTTGAGATAGTGACTTAGTCTTCTTCTTCTTCTTATTCCTTCGTCCATGCTCGGATCTTGAGGTTGAAGATGATGAAGTGCTTGATGGGGATGAAGATGGAGATGAGGGTGAAGAATGTCGACTCCTTTGACGATGATGAGGTCTTCCACGAGAAGGGTGTGACTCTTCATTACTAGAAGAGGATCCATCAGAATAGGCGCCAGATGACTTTGAAGAAGAGGATGAGCTTCGACGCGATCTCTTTCTTTGTCTTGAAGTAGAATGGGACTGCCTCTTAGAAGTAGTTGGACTTCTTGATCGGCTCCTTTCATTGGTATGGCTTTGTCTCCTTGAAGTAGATGGGCTTCTTTCCTTGAATTCTTTGGGATTCTCAACTTTTTCTAGTTTGAGAAGTTGCTCACGAATTTGCTGATTCTCCTCTCTAAGACTTTGAATGGCTTGAAGGATAGCACTCGATTGATCCATTGAGACTAAAGAAAAAAAATATGCTCAAGCACTCAATGCAAGGGCTGAAACAAACAAACTTACAGTTGTAAGCACTACCAGTGTTGGGGGTGAGGACCGAGCCAAAGCTCTAATACCACTGTAAACGCCCCGAACAACGTAGTATGCTTAACAATTATGATATTTGCTTGTTTTCGAGATTTAATATAAAAGAGAATGAACACTTAAAGCTGAAAATGAAAATTACTCACAAAATTATAGCCATGAAAATGTAAAAGTAATGGAGACAAGATTGAGGGTTGAAGATGGGCAACCCCCCCCCCGAAGGAATGTATTTCTGCTCAACCCAAGTCCCTTAGGGAAGAGCTCAGTTACAATCAACCTGAGAGTGAGAAGAAGTAATTCTCACTCTCACAAGATCATGCAAAGATGTACAAACACACATGCATTATCTATTATGCAATGATAAGAACTGATTTCTTTACAGTATGAGAGAAGAAAAAGGGGAATTCAGCCTTTCTCCATCGTTGATCAGCAGTACATGGATAGAGCTTGCTTCTTGTAGCTAAAATGGAAGAAAGAGCTCAAGAAGGAGGTGTTGTAATGAATTTACAGGCTTGCTGTCTTGTAAAACAACAGTGATAGAAGAGGGAATATGGAGGAATTTGATAATGGAGAACTGGGGGATGATGATGGGGATGGATGGGGCCAGTTTTTGGCTATCTGTGGGTGTTGTACATGAGTTTACAGCAAAGAAAAATGATGTTGAATGAAGAAAAACGAGCTCTTATTTATAGGAGGGGAGAGCTAGTACAAAAGGGGAAAGTGGAGTAGCACAAGACAAGTGTCCAGCCACATGTCATGAGATGTGACAAGTGGTGGGACACTTGGAAACTTGTGTGACAAGTGTCTTGACACTTGTCTCTTCTCTATGGCCTTCCTTTTTGGGTTGAATACTGTCAAGAATAGAAACAACCAAATTTAGTAAGCACAGTCAGAGTACAGAACTTACTATTTTTAGAATGACATCCCTATTTTTTTAGGACTAGCATTTTTAGGCTAATTCGAGGCTCCTAAAATTTAGGAACCTCCTAAAATTTAGGGATCTCCTAAAATTTAGGGACCCCCCCCCCAATATGGGTATCATATGAAAGCTTTTTCCGTGTACATCGCAAAAATGGTATCCGAATCTTCATGTGACTTTCCTATGCAAAGAAATGTGCATTTCAAGCTTTCAGCCCACACATGCACATTATACAAGCATTTCATGATCATGCCATCTTGTTGATTGTAACTGTCTGTTCTGGTGGATCTAGCCCACACTTCAAGGCATCAATCCTTTCTGTGTGCGAATCTAATCCTGATATGCGTGAGTTCTAGTCACAGGCGCCCAATCGGATCATATAGGTGGAAGTGTGAACTATCTTTTCTCTAACCCACCGTGTGGGTCCACCATAACCTGTGACCACTCATCAGTGGCCAGCTCCAATGCACTTTTCTTTATATCTAATTAGTGCAAAGGAAATAAATTTAATAAATCATTATATAGACAAATTAATGAAAAAGCATACAAATTCTGTTTCTATAGAGTTGTGACACTCTTGCATGCGGTGGTAAACAGATGCTACACACACAATAAATTAGAATAAAATGAATATGCATTTAGAGATCTATGGAGTCGAGATCGAAGTTTGAGTTCATTTAATGCACTGATAAAACTTAATAATTTTTCTTAAATGATAAAATAAATATCAATTTTCTTTTTAAAATTAATTACCTAATAAAAAACTTCGTCCATTATTAATAATTAGTAAAATCCACCTACCATTAAACATAAACCCATCTTCACTGCACATTTCTTATCTAATCAATGAACATGATACATTGGAAAGAGGGAGACGTGGTTGATTATTCAGTCCATGTTGACAGGTTTCAGTCTCAATTATATCAAGAGTGGTGTAGTTTGTGTATTCCTTTTGTTTTGTTGATCACGTTGATGTGGTTTGGATACAGTATGTCTATTTCTTTTTATTTTCTTGCTTGATATGGGGATTAGGATGCATATTTTTGTTGCATTTCGTGAAGCTATCAGTCGCACGTGTGGGTAGGTCATGCCAAATTCTTTTTAGGATATGGTTTGTTGGGGTGTTCTTTTGTGTTGTGAACAAATAGATCCTCTATCAAGATCTTATTGGCTTTTTGTTTCATTATTTTTCAAGCCTCCTTTGTGTTTGTTTGTGGTGTGTGTTTTGTTTTTCTATCTAAATGGCACCCCGCACTCCTCTTCTTGTCGTCCAATATGTTCCATAGGTTAATCTCGGGATTATTCTTAGTTTTGACAACATCGGACCTTATTTCTAAGGCCGAACTCTCCTAGGTTGTGGCTCTCTCCTTGCCACTTATTCTTGATGATCCTACCCTATGTGATAAATATTTAACCTCCTACAGCAAAAGCAATTTGTCTCTACTTGAGGTAACACTATTCTGATGACACCTCAAGGATTGGGGAAGGCTTTGTCTCTCCCCTATCAAGGGGGAACTTTTCCAATAGCCTACCAGCTCTTTTCCACTACTAATATTCTGAAGCTCTTATAGAGACAAACTAAGGAAATACTAGATACAAAACAGGTCATCACAACATTTGGAGTCTGTGTCTCCATGATATCTAATCCTTTTCTCAAACAGCTATGTCAATTCCTTAAGGACAGGTTTATGCCTGCCAAGACTCTATCGAATTATATGTCCAAGGAATTATTCACTACTTTTAGAATGGTACTCAAGGGCATAACCATGGAGACTGGAATTCCTATCTCTTGGCTAAAATGGATCAACATTTCATTAAGGTGACTAGGGGTAATGTAATGAAAATATTGATCACCACCTGGGTCAAAAGGATAAGAAGAGTCATGCCCATGACCTGCATAATCAACCCCATAGACCTCAAAGTCATCAATATCACCATCATTCTCATCAAACATGTGTGTACCGTGATAGTAGAGATCATCATCATCAATAGACTGATAAGCATCATGATGCACATGAGGCACCACAAGATCTACAAGACTGTCACTGTCATATCCTTCTTGAAAGACAAAAGGATCTTGAGTGTCTTCAATGTCATCTTCTTCTCCTTGATCCCCTTCTTGATCATAATCTTGTTCCTCATTTATTGCATTGTCCTCTTCTTCATCTTCTTCATTTTCTTCAATGTTGCCCATACCTTCAGCTTTCAACTCTTCTCCATATGCATGATCAACATCAATTAGTATGGAACACATCCCCACATTAAATGATATATGGTGCTGTCCATTCTCTACTACATATGGCTGAGAGAGAGTAGCGTGATTCCCATTAGGATGTTGTCCATTGGAGCAATCATAATAACCACTGCATACATATGTATAATGCTGATCATAGCTATAGGCATTTCCGTAAGCACTATCATAAGTATGCTGTCCAGAAGCATTTGAGTATGGTTTTGAAGAAGAAACATAGTCATTAGGTAAATATGGCTGACCAGAAGAACCTTGATGTTGTTCAAAACCATGAGAGTATTGTCCAACTTTGTGGCAGGAAGAAGAAGATGGTACACAAGAAAATCTGTCAAGAGTGCCTATTTTTGAAATATGTTGGACTGCATATATATACCCCTTGATCATAATCATTATGTTGCTGACCAACATCATATGAATACTGCCTTTCTTCAATGCATGAAGCATAATCACCATATGGATAAGATCCACCATAATGACTTTGCCGCTGCTCTAAAACATCATGCCTCTGCTCATAGACATTGCTTTGATAAGGGATGCTACAAACACAACTCTCATGATAGTGATTATCATGAATAAGACCAACTTGCTGCTGGCAAGAACCATTTAAGAAGGGCTCATTTTGGCACACATTATCATGACCATAGTATCCCCCAAAATTGCTAAAATATTGCCCACTAGTGAAGGAAGAAGTAGGAGATCCAAAACTGTCATGACAATGAGCTGGAGCATCATAGGAAGCATAACCATAAGCATTAAATCCAAAAGCATGAGCATGCTGACTCATAGATGCTAGTCCAAGACCTTTATCAACAAGAGACACAAGGTTTTCAACCTCTAACTTCATTTCCTTGACATCCTTCACTAAACTGTCCCATGCAGACAAGTTGTCTCGGGTACCTAGTTGCATAGTTTGGGCCATATCTTGAGAAATATTGATCCAAATGAGGTGCTTGATGGCTCTGCTCGAAACCCACGATGTCTAGTACCAATTAAAAGTCCTGATTCACATTAAAATATTCCAATACCCCATTCTGGAAATGATTTACTATGTCTGTCCACAGTAGACAGCACCGTGTCCCAAGTACCTAGTTGCACTGTTTTGGCCATAACTTGATGAATACAAGTCCAAATGGAACAAATGATAGCTCTATTTCAAGCCTATGATGTCTAGCTTCAAATGATAGTGCTGATTTCAATTTAAGAGTAGAAATACCCCTCTCTGTGAAAGGATCTCCACATCTGTCCACAGTGGACTGTACCTTGTTTTTACTCTGTTTTGGCCCTGTTTTACCTCATTATCAATGTCTTCCACCCATAAGAAGTTGGGAGATGCTTCAGATCAGTAAGTACATTGATAATCCAAGTATATTCTCTGCAAATAAGTCCATAATGCACCCAATTTTTGCTCTGCAGTAGTCTAACTATCATACATTGTATACCCTCAATGGCTTGGTCAAGTGTGATCCATAGTATATGCAAAGGAAAGAGGAACCCACTTGCTTGCTCAATCTTGTTGAAAGGTGCCAAAAATAGCATTCAATTTCTCAATTATGCTTGTTGGAATTTGAGGACAAAGCACTAAGCCCTGAGCTTCTAGCAAGGAGTAGTATCCTGAAGCAATTTACACACTTTGCTGCTACATGAAGGCCACCAATGGGAATCCTTCGCAAAGCCTGAGATACTGCAGAGAATACAAGCTGTGAAGGGGCTGCAGTGTATGCACCACCATATGATGTGCTGAATGAACACAATCCTTGACTTCTCTTACGCCACCTCTCCTTCCTCTATTGCAGTAAGCTTAGATGAACCTTCTTCATCAACACCTATGAAAGAAGATGCACCGAAGTAGATACACCCTTCTCAAACCTGAAAGGTACTGGCCGCCCCAAAGAACATGTCATCAGTTCCACTTGTCAATAAGCCATGGGGTATTGATTGTTGAAACTGTTGCGACATGTTCTTGGAAATGGCATCCTCTTTCAACGCTGTTGATATGACATCGACTCCTTTTACACAAGCAGGCTATGGTATATTGACTACCAAAGCTCTGGTTGAAAGGGTTGGAGATGTTGTTGCTGTACTATAATATATCTACAAACTCCTCAGCCATTTCCTACACTCTTGATACTGTTGTTGATACCACTGACAACTGCAGGAACACCTTGATACTGTTGTTGATACCACTGACAGCCATTTCCTGCACTCTTGATACTGATCTGTGAAGCTCTGGTTGAAAGGGTTGGAGATGTCGTTGCTGTACTATAATATATCTACAAACTCCTCAGTCATTTCTTGCACTCTTGATACTACTGTTGATACCACTGACAGCTGCAGGAACACTTTGATACTGCCATTGATACCACTGACAGCCATTTCCTGCATTCTTGATACTGCTGTTGACACCATTGACAGTTGCAGGAACACTTTACTGTTGTGCAACAGAACCAGGAGGCTCATCTGTTGCTCAAAAAGTGTGAGTGAACTTCAAAAACGTATGCCTGCAAAATGACATGCCCCCTGGTACCGGTGATGCACAAATCTCCATATCCCAATGCCTATTCTATCAAACCCTACACAATGCTTCAAGCTCTATTGTAGTAGCTACTACAGGTCCATTCTTTGCTTTTGCAGACTTAGATTTAGCATCTTCTAGCAGTCATAGAGAAATGCATAAATCTCCTATGCTGGCATCCTCTTTGAAACTCCTATTTGTTGAAGCAAATACCAGAAAACAGATTCCATCTTTGCTTATATCGGAGTTGATCCATTGTTTGTTTCTAGCTTGCTAAACATTGAAGCAAGTATAAGCTGGAGTCATAATGGTTTTTTTGTTAAATGAACTTCTGGCTGAAGCTTGAAGACTAAATTGTTGATGGAGCCTACATAATCAGTGCAAAATGCACTGAGTGGAGCTACAGATCTGTTGCACTGAAACCTGTCCAATCATATTTTCCCTTCCCCTTGAGTATACTTACACAAAGATACCCAACTCCACTCCCATCAAGTATACTAGGAGGATGAGTTCTCTCCATTTGGCCTCTTTAAACCAAACAAAAGACTTCTAAAATACGTTTTGTTCAGATGTACTAAGTGATTAATATTGATCCAGCTTTGCTCAAAATTTAGTCAAAGGTCATTGTCAGGCACTCACCCTGCAGAAGAGAAAGGTAGGCGCACTAGAAATGGATCTTGTCGGACAGCAATAGCGATAGAGCTTGTCCTCAACATCCAGAAGCTTCAGGATAAAGTTGTCAAAGTCGAGCAGAAATGGATCTTCTTCTACTACTTTGGTGACTTCTTGTTCTTCACAAGTCTTCTTCTAGTTCCACTTTTGAGAGGCAAGGGTATGAAAGCAAATGATGCTGTTGACGGGCACGGCAAACCTAGGGAACTGATGAAGGAGATGACAGCAATGAAACCGCTGATGGCAATGATAAGGATGACGATGGTTGTGGTGTTCTGAAGCTATAATGGACAATTGTGGTATTCAACCATGGTATGCGGCCCTTTCTACACTTTCATGAGCTTCTTGATGGCCCTTTTCAATTGTTGTCCAATCTTTTCTCGCAAGGAGAGGCGAAGGCTCCACACAAAGAACACAGATAAACCTTCAATAAACCTTCATCCAGATATCATTCTGATGGCTCTTTTCGAAGACTTTCTCTTCTTCCTTTGATGAAAACATACCATGCTCGTTCGTTCGCTACCAGGGTTTCCGTCATCCCTCTTAGGGGAAATGGCATTCAAGATGCCGTCGACAACCAGATTGTGTGGACCTTGACACTTTGGATAGTGTTCTTGATGAAGAGCCATCGTAGTCGATCTCCAAGCGCAGCTTACAGAGTCTTTTCCGATGTGGACAGGCGTGACTATGATACGGAAATTTTCCTACCAGACAATGTGAAGTTTGATGCAATCATTCTCTCCATAGGTTGAAATAGGAATTGTAGTTGATCAACAAGAAGCTTGAGATGAGGTACAAAAGCTCAAAATCTTCATGATCACAAGCAATACAGCACCCTGAATTTTTGGCACAAGCAGCGTGAGTGCATGCTGAAGTACAATGAGATCTAGAGGTGGCTAATAAGCCATTTGAGTACTCAATGGAAAGCTTAGAGCATGGAGGCTTAAGCTATCAGGTCCATTTTGACAGTAGAAATCATGGGAGAGAGAGAGGATGGAGATTTTGGCTATGGAGGATGAAGGGAGATCAAGAGGTGGATAATAAGCCATTTGAGTACTCAGTGGAAAGCTTAGAGCATGGAGACTTAAGCTATCAGGTCCAATTTGACAGTAGAAATCATGGGAGAGAGAGAGGATGGAGATTTTGGCTATGGAGGATGAAGAGAGCTTGAAACGAGAGAGAGAGAAAGAATGTGTCTGAAAAGTAAACCCTTCCCTCTCAAAAGTAACCCCCACTAAACTCAACCTCAACCCAAGTTACCACTGGATAGTGCCAAGATCCACCATCTTTAACACAGTTTGAAGTAGTACAACAACCTGACTACCTAGTCACTGTCAAGTAGAAACCAAACCATGTAACTGTGTCTTCAACTCCAGTTACACAGAAATGATGTCTATAACCAGATCTTCCATGAAAATGACCTCCCCAACCAGATCATAATCATGAAAATGATGGAATTAAAGCCTGCCTTGGATCAAAGCAAAGCTCTGATACCAATGTAATGAAACTAATTTAGCTTAGCCTAAACTGGCCTAAATCCATAGCCAACCATGGATGATCAACAAGAAACCAACAAGACAAATTGAAAGGGAAGGAACTAATCCACATTAATCATGGCTGGCAGCCATAGCTAAACTAGGAAAGAAGTACAAGAAAGTTACCAAAACATGAATTCTCCAAATGATCCCCCGAGATGATGCTACACTTGGCTGGCCTCACCTTTTATAGCTAACCCTAGCCAACCCTAGCTAGCCCTAATCCTCTAATTATAGGGTATATTTACATATGTCAGCCCATTTTATGGATGTAATGGTATCCTAAATACATGGAAATTTTTCCTACATTACAGAAGACAACTAATGCTAGTGCTATAGCTAATGCTAACTCACTTCTTGGAATTTGTTAAATGATCAAAAAGTATTTACAATGCCACTAAGTCTCGTTTTATACTCTTCAAGTAATATTCTAGCTCTCTCTATATATATATATTTATTTATTTATATCCACAATTGTCTTCCTTCTAATTTTTAATAATGGCCGTGAAAATAGTCTTTAACAAGCATATTTCCTTCATTATAGACCATCCTCTCCTAAAGTAGCTTTGTCCTCAAAGATTGGATGATAGAAATAATAGAACAAAAGGAAACTCATTACATTTGAAACACAAAGAAGTTTGTTGAATAGAATCATAGATGGTGAAGTATCCCTCAAGAAATAAAGAATCATAAGTATGGCAATCTGTAAAAATTCCAAGTCATAACTTTGGGTGTATAACTTTGAATAAGATAAACGAGGTGCCTAAAGATAGAAGATACTCCATAGAACTTATCTGGACCATAAAAACCCAAGTTTGGTAAAGCTTATTTTTGTTGCAAAAATTTAATACGGCAAGCTACATATCCTATCTTGTAGTAAATAGTCCTCCTAAAGAAACCATGGAAAGTTATCCAAATAAGTGGATGGCTACCAAGTAGACTCTTTCGATGGTAAACCCTTCCATTTGATGAGATATTCAATAAGAGAACAGTTACGAAGAAACTTCTTACACTTGCCAATAATCTTCTCAAGTTCATAGATGATTAACCCATGCTCATCAATGGGTAGCAACTCCTCAAGCATTTGAATGTCACATCCAACATAGGGCTTTAGTTGAGAAACATGAAAGACATCATGTACATGAGTATTTAGAAGGTAGTTGAAGCTAATAAGCAAGGTCTCCATCTCTTTGGAGCACTTGATATGGACCATAGAAATGGTGAGCTAACTTATTGTGACATCCTTTGAGTGATGCATAATGAGACTTAGGTACTTTTCAATATAGCAATCTCCTACTTGTAACTTCACATGTCTTCTCTTATCATTCACATAACACTTCATTATTCCTTGGGCTTTTTGAATATCCTCTTGACATTACTTCATAGGAAACTCCATGCATATAAGTTCATCTTTAGCTTGAGCATTGACATCATCATGAAAGAGTGTTGAAGGTACTTGACCTTGTATCCATATAGAGCCTCAAAGGGGGACATCCCAATACTCAAGTGATGAGTATTATTATAGCAAAACTCAGCAAGATGTGGCCGATGGTCCCAACTAGACTGGGCATCATGGCAATAGTATCTCAAATAAACTCCAAGTCATTTATTCACTCTTTCTATCTGTCCATTTGTGTGGAGATGGTAGGTGGTCCTAGGAGTGAGGACTATGCCCGTAGAGGTAAACAAACTTTTTTAAAAGCTACCCATAAACTTGAAATAATCTTCATGGGAATGCCATGAAATTAAAAACCCCCTTCATAAGTTCCTCTACCACTTGTTGTCGAGGACAGAACTTAAGGGTGAGAGAAAGAAGAGGAGAGGAGAGAAAAAGGAGTGATGAGGAGAGAGAAAGACTAGAAAGTTAGGAAAGAAGAGAGAGAAGCCATAGAAGTTGTGAACAAGAAGGTGAGGTAAGAGACAATAAATGTATTTTGGCTCAAAAGATGTGAAAATTAACATGTCATGCCCCTTTTATGACTATGTCAATGTGATAATGTATTATTAATAATTGCACACTAAACATATCTTCTTCCTAGTTTCTTACAACCTATCCTGTCTCAAAGGTTTCTGTCGACAAAAACAAACTTATAAGAGTTGGAAAGGGTGGATGAAACAGAGTACTCCTCTATTTTTAGCTATACAAAGTATGGAAATGGATGAAAGATTGAAGATTTATGAATTGAAATGAAGACAAGAAGGTAAGCCTCTGTTGTATACATGATCATGATATCTTCAAAAGACTTCGGAGCCTTTAAGTCTTCAATAATAAACTCAAAATTGAGAGGACAGCTTGCTGTAAAAAACAAACCCTGCTTAACAAAGTATGTCTTAACTTTTGGTAGAAGTATCCAAATGAAACACTCTACATGTCAAAATGTAGCTTTTGAAGAGTACTTTGACACTATGTAGGTGGCATATTTTTGAACATTTTGAAAAATAAAATTTATTCTAAAATATACTACTACTGAGATACTATATGTACCATAATTGGCTTCACTGTAGTTACGCTCCACCAATGCATCCTATACATAAGGAAACTCATCTAATATAGCTTCAAATCCCTAAGAAGCTTCTTCAAGTGGTAAACCTCTCATCTAATCAAATATTCAACGATAGAATGAGAGCGAAGCTTCTTCTCATCTTGACTGATCATCACCTCAAGGATGTAATGAATAAGATCTTCTTCATCTATAGGTGGCAGCTCATCAATTGTATCCACAATAGTACCATAGAAGGGCTTGAGCTGACTAACATGAAATACATTATTCAAACTTCCTATCGCTTGCATTCTTCTTGGGCACTCTTTGAGCCGTCTCGAGTAAGTTGGATCAGCACCCCATAGCCCTCACCCTACTGGTACAACATCACATTGCGTGGAACAGGCCCTTTTTTAGTAGCATCTCACGTTTTTTATCTCTTGCAGCATATATTCTTCAATGGGCAGCTATACTAGCACTTATACACGATTTTTATGCTTGGCATTGATCCTTCCACTCTTGGCATTTGATTTGAGCGTTAAGCTTCAATTTTGGACTATTATAACAGTCCACAAACTATCATAAAACAAGGTAGCACTTATCTTTGATGTCTACACTCATTGCCATTGGTTGGATGATGCTTGATTATGCCCGATTGATGCTTATATATTAGGGCATGCTATATCATTGCTTGGAGTTGATTTTGGACTGATTTATCCACTTCATTTACTCTATTTTGGTTGAGGTTTTTTGGCTGGAGATACAAGGCAACGCCCTATTTGATGCTTCTATGGTCAGCTTTGTTGGTCTTATGATGCCCAGTTATGCTGGGGCAATGTCTACATGTGCAAGAATGCTATACCTATGTTATGGGTTGGATTTGGAGCTAATTTTGGTACTGAAATAGCTTCATTTGACAGTGTATTCACTATTGTATATAGTAGGGTTGAATCTCTTTTAACAAGGAATTTATATGCTTATAATTGCTCGTGGCTATGATTCGGGTATTCTATATATACTATTGATGTGTACCATCGATGCTAGTACACTGATATGTCATATGCCCATGATCTGAGGTGGCTTTGAGCTTAATTTGAGGATTGATTTACTTAGTTTTGACAGTGAATTTACTATTATA
Organism: Lygodium microphyllum; assembly: GCF_053477565.2. Taxonomy (NCBI): domain Eukaryota; kingdom Viridiplantae; phylum Streptophyta; class Polypodiopsida; order Schizaeales; family Lygodiaceae; genus Lygodium; species Lygodium microphyllum. The sequence continues at coordinate 121,039,269 of NC_141163.1, forward strand.
ATAACCAGGGTTGAATCCTATTTGGTTAGTGCATACTCTACCTATTGCTTACAGGTACTTCTTGGGTGATTCATTTGACTATACATATGTATATGGAGGTTGAAAAATGCTTTGTTTTGGTTTCGGAATGCTTTTGAGTAGTGATTAATCTTTGTTTTGGTCTATACTAACTAGCATTGGACTACAGTTGGCATTCTTTATGACAATTTATGCCTATTGTCTATGCTTGACATCTAGGCTTCGTGCTTTGATGATTATGTCAGAAATGGATATTACTTGGAATGTCTATGTCTAACTGACATTTGGGGCTTCATCTGTGATTGCATTTAAGCATTTTGGAGAGCTTGGATACTCTATTTGGTTGCCAGCTACTGGACTTTGGAAGCTTCAGTGCTTTATGAAAGTGTATGAAATCTATGGGAAAAGATTTAGGAACTTTATGCAAAGCAAAGCCTTGCTTCGTAGATGTATCAGCTTAAACATTTGATGAATCTCCGCATGAAGGAGGGGACCCCATTGTCTGCTCACTTTAGCCGGTTTCATTCTATCATGAAGAATCTACTACAACAGGGTATTGAGTTTTAGGATAATCTGCATCCTTTGTTGCTGCTTTTGGCACTTTACCTAAGACTTGGGATGTATTTTGCACTACAACCTATACCAACAAACTTGATGAACTAAAATTAAAAGATGTAGAGAGTGCTCTTTTAACTAAAGAAATTAACAAGAAAAACAAGGATACTTCCTGTAATTCGCATGCTTTATCTATTAGAGGTGGTAGAAGTGCAAGAAAGATAATGATCGTCATGGAAAGGACTCTCAAAAGTCCCTGTCTAAGTCACATGAATACAAGTCCCATGGATGTAAGACTGATCTTACATGCCATTATTGTGAGAAAGCAAGACACATATGGCCGCTGTGCCATAAGATGCACGATGACAAGCACAAAGAAAAGGGGAAAGGGGAAGTGCAGGAGAAATCCAATGATCGTAGTATTATACCTACAAAGTCCAGAGTAAAGATTGAGGAGATAAATGTCATACAGCCTGAGGAGTACAGTGGTAACTACATATTAACAGCCTCTTCATGTGATGTCTCTTAGCTAACCAAGGCTCTTGAGGCTCAGTTTATGCATGCACAATGTTGGCTCTTGGATTCAAATGCATCTTTTCATGTAACCCCCTACCATAAGTGGTTTCATACCTATTATAGTGTATCTGGTTCTGTGCGCTTAGGTGATGATCGGTCTCTTGCTATTGTTTGCATTGGTGATGTCATTCTACAGTTTTCCTCTAGTAGCACGTTTATTGTGCATAATGTATGTCATGTACCCGCACTGACTAAAATCCTTACATCTAATGGGCTGCTTGATGATACAAGTTATCATATATGCTTTGGTGATTCTACATGGAAGATCACTCGTGGCATGCTTGTTATTGCAAAAGGTGCCAATTCTGACAGCCTCTACCCCTTGGTTGTATCTTGGTACTATTGACCATGTTTTGTCAATGGGTTCTATCCCACATGTATCTCTTTGCCATGCTCGTCTTGGGCATATGTCGCTTAAGGGAATGAAAATGCTTAGTGTTTTGCAATATCTTTTGCCTTTTGACTACTCTCATTTTGAGTCATATGATCACTATTTATATGGTAGGCAAACTAGGGATTCGCATAAAAAGTCTCTACGCACGGGTAAGCCTTTGGCTCTTGTGCATTTAGATGTATATGGATCCATGCCCTATCAGTCATAAGGAGGTGCAAAGTACTTTGTCACATTTATTGATGATTATTCACGCAAGGTTTGGGCTTATCCCATAAAGCAGAAATCTGATGTCTTGGTCATCTTTCAATGTTGTCTTGCTTTCACAGAGAATTAGTCTAGGCATAGCCTAAAATTCCTAAGGATAGATAATGGGGGTGAGTACGTCTCACGTGCCTTTGATCAATTTTGTGATGAGCGGGGTATTAAGCGTCAATAATCGACCACCCCTTACACCTCTCCCCAAAATGGTATGGCTAAGCGTATGAATATGACTATCTAAGAGAGGGTTTGCAATATGCTTAGCCAAGTAGGCTTACCACAGAATTTTTAGGCTAATGCAGTCTCTACTTCTATGCATCTCATTAACAAGTCATCTTATAATGGTATTGACTTCCAAGTTGCAGAGGAGGTATGGATAGGAAAGCCTCCCTCATATGCTCATTTGTTTGTCTTTGGATGTGAGGCCTCCTACCATGTGCCCAAGGACCAACGCAATAACCTAGATTCAAAAAGTATGAAATGCATTTTCCTTGGCTATGGAGATGCAGATAAGATGGGTTGCCGTCTTTGAGATCCGCATGCAGCGTAAAAAGTCATCCGCAGCCATGATGTAGTCTTCCATAAAGGCAATATGCATAAGCAGCCTAAGAAAGTGGTTGAGATATGTAGGGTTATCTTTTAGGAGAAGCTCCTTGCTCTCGCACAACTAGCTAGATAGCTTATACTAGCAACCGATGCTCATGGCCAAGATGTTAGACAGGATATTGGACAAGCAGCACAACCTGACTTGAGGTATTCTACTAGAGATAGCATACCTCGTAACCATTATATGCCCTCCATGGATTATGTCTTGGTTACAAATGCAGGAGAGCCTCTTACTATAATGAGGCTATGCGCATGGGTGACTGTTACTCTTGGGAGAGGTCTATGCAGTCTGAGATTGACTCATTGCATAAGAATCGTACGTGGGAACTGGTTTCCTTGCCTAGTGGAAAGAATGATTTGCCTTGCAAGTGGGCATATAAGTTGAAAAGTACCCCTGACCACCCCAAGCTGGCATACAAGGCCAGATTGATTACTAAGGATTTTCAGCAGGAACATGGTATTGACTTTGATGAAGTCTTTTCTCCTATGGTCAAGATGACTACCCTGCGCTTAGTCATGGCTTTGGTTTCCCAGCTTGACTTGGATCTTTATCAAATGGATGTCAAGATGGCTTTCTTACATGGGGACTTGCATGATGAGATATACATAAAGCAGCCTAAGCATTTTGTAGAGCCTAGTAAGGAACACCTAATGTGCAGAAGACTGAGGAAGAGTCTTTATGGTCTAAAGTAAGCACCTAGGGAATGGTATCGCAAGGTCGATGCTTTTATGCAGTCACACGGCTACAGTCATAGTGTTATGGATCCATGCTTGCACACAAAGAAAGCCTATGATGGTTCATTATTAATTTTGGTACTCTATGTGGATGACATGCTTTTGGCAGGGAAAGCTTATGATGAGCTAGATGCTCTTAAGGTTCAACTCAAAAAGAGCTTTGAGATGAAAGATCTGGGACATACCTCTCATATACTTAGTATGTGTATTATGCATGACAGATCTTAGGAACTACTCTATCTATCATAGAAGGAGCATATCCATAAAGTCCTTGAGCGTTTCCATATGCAGGATGTGAAGCCTATTGGTTATACATTGCTTTCTCATGTGAAGGTATCACAGGTCAATTATTTGCAACAAATAGATGAGCAAAAGGTCGAGAGATGGCCAAGATTCCCTATGGGTTCCCTATGCATTTATAGTGGGTAGTCTTATATATGCCATGATAGCCACATGTCTAGATATTGCTTTTACAATTGGTGTCATTGGGATGATATGAAAGGTGTCATGAGGTACCTAAAGGGCACTACTGATATGTGCATTATTATAGCAGGATACAAGAGTCATGGGATACATTGACTCTGACTATGTAGAACATGGAGACAGTAGGAAGTCCACTTCTAGCTATGTATTCACTTGTGCTAGAGATGTTGTTTCATGGATGTCCAAGGTGAAGAAATGCATGGCTCTCTCTGCTATAGAGACCGAGTATATTGCAGTCACTGAGGCTTGCAAGGAGACTGTTCAGTTAGTCCGTTTAGTTGCTCGCTAACCTTGGTATGACAACATATACTATCCTTACATTGCACTCGGATTCTCTGAGTGCTATCCAGTTAGCCAAGAATCCGGGATCTTCCATGCAAAGGCGAAACACATTGAGGTGAGGTATCACGTTGATTTTATCAAGATCTCGACTAACCAGAATCCTACCGACTTGCTCACGAAAAGTCTGTTAGTGGAGCGTTTTCCTTCCTTAGGAAGACGATGGACGTAGAATGAGATGACATCTTTCCTCATCTTATTGTTCCTATGTAGACTTGTATTTTTTTTTCATTTTTCCCTCCTCACTCACTAAAGTAAATTCACCTTTAAGTGGAAGGTTGCTAGGGGTAAAGGCACCTCTACCTAGCAGCTTGTGTATTAGTACACTAACAGTACATACCCACGCCTGCACACTACAAGCAGCCAAGTGCCCATCACTGTCACTTCATTCTTTATTCTTTTAATGACGTTTGAATAAAGGGAAGGCCGGTCACACATTGTGACTGTTGGAGTTCCCACATTTGGAGTCTCTCTCTCTCTCTCTCTCTCTCTCTCTCTCTCTCTCTCTCTCTCTCTCTCTCCCCACCATAGCTCTTGCTCCTGCTCGTGCTTCCATCCACTTCTTCAGGGCTCACCTTCCTTCATATTCTTAGGACCAAAATTTGAAGAAATGACTGAGAATCTATGAGCTCAAGATAAGAGCAAGAATTGTGAAGATTTAGGATTTTCAAGAGAGATGAAATCTAAGAGATGGGGTAAAATGAAGCTTCACCACTTATCAAACCTTAGACAATTAGAAAATTGAAGCAATAGCAAGCTTTAACTACTCCATGAGTTGCTGAAATGTAGGGAATAGAGCACAAAATGTGGTACAAATCTTACCACCTACTACCACCACATGAGGTTGAAGACTCCTAATATGGTGCTTATTTTATTGTAGATGATGTTTAGGACATGAATCTTGAATGATTAAAGGCCTCTGATGTCTATAATGAGACATATGAGGAAGGACCCACAAAGGGAGCTTATAGGGAAGGTTAAAGAGGGAAGAACAGAACCATGCTTCAAGAAGTAAAAGAGGAAATAGTCTTTTCCAAGAGCCCTATTTTTTCTTTCTTCAAAATAGCTTGTAAAATAGTCACGATCTACCAAACTTGTCAAATCTTCTATGTAAGCTCTAAAATAGCCATGATTTGCTATGATGAAGCTTGACTAGTATAACTAGACTCTATCTTTATCTCCTGTAACCTACCTTCAATGCTTGGAACTAGACAATGACTTGAAAATAACTTCTCAATTAGGCTATGATACCATTGTAAAGAAGCACATTTCTACAACAAGAAACTAAAATAAATTCATAAACACAAGTAGACACCAAAACATAGCCATGCCATAGATCATTCTTATTACCATAAACCATGACATGAGGAATCCCTGACTACAATTAAAGATGAAGCTTTACAATGAAAGGAGCATGAAACACATCTCATGATGGTGGACATGGATCCTCACCTCCATGTATGGTGGGAGGTCCCAAGGATATCCTTAACAAGATGTTCGATAATGTCAAAAGATACATCTCCACCTTTTATACCTAACTCTACTTCTCATGGCCTATGTTAATGTTCCATGGGCTAAGACTAAGGTTAATGTGCTTCATGACATTAGGGCATGCATCCTGTATAGTGTGTGTGATAGAATAAGAGTGCGTAATCCAACATGGAATAGGAGTTGGAACTCCAAAATGTAATAGAAAAGCAAATTCTAAAATAGAGTGTGTTTAAGGAAGAGAGAAAAAAAAAAGGTTGAACGTGACGAGTAATGTGTAAACCTAGAGAACTCAAAAGTGTGACATCTTTTGGATCTTTATGCATTGTGTGGGGGTCGGTAAAAGCTAGAGTAGACCTTTGTGGGGTTCTGGATTCTCGGTAGTGTTGGGGAAAAAGGGAAGAAGGCAAGACTACGAGTGGAAAAGAAGAAGAAGGAGGAGGGGGCAGCGGTGTCGTGAGGAATTGGAGGATCGCCCAAAAGAAGCACACAAAATCATAATTCTGGTGCGAAGAAAAGAATGTTTATCAAATTTGTGGTTCTGTAGCGTGCCTCGGCTCACCTTCTCGACGCCCTTGCCATGTCCGGTAATGATTGGTCGCAGTTCGCTATGGCTCAGCTAACCCACACCTTGTTCTCTCCACAGGCTCAGGCTACACGTGTATGTATGTAATGCATCTCCGCCTGCGCCACTTTCAAGCTGTCCGGAGTTAGCCACCTGCCCCTTCCGGCATTGGTGGTTTAGAAGCTCAGCCGATGTGTCCATCAAAGGACCAAACTACAGAATAAAGCACTCTAGAAAAGAAATACTGGCAAAGACAGCAAACTAAGAATCCCAACCGCCCACCACTGACGAGCCAAATTAGCAGAACAAGAAATGAACAGAAAAACCAGAGCTAAGCTTATGATGAGGGAGGGGATTCTAAAGAGGAAGAAATATAAGGCTAGTGTGTACTATTATTATTGAGCTACTAAAAAGAGATCAACCAAGGTCTTTTCTTAAAGTTTAAGTCTTTCTCTTTTGGTGCCCAAACTATGCAAGCAATTACTCGAGACAAACCACCAATTGGTAGAGGCTACCTATCATGCAGCATTTTACCTTAGTCTTAGTCTTAAATCATGTGAGCCCTATAGGGCCTAGTATAAAAGATAACATGTAATACTGTGTGGAGATATTTTTGCCATAATCAAATTACAAGAACTCTTCATGGGGTTTCCACCATAGTATATGGTGAGATGCATGCTCCACCATTGCAAGAGGAGAGTTTCTTTTCTTATTGTTTATTCGTATCCACCTTTGTATCTCATGGCTATAGCTACATTGAGTCATAATCATTATTTGACTTATGTGAACTATTTTTAATTGTGAGAATATGAAGAAAGACAAGAACCGGCAAGCCAAAAAAAAAGAGAGAAAATTTTGTTGATGTTTTTTTGAAACCATTTGATATATCGATGAATTGGGCTCCCTCCCACGTATATTGTAATTTTATTCAAAGCACTAATATGGAAACATGGATTAGGTGCATGCTACAAGAGGGATGTAATGTCCCTATTACTTAGTTTATTTTAATGTGCGTATACATTCCAATGAAAATTGATTTATGTTGCACATTTTTAAAAACTAACTCTAATTATGAATATAATTATTATTATTAATGAGGTATTATATGTCAATTTATGGAAGAAAGACTTGGGAGACCCTCCTAAGACTGGTTTATTAAAACTATGTTTGTAGTATAAGAACAACAAAAGGAACTAGCCTAGTGGATAGGCACTTGGCAATTAAGCGCACTTGGGTGACAACATTGCCAGGATGGGTGACCTCTCAGGAAGTTTTTCCTACAAGCTAGTGGAAGCTTCTCGCGCACAACCAACGGCACCAATGAAACCTTCATAGCCCGTTGCCAAGTATGTCAAGGCCAATATGCCAAGGTCTATGCCTTGGTCACCGCTTTGGTCATAAGCCTTGGAGTGACAGCTGCCCAATGACGTGCCATGTGGTGCTCATCCATAGATTCGTAAATTTTTATCTTCACGCTATAAAAATGGAGCTCCCTCTCTGACGCCATCAATGATGTCATCAAAAGTGCTAAAAGAAAGTGTTCTCTCTTTGTCATTGATGATGTCATTGAAAAACGCTAAAACAACAACCATCCTCTCTTTTATCCCCCTGCAAAACTATAAATTGAGCGCTTGGGAATGACCAAGATGGGGAACAAGAGCAACCTTGACGAGAACGAGACGCTGATCGAAAAGGAGAAGACTCTATTCTGCAAGACGAGAGACATCATTCCATTCAACCCAAGGAAGGGGATACGTAGAAGGTCTCTCATCTTCTTCTACTCTAATCCGAGAAGAGAAGACACTAAAGAACTTTATCCCATTTTATTAATCCGGTTAGAAGTTATACCTCTACTCTCGTCCCTATTCCGTCTACTAGAGAGAGAGAAGTATTGCTCTCCATGAGGCAAGAAGAACCATCTGTGAGGCCTACATCATCATCATCATCGAGAGTCTTACACCCTTGCCAACCGGTATTACTGTCGTGTTTTTATTCTTCTATGAATCATATTTCCATCATGCATGACAAGGATACAGGAGCATAGCAATGGTAGTTTCCGACGTAAATTAGCGGCGTTGCTATTTGCGTCACAAATGCGCCTATATCCTTGTAGTGCAAATAGCAGCACAAATAGCGACACTGCTAATTTACGTTGGAAACTGCCGTCGCTATGTGCCTGTATCCGTGTAGTGCATGATGAAAATGCGACGGTACTCAGGCAAAAAAACGCAGGCCGAAATCCGAGTGTGTCATTTTGCGCGAACGAACGAAAGAGAGAGTGAAAGGGAGAGCGAACTCCATCTTGCGTTTGAGAGGTAAAGCGAGAGAAAGAGAGAAAGAAAAAGAAGGAAAGCTTCTCGCCACCGCCGCCACCGCCGTTTGTTGCGAAGAAGAGGAGGAAGTGTACGAAGGGCGAAGAGGAGCTGTCATTGCGAAGAGGAGCTGTCATCGCGAAGAGGAGCCGCCGAATCCATCCTCGAGCCTTTGCAATGAGTGCATTGTTCCCTCTTGCTTTGTTTTTGTTTTTTCTCCTTTTCCTTTACTTGTTTTTATTAAAAATCATGTGTATTGAGAGAGAAAGAGAGGAAATGAGAGAGGGAGAGGAAGAGAGAAAAGGAAAGAAAGAATGATAAAGGAGAAAACATTAAACATAATAGAGAAAGAGAGGGAGAGGGAGAGAGAGAGAGGGAGAGGGAGGGAGAGGTTGTTGTTATTGTTGTTATTGTTTTATTTCTTATTTTCTTGTTTATTGTTGTTGTGGTAGTGGTGGTGGTGGTGGTGGTGGTGGTGGCAGCGGCGGCGGCGGTAGTAGTAGTTGTTATTGTTTAATTTCTTAATTTCTTATTTGTTATTGTTGTGGTAGTCATAGTAGTAGTAGTGGTAGAGGTAGTGATAGTAGTACTAGTTGTTGTTTAATTTCTTCTTTTCTTGTTTGTTGTTGTTGTGGTAGTCGTAGTCGTCGTAGTCGTGGTTGTAGTAGTAGTAGTAGTTTTCTTGTTTGTTATTATTGTTATTTTTTTCTTTTCTTTTCTTGTTTATTGTTATTTATTTTTCTTGTTTGTTGTTGTTGTTATTGTAGTAGTAGTAGTAGTTTTTTCTTCTTTTCTTGTTTATTGTTGTTGTAGTAGTTGTTGTTTTTTTTTTATTCTTCTTCTTTTTCTTTTCGTGTTTATTGTAGTGGTAGTGGTAGTAGTAGTAGAGAGAGATGTTTAGTTAAAGGAACTGAGAGAGGGTGAGGAAGAGAAAAAGAAAGAAGGAACGAGAGAGAGGGAATAAACATACAACATAATAAAGAAAGAGAAAAAGAGAGAGAGATGGAAGGAGAGAAGAGAATGAATGGATAAAAAACAAAGAGAGGGTAAGATCTTGTTTTTTAACATCTTCTTTTCTTGTTTATAGTAGTAGTAATAGTAGTAATAGTGGTGGTAGTGGTGGTAGTGGCGAGGTCTGGTGAAGTCCGGTACAATACCAGGAGACGGAAAACACTCCGACATATGTTAATTTGTGGGTGGGTGGAGACTTTATATACATTAATTTTGTTGAGTTACAAAAAAAGAAATCCATTCTCAAACAATTTAAGAAAGAAAAAAAGAATGATAATAAGAACAAATTGTTTGTCGTAATGTAGACCAAATGGAAAATAATGAAGGTCGTGATGTTCAAGATTGCGAGGCATATCTTAATCAGCATGCCCCATGTCCTTGTTCTCAATGTAAGCTGGCAATTAGATGAAAATGTCGATTGTCTATAGAACACATACAATGCTTCGGTGAGTTTCAATCAGAGATCATTGGTTAGGAAATCTCAAATTTTGAGCAAACAGTAAGAAAAGTGTATATCAATCATGCATTGTATTCGCAAGCTAATTGAATACCATATACAAAAACATTGGGTGTGGCTAGCAAATTTTCTATCTAGGGAGGTGATGTCTCATCCCAAGGAGGAGTGCACCCTTTGCGGCCAGTTATAATAGTTTGTGGGCGTGTGATGAATGGAGTGCCTAAGCCAATCCACCACTTGGAAGGTACTACCCAATCTATACCGTCAATACCAGAGGAGACATGCAGCCTTCTAAATTTTCCTACAATCTTGGAGCCTAAGATAGAGGCAATAATCAATGCATTGATGCCCATGGATGTCGAGACATCTAATCCGCTTAGAGAGGAAGCATCCATACCATTATATGATGGGTGCCGAGTGTCTCGCCTGAAGACACTACTTGCACTCCTAGTACGGGTGGAGCGATGCGAGTGTGACCGAATCGTTCAGGTGCCTTGTACGTACGCTTCGTTGATTTCTTTTCGACACTATCATAAAAAACATTTGGCTTTTTCAAGATATTTTATAAAAAAAAATTCAAGTTACTAAAGTATCATATATTACCACTTGCAAATACCATGCATGAGTCTCGTGATGATGCGCGACATGTTTTACGAAAGCTTGGCATGGACTACAACAGCGTCCATGCATGTATCAACGAGATTGCATATTGTTTCGATGAGAATAAAAGTGGGAAGTTAAAGACCCCAAAATTTAGATACCCTTAGTTAAATTCCAAGGGGAAGAGTTCATTATGTGAATTTCAAGTATCGATTACTACTAGATTAATCATCACTTAAAAGTTGCATGATTGATTGAAGTCATAACTGCTTGAAGACATCAATCTCATTTGTGATTTTCTAGATTAGATCCTAATTGAATTAAGTATTGAAACAGATATAACATGAGGAGCCCTATACCTCCCCCAAGGATAGGTGTTGAATCCCTATACCAAGATGGGATGTTTTTACCACCACAGAAGCATGGACCGACTCCGATGGCGAGAGGTCCCCTAGTAGGGATTGTATTAAGTAGGAGGTGGTTAAGGTGCCAGGGGGACTCTAGCTAGTAAATCCTTTGCACACCTAGGAACTACTTGGTCCCTTGTATGACCCAAGTTCTACTTGGAACACCTAAAAATGCTAGCTATAGGTGGATTTAATCTTGGTGACGTGCAGATACGTCGGATGAGGCAACACATGAAATTGTAATTTTTCTCATGTATAGGCAAGAGAATACACGTTATGGAACATAATCAATGAATTTGTTTTATTCCGATTATATATTTGTGAGTAAATTATGCAAACGAACAACTATACATAAAAGGATTATTTTTAATTAATGAAGTTATTTTTATATGTTTCACATAATGTGGTAGGTAATTAGATAACTAAGAGCTTCCATAGAGGGAAGCACGTGGATGGATTCTCGGTGAATCCAGTCCTATGGCAGGGTGGTCTCGATTAGCCGAGAGGTTTCCCCAAAAACAAACGCTAGGAAGAAACTCTAAGAAGGGCCGATTTGATGACTTACCTAGGGTTTGATTATCTTAGGGGAAAGGTATAACAACTATGCTAGCCTTTCAATTGGTATCAGAGCTCGGCTTCCCGACTCTTGAACTTGGTTTGTGGCATTCTCAGCTTCCCACTCGCATTGGGTCTCCTTCCTGATAGCCATATCCAACTCCTTCGAGCTCCCGTCACTCCCCGGCTTCCCGAGCACCTTCTCGACCCCTTTGGGCATCCTCAAGGCATTCACACAGAGGTATTGCTTCACTCTTTATAGGGTTTACCTCATTTTTTCAGATCTGGAAGAACATAAGGCAACCATTACACTCCCAGCTCTCATTTCATATGTGGGCTGCTTTCCCCTTGCTGGGGCTTGTTTGAGGCCTTCCTTGGCTTTAATCGAACCCCTCCAAAGCTTAGCCACCATTTTTTGCAGCCCCAGGACCAGCATTTACAGTTGGTGCAATCACGCAGCCCTCCCATACGTGTCTTCAACATTGACAGTCACAACAATAGCTCTCCCCCTCCTTTGGCACTTGATTTTGGCTCATTTGGAGCCCTCGGGCACTTGGCATTGAGCATTGACACTTGCATTTGACTTGGGTGATGTTTTGGGTCTGATTTGCATAGTCCCAAGACTGTTTATAGTAGCTCACAGACATTACACAATAGTGTTACACTGACATTTGATGCTACAGCTTGTTTGGCATTGTCATTTAATGCTCAGTTGGTCCTGTTTGATGCCCGGATATTAGGGGAATGTATGCCTATTGTTTGGCAACCATTTGGAGCTAATTTTGGTGCTAAAATTCTCAGTTTTGAACAGTAAATCATTGCTGTACACAGTTGAGCTGAAGTCATTTTACTCATGTATACTTATGCCTATGCTTTTTGGGCTATGCTTCGAGCATATATGGTGATGCATTGACACTTGGGGCTCGACATAGAGCTTGGTTTTGATTCGGGATCATTGGTTGAGCTTGAGCTTGCTTTGCAAAGCATTTGGATGCTCCGTCTTGGATGTACTTATGGCATGTATGTTGCTTATGTCTAACCGGTCTTGACATGCTTACCCTATGCCATTGCTACATGCTAGTTACATTGTTTGGACCCTATTGCTACTGGAGCTCGGTCTTGGCTTGACCTTGGATTCCCGGAGCTTACTTGAGCTATTTATTGGCTTGCCAGAGTTGTATCTTGGGATGTACTTGATGTCTTACATGCTTATGGATGCTACATACGGATGCTCTACCACCTACATGTCCAGGATGTACCATTGATGCTTGATCTTGGACACGTCACTAGTGCTTGTACATGATTTTTTCAATCTTTGCTGCTTGATATTTACGACTTTTGTGCTAGTGGGAGCGTCTTTGGATGCTTGACAGCCATTGAGCAGGCGGTCTATGCTCTTTGAGCTTTTGAGACTATTTGGGATCTTTTACCCTTCAAGATGATGCATGGTTCATATGTCTTGGTTCCTCTGATGCTTATGAGCTGACTCTTTGCTTTGGGTCCCTCTCTTTGTGAGCTAACACCTACTTGTGTCAAGTCTTGGTAGTGGCATGAACACTTTGCCTCGTTGATTGGGGGGTGTACCTACTCACTGGCAGATGTTTGTATGACATGTTTGGGTGTTGGATTCATGCTTATCGATTGTCATATGCCTATGTTATGCCCACATGATACCGGCTTTGGTCTTAGCAGTATCTGATTGACCTGGGATCGGATTTTGGCACTGTTAGCTCTCATTTACTGAAATTTGTAATTTATTACAGCAAGCATATATGTATGAACTGACATGGATTTTTCATGCTGAAATATTCTGAAATGATGTACTTTCACTAGTACCTGGTGGGCAATAGCTTTGGTTACACTTTTCTTGCCATTTACTCTCAATTTTGGTGATTTTTTTGTCATTTTCTGCAATAAACAACAAGCAGTTTTGAACTATCTACAGTCTTCCAACCTGCATTATGGCGAGTTCTTCCACTGAACATGCTATTTTCAACATCACTAAGCTTGATGATATGAATTACTCTTATTGGAAGAGCCAGATTTGGCAGGTGTTGGTGCAGAAATCACAGATCAAACCTTTGAGGTTGAGCGGGCATCCACCTACAACTATGCCAGATGAGGAATGGCTTGAGCTTGATGAGTTATGCAAGTCCACTATTGTATTATCTCTCACAGAAGAGGTTCATTACAATGTATTTGAGGAAGAACAGAGTGCATGGCAATTGTGGGATAAAATCAAGAATCTCTATGACCAGCGAGTCAGATGTATTGGCTGAAGCAACTTATGGATCTGTGCATGAAGGAGAATGTGACCATGTGTGCTCACTTGAGCCAGTTCCATGCTATACTCAAGAACTTGACTTCGCAGGACATCACTTTTGCAGAGAATGTCACTCCTCTTTTCTTGCTTGGTACTCTTAATGAGTCATGGGATGTATTCCGCACTGCATTATGTGCCTCTCTACTGCTACCTTGAAATTATCTTATGTTGAGAGTGCTCTTCTGCAGGAAGAGGCTAAGCGTAAGAATTTGGATGCCTCTCGTATGTCTCATGCTATGACAGTTAAAGGCAGGAATGATGGATATGGAAAGCATGCAATGGCAGTGGCCGTGGATGGGATTCTCAGAAATCTCGGTCTAAGTCTCGTGGGAAGTCACGTAGTAAATCCCATGGCAGGAATGCAGATGTCACTTGTCACCATTGTGGGAAAAAGGGCCATACTAGGATACAATGCCATGAACTGCGCAATGAAAGGAGCAAAGATAAGGGGAAAGACAAAGTGCAGGATAAGTCTTCTGATTGCAACATACTGCCTGCAAGGTCCAGTGTTAAAATTGAAGAGATCAATGTTATGCAGCCTGAGGATGTTGATGATGATGATTATATCATTGCAGCTTCTTGTAGTGCTTCGCAGATGACAGAGATACACTCTTTGTATGCACAGTGTTGGCTCTTGGACTCAGGTGCATCCTTTCATGTGACACCTTGCCGAGAGTGGTTTCATTCATACCGTACTGTTTCGGGCTCTGTGCGCTTGGGTGATGATAGCTCTCTTGATATTGTGGACATTGGTGCTGTTAGGCTGCAGTTTCCTTCTGGCAGCAATTTTGTTATATAGGATGTACGTCATGTACCTGCTTTGACACGCAGTCTCATGTCAGCTGGACAACTTGACGGCGCAGGTTATCATGTATCTTTTGGAGACTCTGCATGGAAGAACACTCGTGGCAGACTTGTGATTGGGAGAGGTGCCAAGGCTGGCAGCCTCTATCCCTTGACTGTATCAGCTTCTTCCCTTGATCATGTTTTGTATGTGGGTTCTATCCCACATTATCTTTTTGGCATGCCCGTTTGGGCCATATGTATTTGAAGGGAATGAAAATGCTTTCTGGTTTGCAGTACTTACTGCCCCTTGATTATGCATGTTTTGATTCATGTGAGCATTGTCTTTATGGCAGGCAGACTAGGTCTATGCATAAGAAGTCTGGTAGGCCACGCATGAGTGAGCCCTTGGCATTGGTACATTCGGATGTCTGTGGGCCCATGCCTTGTCAGTCTATGGGTGGTGCCAAGTATTTTGTTACTTTCATAGATGATTTTTCACGGAAAGTTTGGGCTTATCCCATTAAGCTGAAATCCGATGTCTTGGTTGTGTTCCAGAGAAGATAAGGACAGATAATGGGGGTGAGTATATCTCACGTGCTTTTGAGCAGTTATGTGATGAGAGGGGTATTAAGCATCAGTTGACCGCCCCCTACACCCCCCCTAGAATGGTTTGGCTGAGTGGATGAATAGAATCATCCAGGAGTATGTACACAGTATGCTTAGCCATGTAGGCCTACCATAGAGCTTTTGGGCTGAGGGAGTTAGTACAGCTAGGCATGTCATAAATAGATTGTCTTCAGATGTGAGGCATTTTTCCATGTGCCCAGGGACAAGAGAAGTAAGCTGGATCCTAAGAGTGTCAGATGCATTTTCCTTGGTTATGGGTATGAGGCGAGATGGGTTACCATCTCTGGGATCCGCAGGCGTGGAAAGTCATCCGCAGTCATGATGTAGTCTTCCATGAAGACAAGATGCATAGACAGCCTAAGAGAGTTATTGGGATCCACAGGGTCATATTTCTGGAGGAGCCGAGAGCTCCCGCACAACCAGTTGGACAGCCTACAGCTACAGCAGATGCTCATGGTCAGGGCATTGGACAGGCAGTTGGGCAGGCAGCAGGGCCTGCCGTGAGACGGTCTACTAGAGACAGACGTCCACCTGATAGATTTCAGCCCTCGATGCATTATGTCTTGGTTACAAGTATAGGAGAGCCTTTCACTTATGATGAGGCTATCCGCATGGGTGACAGTCACTCCTGGGAGAGGGCTATGCAGTCTGAGATAGACTCCTTGCATAAGAATGACACTTGGGATTTGGTTGCCTTGCCTACGGGCAAGAAAGCTTTGCCATGCAAGTGGGTGTACAAGCTGAAAAGTACCCCTAGACACCCCAAGCTGGCATACAAGCCTAGATTGGTAGCAAAGGGTTTTAAGCAGGAGCATGGTGTGGACTTTAATGAGGTCTTTTCTCTTGTGGTTAAGATGACCACCCTGCGCTTAGTCTTGGCTTTAGTTGCCCAGCTTGACTTGGATTTATACCAGATGGATGTCAAGACGGCTTTCTTACATGGGGACTTGCATGATGAGATTTATATGGAGCAGCCTAAGGGCTTTGCAGAACCTGGCAGGGAGCACCTAGTGTGCAAATTGAAGAAAAGTTTTTATGGCTTGAAACAGGCACCTAGGGAGTGGTATCATAAGTTTGATGTCTTTATGCAGTCACAGGGCTACAGCAGGAGTGCTATGGATCCGCGTCTTTACACAAAGAAAACCCGTGATAGTTCTTTATTGATTTTGGTCCTCTATGTGGATGATATGTTGATAGCAGGGAAAGCTCATGATGAGCTAGATGCTCTTAAGGCTCAGCTCAAGAAGAGCTTTGAGATGAAAGATCTGGGACAAGTCGCTCACATACTTGGTATGCACATTAGAAGTGACATGCATCAAGGACTCCTCAACTTGTCATAGAGGGAGTACATTCATAAAGTCCTTGAGCGCTTCCGCATGCAAGGCGTAAAGCCTATTGGCCGTCCATTGCCTTCTTATGTGAAGGTATCACAGGCTGATTGTCCGTAGATAAATGAGCAGAGGACCAAGATGGCCAAGATTCCCTATGCATCTGCAGTGGGCAGTCTCGTGTATGCCATGATAGCCACTCGTCCAGATATTGCCTTTGTAGTTGATGTTGTGGCACGCTATATGGCTACACTTGGCAAGAAGCATTGGGATGCCATGAAGGGTATCATGAGGTACCTGAAGGGCACTGCAGATATATGCATATGCTATGGCAGCCAGGATACAGGAGTCGTGGGGTACACTAACTCTAATTATGCAGGACATGCGGATAGTAGGAAGTCCACTTTCGGCTATATATTGACATATGCTGGAGGTGTTGTTTCTTAGATGTCCAAGGTGCAGAAATGTACGGCCCTTTCTACTACAGAGGCCGAGTATGTTGCAGGCACTGAGGCTTGCAAGGAGGCCATTTGGTTGGGTCATTTGGTTGCTGACCTTGGTATTGATGCTATCCCTACATTGCATTCAGATTCTATGAGTGTTATTCAATTAGCCAAGAATCCGGTCTTCCATGTGAAGACGAGACACATTGAGGTGAGGTATCACTTCATACGTGGGGTCGTTGAGGACAAGTCTATTGATCTTGTCAAGATCTCGACTGACCAGAATCCTACAGATCTGCTCACGAAAAGCCTCTCTACAGAGCACTTTGCCTTCCTCAAGAGGTTGATGGGAGTGGGATGAGATGACATCTTTCCTCATCCTATTGTACATGTGTACATGTTGTATTGTCTTTTTTCTTTTTCTTTTCACTCCTCACTAGGGCAAATTCGCCTTTAAGTGGGAGGTTGTTGGGGGTAAAGGCGCCCCCGCCTAGCCGCCCGTGTATTACTACACTGACAGTCACCGCCACTGCACACTACAAGTGGTGGGCGCTCATCATTGTCACTTTATTCTTATTCTTTTAGTGACAATTTGAATAAAGGAAGGCCCGATCACACATTGTGACTATTGGAGTTCCCATTTCTTGTCTCTCTCTTTCTTGCTCTTGCTCTCCCACCATAGCTCTCGAGTGCAAGCTTCGATCCTTCTCACCTTTCACTAGGCTGGGGCCTCCCTAACCACCCACATGAGACTCTCTCCACTCCTAATGAGGCGAGAATGATAGTAGAAGAGGACAAGAAGATTATTGAGAGCAACATGTATAGTACTTAGGTTGAGGTGCATGCATCAAAAAGGAAAGATTCACTAAATTTGCATTACCATTGTGTGGTGCATTTAACGATTGGCACTTCCATGTGCTTGGAAGAATTATTTTCTTCTTATTCTCTTTGGTGATTAATTAGGGAAAGGAAATTCTTTTTCTATATTGTGTTATGTAACTCGTGTACTCTTGTGTAGTTGTGTGACCAGATGGCTAACCTTCTTGCACACTCAACCATCCAACCTTTTGGGAGGGAGGATTGGCAAGAATGGTAAGACCCGGTGCACCACTGCTACATCTAGGTGCACAAAAACACACATGCAACACACCAATGTGGTTCAATCCTCTTAACAACATATGCAAAACATGTTGAACTTATGTGCCCACCACGAGTTTCAATAGTGCATCCTCCACCTTGTGTTTCATCCACCCCATCGTGACACACACTTCATCCTTCATCTACACCTACACACACATAGTTGGTTCACCATGTACCCTATGCACCAATCTATGCATCCACCCACTGTGTGCATCCACTTGCATATAGTGTATCCAACCACCTTGGCACTATGCATCCACCTTTAGGATCTTCATCTTCTCATACACACATTGTGCACCCATTGTTGGATTGTGAATCCATGTATACAACATCATGCATCCACCTAGTGCATCTATCTTGCACAATTTCACACACATAATTGCACCACCTCATTGCACACACATAACCACAATGATGCACACATATGCATCTCATAGTAGTGTGCATCTAGGAGCCTCATCTCCTTCTCTACAACCTAAGTCCAACCTAATGGAAGGAAGGACAATAGGGAGAACAACAAGAGAGGGACACCTTGGTGACACACTGTGTGTATGCATTCGTGTGCTTGCAAAGGCACGCACCATAGTGCATCCATTGATGATCCATCCTCACATTTGGAGCACTAGTAGCCATGTATAGTGCACTCACTACCTATCAATCAAAGAACCTAATGCACCCTTTAAAACCATAGTACAACTACCTCCTCACTTGCAAGACTTGCACCCACTCACCATGCTCACTGTGATTGTGTATCCAACTATACCAAGTGTGCATTCCATTGCACCCCCCCTGTGCATTCGCCTTCTTTTAGTGATACACTTCTAACCATGTAGTGATGCATTCTTAGCCAACATGCACTCTATGCATCCACCCTCACATAGCACCACACATAGAGCATTAAGCACTCACCCCAAGTACCCTTGCATTATGCATCTAGCTACCTACACAGTGCACCTATCTATATGCACATGCTGTGGGGCAAACACAAACTTCACAAACCTCTAGGCACAATAACATGTGAGGCATCTCACATAGGTGTACATCATAGTCCCCACTCCCACTCCACATCTTGGATCCAACCTACAGGAAGGGAGGATAGCAAGAAGTGTGAGAAGGGTAGGGTACCTTGGTGACACATTGTGTGTGTGCATTTGTGTGCATCCACGTAGCATACACTCACTACTTAGTGCATATACAATGAAAACCATCAACTCACTTAGTGCATTTACTTTGCACATACACATATCACAAACATTGTGCATCCATCGATACCTATTGTAACACACTACAAATGCACCACTTAGTGCAACCTTGGTGTAGTATGCGCTCAACCCAAAAACCTTAGTGCATCAATATTCACAAGGGCAATCACTTCACCTACACAAACTCATGCAGTGCATCCATCCTTGCATAGTTACACACACAATGCATCACCCACACATGGGTCCTACAATGCCCACTTGCATTATCACATTGTCCACCCGCACTCAACTTGGAGTCCATTAACTCATCAAGTCCCATAGGTGCATCCACTTTCTTACGGCCTACCTCATGTGCACCTATATCCACCCTAAACCATTGGGTGCCCATAGACATGATAGAAGCATGCAACATACACTACAACCACCCTCACATAGAGACACCCACATACAACCTATGTAGTCGCAATCACATAAATTAGCTCCCTACTCAAACCCTTGCATTGATAGTGCATCATTCATTTACTATATCAAATATATGTTATAATAGACACCAATACATAGATATTCATCCGCATTGCTTGACCCTCTATTACACACATACTAGGATAACCACCAACAACTCAAAGGAGCATACACATTACATACTTATATACACTTAATCTATGTTGTGGAGGACAAGAAAACATGAGCACACCATGCATATGCAACTATATGAATTTGCATGCGTATGTGGGTACTTGTGGTTACTTGCGTGTGCTTGTGCACCCTATTGCAGGTAACCCTACTACCTTTTCCTAAGCCTCACTTGTGCACCCTATTACAGGTAACACTACCCCATCCCAGGCCTCACTACACTTAGGATTTTTGAACTTGCACTTGGATAGCTTTAGTAACTCATAAGAACACTTGCATATCCATTAGGTAACCATGAACACCATGCATTCGTTCTGCAAAAATTTTAGTGCACATAATCACAATTAAGTGTAATTCACCTAGCAACATTGCACATTGGCATACACCAATGTGCATTCATAAGGTGCAAGTGAACACTAACAAGCACATGTGCATGTGTAACACACGTGCCCTAATTAAGCTTGTGGGCACCTGTGAATGTGTGAGTACACCTGTGTGTGTTCGTGTGCACTCATGTGCAACCTCAATTGGTCATTAAAGACTCACTGTAATTTCAGGCACACTGCATCCTTAGAAACCGTGCACCTCTCTTTTTGCATTGCATTTGAACCTACAAAATTAGGCGCATGCACATAACAACACTATTACTTTGCTCACAATACGCATGCACCTACACCTTGCACATCATAATTAGGGTTGTGACCCATAGTAAGAGAGTTCATCCTTAATTCTTTGAAGGTAGCCAGAATCGAAAAACAAAGGAAACACAAAAAGTAAAAGAATGACAAAAGACCCACACAAAATGTTGAAACACACACATTCAAACTTTGAACCACTACATCTTTCTTGGCCCAAGCTAAAACCACAAACCTTTGGGCTAAAGTTGCATGCACCTATGTAGTGGTCTTGAGCTTAGTACTCCTACCAACAAGGACCCGAGCCCAAACCGCACTCTTGACCTAGAAAAAACACGTGTGTGACCTCATTAATCGAATTATCAACTGAGTCAATTTAGAGACCACGAGAACTAAACTAGCACGATAATAGATCTCACAATTCAAAAGGTATTTTTGATGATTTCCAGACTAGATTTGATAGCTTTAGCAAGCCATGAGCTTTGATGTTTCAAACATGACTTTGAGATTATCAATTTAGTCAACTTAGAGACTATGAGAACTACAACCATCACCATGGATAGATCTCGCAATTCATGGGGTGATTTTGATAACTTCCAAGCTACAATTGATAGCTTTCAACAAGCCACTGGCTTTGACATTTCAAACATGACTCTGAAGGCTCTACAAGGAAAGCTAATAGAGTTGAGAGGACAAGGAACACTTACCCTCAATCGCTTGGTTGATCTCAACAATGATACTAAACTACAACTTATGATAATGGAAAGCATCCACAAGATGTTGTTCAATATTGGAGCCTCAAGCTCTTCACAAGATTGTCTCTTAGATCTTGTGCAAAGATGATTGTTCAACTAGTGAGACATACTTCAAGTCGGAATGCACATTGCAAAGACCATATTGACTAGGATGGTGCCCAAAGAGACTAAGGGAAAATTCCCCTTACGGAAAAACAATTAGACAAATACTAAGCTGGTGAGATGGTCCCTATAACTTCATCGAACAAGTCAAGCAAGTATGTGACGTAAAAAAAACCTTGTGGACAATGCCAAGTAGCTAGCACAAGCTTATGAGTTTTGCCTAGGGGAAAAAGGATGCACCTAGTTCATCGATCTAGATGCCATGGAGAAGGTAACAAGCCTCCTTTGTACTTTTGAAAGATCTATTTATCAAGCGTTTTGCTAAAATAGGATATGGGAACAACCTCATTGTCCACTAATGAACATTGAGAGCAAGAAGGGCACAACATGATAGACTACATATTTAAGGCGAGAAGTTTGTTTAAACGCATATCCCTTGCAAAGATAACCACACCCAAGGCAGTCAATACAAAAGCCTTCATCAAGGACATCTACAATGAAAGGATTTATGAGACCTTAGCTAGAAATTTCCCTTTTTCCATTGTCGGAGAATTCAAATGAGCATATTAGAGAGGCCTATTCCCAACACTTTTATAATGCTTAAAGCACTCTTATAGTTTTAAAAAGTACTCTAGCATAGTTGATGATTGTTAGTAAAGAGCGATAGTAAAATATGTTGAGATGAGAGTAAGATACTAGTACAAGTCTTAATCAAATTTAGAGTGGATAGAGAGTACAAGCTTGACAATAGTACTAAATTGTTTATTCAAAACAGAAGGGCAACTATGGCTACAAGTACAAGTGATAGGCTCACTCAAATCCAAAACCTAAAGGAACTCAATTAGGTGTAATGCAATAATAATCACAATGTGGTGAGTGTGGAAAACACTTAGCACCACTCTTTCTCTAAATAGCATGCATCTATAGTGTTTATTATCTATTATAACTCTCATAGTATATCTGATGGATCTAGAATGTGTTGGGACTACATTTTGGTTGCTCAAAACAGCTTATAAAACTTTGTAATGTGAGTGAACCTCAAGAAACTCTTTGGTAGGTAGATTCTCCATTGAGTAAAAAACAATTCTTCACAATCTAACATGAGATACTAGATATAACTTCAGATATTCAACTCCCAAAGTAGGTAGGTTGGTGTAGTAAAAGATTTTTGCAATCAGGTGACTTGCCAATTTTGTGGATGTATAAAATGATCTATAGATTAGAGTTGCAAAACCCCAGTAGTCAAGTCGTAGTGCATAAAAATATTAGGATTTCATCTTCTTAGGGCTCTAAAATTTAATGGTTTGATCTAGAGATATTAGCTCCGCAAAACTACTTCCAAAAAAAGTGAACCAAAATTTTCTTTATGATTGAATGAGACTTTTCCACATGTCAATACCATGTGTTAGTACTATCAAAAAGTGCATTCATCGGCTAGTTTTATTACTTTATGCATATACTTTTATATCATCTTTGCATGTACCAAACATTGGGAGAGGACTAGATTCATGAATCTCCAAAAGTTTAACCTATGTTGATATAACATATCTTAAAATACACAATCATTCAAACAATCCTTTTTAATGCATCAAGCAATTGTTCTGATACAACTTATGTAAAGGAAACCATTCTAGGTGATATTCCCTCTAGCATGAGGTCTAGCTTGGCTTATCTAAGTTATTGAGATTTTATCACAGGCTTTTGCCTATCTTCTTAAAAGGAAAAATCAATCTGTAGCATCTATTCTCATGCCTACTCCCCTCATTGGAACTTCAATCATTCCTAAGTTCAAGTTGGTCACTTATTAAGGCTTTAGGTTTCTCTTAACCATAACATCTTTCTTAGGTTATAAGAGTTCATGACTTGTTCGAAAGTCATCGCAACAAACCTTCTTTACAAGGATCTTAAAATGAAGCTCTCTAAATGTATAGGCTTCTAAATTTCTCTTAACTAGCTTGCCTTAAACTATCCTTATTTTTAAGCATTATAGATAATGCCTTGCTAGTTTGAAGGAATGATGATCTTAGCTAAGGATATCATTTAATCCTCTCCAATGATAAGTCCTCTTTGGATATGGATTACTAAAGCAACATCAAGGTTATTCAATCTTGTCATGCCTAGGTCCCTCTTTTATGTTCAAATTGATAGCTTATCACTACCTAATCTATTTGACCTTCATGCTTAAGAAAAGCCAAGTATTTAAATAACCTTTCATTGAGCATTGCTTTCAATAATAGGTTCCATTTTGACTATTCACCAATCATTCTATCATCACAAGTAAAAGTACTATAACTAGCATAGATAGCACGTTATGCAAGGACTAGTCTCATCATGGGAGGAGATGCTCCTTTTAGAAATTCCTTCCTAGGTCACTACTTAAGTCTTGGGATATCCATTAGGACCCTTGAGCTCAAGTAGTTGTGCTATATTATATTAGTTTTTGAACTAATATATCTATTGTTATCATATCAAAAATGTACTTTCTACTGCAATGTGGGCACCTAGACTTGAGCTAGGGTGATAGGGATCTCGTTCACATATGCTACCTCTTGCCCAACTCCTATGCTCCTTGGCTTGGGGACCATCCCTTATCCAGCTCTTCCTTCAATCTTCATCAATCTTCTAAAACTTATATATCCTTGAATGGAGCTTGGCAAGGCAAGAAGGAAAAGCAAAAGGGATGTATATAGAGTTTGGCAAGGTAAAAAGAATGCTCTTGGCTTATGAAGGAAAATGGCTCTTGGAGGGGGGGTTTGGTAATATGGTACTCTTAGACAATTTGAGATTAGAGCTTTGAGCTCTCTTGGATGGATTGAGATGGAGAGTAAAATGAATAAGGATGTAACAAGGGTGAGATTGATGGAGATTAAGAAGAGTAGGTGATGGATTTGATTAGAAGATGGAGAGGGTATTGGTAATGGAAATATAGGGGATCAATAGATCAATTCTTGGAATTGATGTAGGAAAGGAGATTTATAGAGGAGGAGATGAGGTGAAGTTTTGATTTGATGATGCTCTCGGTACTCCCTCACCTTCGAATTTCTTCTCTCTTCTTCACTACTATTCCCTCTCTCTCTATAAAATGCCTATTTGATGTACCCTTGATGGCATTATTTGAGTAGATAGCTTATTTTACTACATCATCATATCAATCATCTATATACGACTCTACTCAAAGGTGATACCACCAATCCACCCGCAACTAGCATCAAGGCCTTTCAATAGAACCATCCCAGACTTGTAGGGGTTAGATTAGTCCTAAATGCCCAAAGAATTTATAACTAGAGCACCCCCCTCCCCCCAGTGCCACCATCATCTCATAGCTAACATTTGATCCCTATGGAGAGACCTCATGTCCAAAGCAACCAATTCTAGCATTTAAAGAGCAAACAAAAATAGCCCCTTGGTGTTAACCCCAACACAAAGAAAGCAAAATGAAATAAAAAGGACGCAGGGCAAAGGCAGAAAAAAGGTAGCCCGACTGAAGAAAGAAGAGGAGAAAAGGCCAAAAGCGCAGGGGCAACCTTAAAAAGTCCAAGGCAAATGAAAAAGGAAAAAGGTGCATTTTTAAAATACAAAGGCACACCCTGAAATCTTGTAAAAGAGTACCAGGCGGTGGAAAATCCGAAAAGCTAAAACAGAAGACAAGAACAAAGGCCAAGGCAAAGAGAAACGGAAGACAAAGGCACACAAGGAAAAGCGCAAGTCAAAACTTTTGTAAAAGAGCACAAGCGCGTCATGGTTTAATTCAAGGAGCGCCGGTTTCTCACCCGTGCAATTTGTAAATATAGACGCGCGGTGGAAAGGAAGCCAAGAAGATAGAGGGACAATGGAAAAAGGGCCTAGGCCACGGCCGGTCATGTAAAAAAGGGGAAAAGGGGATGACCGCCCAAAATGGATTTAGGGTTTTGTATATAAAGTTGAAAAGTGAATGAGAAGCTCATTCTTGTGTGTGGCCAAAATTAGCTCTCCTCTTCTTCTTCTTCTTGCTTGCTTGAGCTTGTGCTTGAGAGAGGGAGTGTGAGAATGTGAGGGAGTGAGTGTGTGAGGGTGAGGGACCGTGGGGTGGAGAAGCTCTCCATCTTCTCCTCTCTTATTATTTTCTATTCTCTTCTCTTCTCTTCTCTTTCTCGTGGTGATGGAGCTTTCTTGAAGCTTGCACTTGGATCGTGGAGCTACCGAATTGTACGGGATAGGAGGTAACTCGAACAGCATGGAGGTAAGCTCACTACACCTGTAGATATGGATGGCGCGTCGGCTATGTGAGAGGTAGCCATTAGTGCTCAACTTGGAATGCTTAAAACAGTAAGCAGTCCGTGGGTCTTGGCGGTTGAGCGAAAGCTCCCATACTTGGTGAAGGGCTTCTACAAATAGCCTTGAGGGGGACCTAGTGTATATCCAAGCTCAATCTAATTTAATACAAACCCTTATCAGAATACACAAGCACAAATAATATTTTTAAAGTATCAAATAATCCTTGAGATGCAATTTATGCAACTCAGGACTTGTCCTAGGTATCCTCCTTTCAGCCTGAGGTTCAATTGTCTTATGGAGTTTCCATGAAATTAGGGGAAAGCATTACTCTAGCTTTTGAAGGGGTTACAATCCTTTGATTATTCATAGTGATATATCAATGTTGGCTTCTTTTCTTGGGAACCTTTGATCCCCTAACTCAAATACTTAGGACTTGAAGATCATCAAGGTCTTCATGAATTATAATTCTTCTTCAAGGACCTTATGTTTAACCTTCATGATTTGTGAGGCTACAAAAAGTCGTTATACCATGCAAGTCTAGGAAAGGAAGTCCATTATGCATGTGCGGTTCCTTTACATTTCCATGGTACTGGTTTAGTTACTTAATCAAACTGTTGGATGATTGAAAAGAAAAGGCTAGTGTTTTCAAATGACTGAATAGGAAAGCTTATAGGCCACATCAAGACTCTCTCCAGTGTAGATGGGATTAACTATACCCTCTTTTCCTTAGGCAAAAACTTGATAGAGATAACTCATGTCTCTATCCTTAACAGTAATTCAAAATTTACTCAACTTAATGTTGTGAGCCTACTACTCCTGGGATCCGACTCTCATAAAGGATCTCAATTTAGACTCTGCTTAACTTCTTTCTTAGCGATTGTTTGAAATAGTATAATCTGATAGCACAAGGAGTAGTGGGGGTTCTCCTAGTCCTCTAATGGAAGTACTTTGACTAATATTCATTCGTATTATCTACATCTTTCTTGATATTATTGTTCACCAATACTAAATTCCACATCAATTTCTATAACTTATCTTGCAATAATTGGGTCCAATCCCATCATGGGTAGGAATGTTTCCTTTAGAAAATTCCCCTAAAGATATCATTGTTTGGGATCCATCTATTGAGTTATGAAGCATCATAAAGTGTTCAAAAATGCGATGCCTAAATTACATATGTAACTTAACTTATTGAGAATTTGCAATGTATTACCAATCATGCATGGAAGACATAGGGATATTATATTCTTTCCCCCTTAGAGGAATTGAGATGTCCTTATCTCAAGAGAAACTAGGGGTACTGTTCACATGAAGCATCCTCATCAATCCAAGTGGCATCCTCGTTGGGATAATCTTTCCATTGGACTAGATATTCCCTAAGAGTTAAGTTCTACCTCTAATGATTCTTTCTTTTACATCAAGTATTCTATTAGGTTGAAGCTCAAGAACTCCTTGGCCTCACATTACAACTTATTTATAATCAAGAACATGCTCATGGTTTGGTACATAGGCTTTCAACAAGCTAACATGAAGTACATTGTGTATCTTTAAGTACTCGGAGTGTTGCAATTTGTATGCACTAGGTACTAGGCACTTGAGTACCTTATAGGTTCCACAATATCAAACTCGACTTCTTGAATTCTTCTAATGATAGAGATATCTTCTTTGGGCGCACATGCAGAAAAGCCATGTCTCCTTCTTTGAAGATTTGCTTTTGCCTTCCTAGATTGGCATAGCCTTCTGCTAATCCTTGGTTGCTTGAATATCTTGTCTTATGGCTTTAACTTGCTCATTGATTTCCTTCAACATCTTCCTAAATGCTTCCAAATTTTTAGAGTAGTATCTAAAAATTTGAGCAATGTAAGATACTATTGCTCGTATAACGCTTGAAAAGAAATAATTTTGATGCATTAATGATAGGAAGAATTATAAGAAAACTCTAGTAAGGGTAGATATTGCATTTACCTTTTTGCAATACTAGGCCCTAAGAATATCTTCAATGACTTGATTAACTCGCTTCATTTGGCCATTAGTTTGGGAGTGATAGGCTATACTAAAACAAAGTTGGATTCTAACGATGTTAAGTAGGCTCTTCCAAAAACAAGAAGGAAATTGGGAATCACAATCACTAACAATCCTGTTTGGTAATCCATGGCATCTAAAAATATCCTTTACAAGGAGACTTGCAATATATAAAGCCTTACAATTTGTTTTGAATAGAAGGAGATGAGAAACCTTTGTTAATATATGCACAACTACCATAATAGAGGTTTATCCACCTTGAACCGAGGATAACCCAACTATAAATTCCATCTAATAAACTCCCATTTCATCTAAAGGATGTCAAGTGGCTGGAGCTTGCTTGGCAACTTGACATGATCCTACTAGCAACTTAAACATTCAATGATGTACTTGAGTACATCATCCCTTAGCTTTTCCAATGATAGCTCTTTCTTATGCCATTGAGCATCTTAGAATAAGTAGGTTGTCCTAAAAATGGGGAGTTGCGGGCTTCCCAAAGTTTCTTCTTCCTAAGTTTTTGACTTGAAGTAATGTGCTCCCTTGTCTTAAAATAGACAAGAAGTCTTGAAACTTAAGCTTTAATTTAAAGTCTTGATCCTAAGCTTCGACTTCTTTTTGTAATTGTTAGTATTTTGGGTCCTTAGATGCTTATTCCTTTGCCATCAAGATAATAGGATTGCTTGGCATTGACATTATGGTGGCTAGGGATTCTACCCTTGATGATTCTTTTAAGATGAGGACATTGAGAAACGATTCGCAACTTAAATCATTAACAACTACATTCTCTTGTGTCTGACCCACATTTGGTCTCAAACTCATCCTCTTATAAGACTTTTATCATGTACCATTGCCTCATATTTAGATCTGGTTGGGTAAAGATCCACTCGAGACTCTTATGGTCTGTGAGACCACCCATCCCTAGAACTCCTTGAATGCCATGGAGTTTTTTGCCTAGACTCACTTGAATCCACCTTGTAGGGGAAGGTTCTGGCCATTCCCACAAGGATCAACCTCAATTCGAACCTTAAAAGAGTAGCTAAGGTCACCTAGCATTCTTCTAGTGTCGATCTTCCAACATCATGCTTTGCACAAAAACACCTGAATTGAAGAAGACCCATGTCACACTTGGTTCAAAGAGAGAGAAATGAGGGGGAGTGCACCACACCAATCCCTTTACCCATAAGTCTCACTTTGGTCTCCTAAAATGATACGACATTAGTGATTTCCTAATTGGGTCAACGTGTGATCTCCTAATTAACACAACTTTGAAGAAAGCTCTCAGCTAGCCAAGACCACCTAGCCTTAGGACAAACACATCAAGGTTCCATCCTCCCACTTTTCTTTCGAGATGGGTATTCTCTAGTTTTCTAATTACATACCATATGTATGTGAACACCTAAAAGCAACTTCATTGATTAACCTTTAAACATTGGATTTATTCGTGTAAATTAAATCACACA